>NC_091481.1:49853277-50190510 GCF_036971445.1 Narcine bancroftii | reverse complement strand
TACATTTTTCCTGATGGGAGCTGTCTGAGTGGCGAAGTTGTTATTGATAGAGGCTGTTTTGTGTAGACCACCTCTTGTAGATGTCCTCGATGGAGTGGGGACTGGTGCTTTTTATGTCCCCGGCAGTGTTAACAACCCTCTGGAGCTTTTCTCACTTCTCCTGAGAGCTGGTACCTCCATACCAGTCTGCAACGCAACCAGCCACAAGGTTCTACACGATACACATGTAGAGGTTTCCATGAGTCTTCAGTGACATACGAAATCGTGTAAAGAACCTCAGAAGCTACAGCCGCTGGCGAGACCTCTTTGTGATTGCATCGACCTAATATTGAGCTAGTAATATTGCGCCTGCTGTGGAAAGACTGTCAAGATCGGTTAATTGCAACCGATACAGGTCCCTGCACATGGATATATTTATTCTGGCCATCACTAAACTCTCAAATCATTCCATCGTAGTAGATGTTAATTCTAATGGTCCATAGTCCCAATGCCAGCTTGCGCTGCTGGAAGATATTATTAAAATATTATTTGTAGATTTTAAAACAACAAAATCTTCATTTATTATATATTTCAAATCCATTACAAATATATACGTCGTATCTGTATATAAAAATAAAGAAAATAATAAAAAGAAAAAAAACCCTCTATTATCCCCTCTCCCCTTCCAAACACCACCAAATAAAGGAAAAGAAGAAAAATATATAGACAGGACGCCCTCAAAAGAATTACTCCATTCTATAAACTTAATGTATATGTCGAGACCTATTAGAAGAAAGTCGGAGTTCAATTAAATGTTTATACCAATACTGTGTAAATATTGGCTCCAGACTTTACAAAATAGATGACAGGTTTCTCTAAAATTCTGAGTATTTTGTGAAGTGTTTACAGCTTCGAACATATGCATTCATCTTATTAACCCAAATCTAACTTCGAAGTTTATTGCAAAACGTATTCTAGCTATTGCCAAAATAATTTAACCACTTTCAATTGAAACATGCAAATTTAATTTAGTTTAATTTAATCCCTTTAGTTATCACCGAATTAAAACAACATTGAATCTTGTGCGAATTTAAAACCAGATACACTTTCTATTAAATTAGCAATTTCCAATCAAAAATATTTAATCTCAGGTCACAGTCAAGTGGAATGCAACAATATACAGACATCCTGTCCACACCCGAAATTATTTAATTCAATTTTTTTAACTTTTGTGGTGTCAAATCTCGCTGATAAATAAGTTGATTCTTCTTTCTTTGGCTTGGCTTCACGGACGAAGATTTATGGTGGGGTAAAGTCTACGTCAGCTGCAGGCTCGTTTGTGGCTGACAAGTCCGATGCAGGACAGGCAGACACGGTTGCAGCGGTTGCAAGGAAAAATTGGTTGGTTGGGGTTGGGTGTTGGGTTTTTCCTCCTTTGTCTTTTGACAGTGAGGTGGGCTCTGCAGTCTTCTTCAAAGGAGGTTGCTGCCCACCGAACTGTGAGGCACCAAGATGCACGGTTTGAGGCGATATCAGCCCACTGGCGGTGGTCAATATGGCAGGCACCAAGACCTTTCTTTAGGCAGTCCTTGTACCTCTTTCGTGCACCTCTGTCTCTGTGGCCAGTGGAGAGCTCGCCATATAACACGATCTTGGGAAGGCGATGGTCCTCCATTGTGCGGACATGACCTACCCAGCGCAGTTTGATCTACAGCAGCGTGGAATCGATGCTGTCGGCCTCTGCCATCTCGAGTACTTCGATGTTGGAGATGAAGTCGCTCCAATGAATGTTAAGGATGGAGCAGAGAAAATGCTGGTGGAAGCGTTCTAGGAGACTTAGGTGATGCTGGTAAAGGACCCATGATTTGGAGCCGAACAGGAGTGTGAGTATGACAATGGCTCTGTATACGCTAATCTTTGTGAGGTTTTTCAGATGTTTTTTTTTTCCATACTCTTTTGTGTAGTCTTCCAAAGGCGCTATTTGCCTTGGCGAGTCTGTTGTCTATCTCGTTGTCGATCCTTGCATCCGATGAAATGGTGCAGCCGAGATAGGTAAACTGGTAGACCCTTTTGAGTTTTGGGTTCCCGATGGAGATGTGGTGGGGGGCTGGTAGTCATGGTGGGGAGCTGGCATATGGAGGACCTCAGTTTTCTTCAGGCTGACTTCCAGGCCAAACATTTTGGCAGTTTCCGCAAAACAGGATGTCAAGCGCTGTAGAGCTGGCTCTGAAAGGGCAACTAAAGTGGCATCATCTGCAAAGAATAGTTCATGGACAAGTTGCTCTTGTGTCTTGGTGTGAGCTTGCAGGCGCCTCCGATTGAAGAGACTGCCATCCGTGCGGTACTGGATGTAAACAGCGTCTTCATTGTTGAGGTCATTCATGGCTTGTTTCAGCATCATGCTGAAGAAGATTGAAAAGAGGGTTGGTGCGAGGACGCAGCCTTGCTTCACGCCATTGTTAATGGAGAAGGGTTCGGAGAGCTCATTGCTGTATGTGACCAGACCTTGTTGGTTTTCGTGCAGTTGGATAACCATGTTGAGGAACTTTGGCGGGCATCCGAGGCACTGTAGTATTTGCCAAAACCCTTTCCTACTCATGGTGTCGAAGGCTTTGGTGAGGTCAACAAAGGTGATGTAGAGTCCTTTCTTTTGTTCTCTACACTTTTCTTGGAGCTGTCTGAGGACAAAGACCATGTCAGTAGTTCCTCTGTTTGTGCGAAAGCTGCACTGTAATTCTGGGAGAACATTTTCATTGACACTAGGTATTATTCTATTTAGGAGAATCCTAGCGAAGATTTTACTTGCAATGGAGAGCAACGTGATTCCCCTGTAGTTTGAGCAGTCTGATTTCTTGCCTTTGTTTATGTACAGGGTGATGATGATGGCATCACGAAGGTCCTGAGGCAGCTTTCCTTGGTCCCAGCAGAGCTTGAAAAACTCATGCAGTTTGACATGCAGAGTTTTACCGCCAGCATTCCAGACATCTGGGGGGGATTCCATCCATACCTGCTGCTTTGCCACTTTTTAGTTGTTCAATTGCCTTATATGTCTCTTCCCGGGTGGGGACCTCATCCAGCTCTATCCTTAAGGGCCGTTGAAGGAGCTGGAGCAGGGCGGATTCTTGGACTGAGCGGTTGGCACTGAAAAGAGATTGGAAGTGTTCTGACCATCGGTTGAGGATGGAGATCTTGTCGCTGAGGAGGACTTTGCCATTTGAGCTGCGCAGCGGGCTTTGGACTTGGGGTGAGGGGCCGTACACAGCCTTTAGAGCCTCGTAAAATCCCCTGAATTCGCCAATGCCCGCGCTGAGCTGGGTTCGTTTGGCGAGGCTAGTCCAACACTCATTTTGGATCTCCCGGAGTTTGCGCTGAAGATGGCTGCATACAGAAGGCTCATTTCTTCTCTGGCCAGGACGCCTAGATGATATTGTATTAAAATATGCCTCACATTTTTATGCGTAAATACTTTATGTGTTTTCTCTACATTGTTCTGATACTCTCCTTTATTTAGTTGTTCATTCAAACGTTCTTTCCAGCTTTATCTTCATTTATGTACCCCTATTTTACGATCTTGCTTTTGTAACAATTTATATGTTAATGAAATAAATTACTTTGTATTTCCAATACAGAATAATAACCTCAACTACTGGCAAAAAGAGATCTTGAACAACACCGCTCAATGATTGTTCCACTTATGAACTATGTGTGAATATTTGCCTGCAGCAATGAGAGTTTGAAAAGTCCATGAACACTTCATCTATTTGGTTGGTGCATATTTCACGTTCCCTGCCAGGACCACCGTCAGGACATGAAGCCATGAGAGGATTCGCCCTCTTCAGTGATATTCAGATGTCGTCCTCAGAGAGAGATATCAGCCTGTATCAAATAATCTGTACACAACGTGCACCTGCAAACAAATAATGAAATGTGAACAAACTAACTGTGCAAAGCAGAGAGAAAGAAGCCATTGAAGTGCTAAGTTAGGAGTCCTGAAATGAATGAGTTGTTGAGATATTTTCTTGTGTAGCGTGCTGGTGAAGTAATGTTCGCTGTTCCCAGGTCGGGTAGGGAGACTCTGGTGACTCCTTTGCTCTAATGGAGCATCCAGAAGCGAGCGTGTGCTGGTTTATGTGAGCCCCTCATGGCTGCTGCCTCTTGCATTCAGCAGCAAATCATGTGGATGTCCTCGATGCTGCAGAGGGTAATTCCTGTGACGTTGTTGATTGTCCACACGATATGTTCCAAGGCATCCGATCAGGGTTACCCATGTCACCAAACACTGATGCAGCGGTTTGGTACAATTTCCACCACGATACTGGGGACAATTGCCACGGATTCCGATGACATACCAAACCTTGGAGAACTCCTGGCTCGTTCAGGTGATGAAATGCTTCCATGGTGATGCCAGTGATATACTGAGTCCATGAAACTCTCTGAAATAATGATTCTGATTAACTTACCATTTTGCACATTTTTCAACCTCTGGTCCACCAATAATCACTGGATGTTTCACCTTTCATTTCCGCACCATGATGTCAACAATCACCTCCTGAGTTTGGGTGATATTGAGACCTCAGATGATGCAGCTTCATAGTTCTGCCATGTTTTCCTTCTCCCTCATGAATGCTGACTCTTCGCCAATTTTATCTAATCCGATGGTGTTGGTGTCACGGAGTCATATCTATGCAATGAATAAATTAATGGGTGAGGAACTCAGCCCGTTTGTTTTACCGTACTGACAGATATTGAGAGGAGCTCCTTAAGGATTATATTGTTGAAGAGTTAAAATGCAACATCCAGTTACACAGTGGTGTGGAGTCCCAGGTTTTGGAGCTTGATGGTCACATTTGAGGGTTTGAGAGTATTGAAAGCCGAACTCTTGTCCGTAATGATCATCTTGACATGAGCAGATTTGGCGTGTAGTCCTGTTGCCAATGTAGGCTCACTGGAACGTATCCTTGTCGCTGTTCAGTCGGAAGCTGATATGCTTTAGCATCTGGCTTTCCCTTTAGATGTAATCGCCAATGGTCGGTAGTAATTGACTCTTCATGGCCAGCGATGTTATTAACGACATAGTGAAACAGGTGGATACCACGCCCTGCCGCAGTGAATGTTGAAAATGAATACGTAGTCAAGTTGAAAGTTTCATTCCGACCTTCATTAGGTTTTGCATTTAAAATTTCAATTTCATTTCATTTAAACAGAACATGTCCCCATTAATATTCACGTGATTGACGATTACAAGGGCTTCAACTAGCTTCCAAACAATATGTTTGGCAGATGTGCGAGAGTCTTAACAATGGACGTATCTAAGTATGTAAATGTCAAAGCTGTCAGCACAACCTTTCTTGCACAGAGATGTGACAACAACACCAATCCTTTCTTCATCAGGTGATTTTTCATTCACATCTCCCCGACCTCCCGCAGTCCAAAGAATAATGTCCTTATCTGCTCAACATTCTCAATATTTCATTTTCCCCAATCTAGGCAATGTCTTCATAAGTCTTCCTTGTTACCCCTCCCGCTGGAAAGATCGCTCCCACAGTATGGTGACCGCAGCGGACCACAATGTTCCGAATGACCCTGATCAATGGCATGTGTAAGTGCACAAGGGCCAGCTCAATCCCATCATTATACAGTCACTGAATTCAAAACATTTCCAAATCTCCCTGTGATGCGACTTTCTCGATACCATGTAATTATTATCCTTATAGTTCTGGTCTAGGAGGACAGAATTACCCACCATTAACTGTACAGGTCCTGCCGATATGTGACCTCAGTTTTTAGTTCTGAACAGTGACTCAGGCAGGAAAGTTCACTGAATTTTATTTTCTGTATGTGTTATATGGCCAGAAGAGATTCGTCGCCACTTTTGCAGCTGCACTAGATCCCATCATAAACGGATTTTCGTTCTTCACTGGATGTGAGTTTCATTGACCCGGATTTCCAGTGGACTGGTTTCTCCGTGCAAAGGGAGAAGAAAGCGGAGGAATAGACGTTTATTTTTTTACCCAATTATTACTCTTCTCCGTTAACGTGTTAAAAAAAAAAGCAGCAACAATCTGACAACTGGATGCGTGGACTTTGCTCGAAATTCTGACATTGCTTCGAATTTAAACGCTGGCCGAGATGTGGCTTAATGGGATGGAAAATGGACTGCACGCACTCGTAGGGTTGAATATATAAAGGGGAATGTCATGTGACAGGCGCAGTCACACAATAATCTGACTTTGGTTTGGTCAATACCAACATCACACAGAGAGTTCAATAAGAGTCAAACTTTGATATGGTGAGAAATTATCTGAAGAAATATTTGTTCAAGCGGATCAACCGTCATGAATCAAAATTGATCTTGGTCTGTCGTCTAGAAACGTTAATGAAACATCAGGAAAGTCAGTTTCCCGTTCTGTCCGTCGAAGCGTTAAATATATTATTCAGTTACATATTGTGTAAATATAGTTCCAACATGTTTGTTCAACAGCTTGTAACTAATGCGACTGAAAATAATCATAATGGTCTTAATTTTGTTTGCATTGGGGTATAAATGTTGGTGACCCAGTACACGCTGGGACGTTTTGTTAAGCTGGTTGTTGCTTTGTGCAGAAAATGGGATATCCAGCAATTTACGAAATTGTCCGAATTTATTATCCTGTACTGGCAGCGGTCGGCATTCCGGGTAAGGGGCGAGATGATGGGATTAGTGTGGCTACTGATTTTTATTATGCTCGATACTCTGTTGACTTTAGTATTTTTTCAAAAAAAATTATAGCATCAAACAAATTTCATTGTAATGGTTGACGTGAGGGAAAAATGCAATTGAAAACTGCTGCAATGTTTGTTTTTGTAAGGTAAATAGTTTATATATAGTTGACACACACAGAAGTTTGTTTGTTTTTTGAAGATCGATGGGTTCAATATAGTTCAAACACACACACACACATACACACTCTCTCTCTCTCTCCTCTCACTCTCTCCTCTCTCTCTCTCTCCTCTCTCTCTCTCTTTCTCTCTCTCTCTCTCTCTCTCTCTTCTCTTCTTTCTTTCTCTCTCTCACACTCACTAGTGGATAGTTATTTGCAAGGATTGATGAGGTTTGTGTTGAATGCAATTTGTGTTTAACTTGGGTGGGGAATGGCGGAGACCGTCAATGAACAGGAACTGATATACTATATCACATTTTATATTTTGAAGTTGTTTTACATTTATGAACGGGAGCATACAATGTTTTTATTGTGCATCAAGCAATGTATATGCATAAATACGCTGAACACAGTCGGTTGGATACCTTGCCAACATTCCGCCTGTCCATCACGAAGCGCAGGCGTGTGGGGTTCAGCAGGTGAAACCGAGAAGCCGCTGAGTTTTCTTTGTGCCCTGATTCTCAGTATTCGTCTGTGACTGTCCCAGATATAGTGTCCATGATATAGCGGTAGTTAATGAAAGAAGCAGATGACAATCCTGGATATTACAGACAGGACCAGATCATATCCCCACCTTTGTCTTTCTCATCATTTAACCGAGGTTCCTCTTTACTTTTCCAAGATGAACCGTCTACAACATTCAATCGGAAGAACTCATATCACAGCGGTCATTTATGTTCATGATTAAAAGCCATTAATGATCATCTCTTGAAAAATGCTAATTTTGGTCATGAGGACAAAATTCACACAGCCGTAGGTTCCACCCTGTTCCAATGCCAGTGACTGCGGCTTTGTTTCGATACCCGCGCGAGCTATAGGGGTTTGTACCGTCACCTCCAACTTCTCCCATTCCCACCCCTCATTCTAAATATACCAGCGATGGATGTACATTGCGTGTAATTGGGCGGCGCGTTCCGTGGGGAGAAAGGTCCTGTGTCCGTCCTGTTTGCGCTATGTCTCATTTAACTTTTGTGATTTTTCCACCAGTTAAATTGACGCCTTTATGAACATAAGCAGTTCAATCCTGGATTGACAAAGACTCATTTTGCCTCCATGTATTCCTGCACTAATTATACTGTCATTAAACTGTCCCAGTGGCCACAAATGTCCCTGTCTACGGTTTGTGTCCCACGACGTTAATCGCCCTATTAATGGGCTGTTTATTTCCATTTCGTCGTTTCCCACCTCACTAACTGTTAACTGAGGATGTTGAACTTTATTGGTCGGTTACTCTATCGTCTGCAGCGAGTCCTCGAACATTTCACACGACCCGACTTCTAGAGAAAGGAGACAGACCCTTTGCAATGTAAAACACGCTGATAATCCAGTACCATTGGCGTCTAACATGCGTCTGTAACTTTCTTTCACCTGTATTTAAATACAAGCCTTTTGAATGTTCCAGTTGTTCGCCCTTCCTGTCCTTCCAATCGCGGTGTGCTGCCAACACCCACCGCCCCCTGTGTGGTGAATTTTCTCCTTTCCATCTCTCGATTTTCTGTTTATGTCTGAGTACTGTTGTCTTCGATTTATCTTCTCTGGGAAAACTTTTATCAGCTCCACAGTGCCAAATCCATGATGTGCTTTTAGCAGCTGTAGGATAACACACCTGCGCAAACATCGAAGTTTGGTGCATTACATTTGAATGATCAGCGCTGCGCTCCTGTCGTCGCCATGACTGATGGTGGAAAATATGCGGAAGCACGACCTCACCACCCTGTTCATTGAACCATGTGCTTATGTGTCGCTGAACTACAATACATGCTAGTATCCACTGTTCACCCCGTTGCTGCTGTCCATATAATTACCTGCTGAAATATATAACACTTGATAGAGTGAAATTTCATCTGCCATTCTTTGTTTCACGGGTCCGCTACTGATGGATCATATTTTAACCCAGATAACGTCTTCAGTGTCCTTAAATAACCAGTTGTATGTTTATCCACTAACGAATAAAGTAACAACGTCGTTAATATACAAACACATGAAAACGCATGGAAGGAGAAATGCAGCATGTCATGAAATCAGGGAGATAAGGTCCAAGGGAGGCGTTCAACAAGTCAGGCACATTAATTGGCATAATTCGCCGGTCATTGTTTCTGGCAATATCGAAACCTGTGCGTGTGCGATGTCTAAGAGAAAGCCCCTCCGGAGTGGGGAGATGCGATCGAGCATTGACAGAGGGTCTGAGACGGGCAGAGCCGTGGAAAATGAGAGCCGACTGATGGGTGTGATGAGAAAAAGAAAGTGGTAACATAAATGGTAAATGAAAATGAAAGCAGAGTCAATAGAAAGGGTTGGGTTTTTACCGCACATGAGAAACATAGATTCACAGGCCGTTGTGTTCGAAGAATTCGTGGAGGAAAAGGCAATGTTGTTCCCCAGTTTATGTCTATTCTGAACTTGGCCATTAACCAGGGTGGGTTCAGACAGATCAATGTGGGAGACGTAGGAGGAAATGTAATGATTGACGACTGGATATTCAAGTTCATGCAAACACAGAGGTGAATTTAGCGCTTTGGTCACATCCATTGTGCAATAATACCAACATTTGAAATGTGTGCAACAAACATACCAAGTACAATGGTATGAATTGAATTGCACATCACTTGTATTAAATTTTATTTTAAATATATCCTATTGCGATTTCTTCGCGTCCGTCACTGATCGTTCTCAGATGCCCTGAATTAATTCTGGACAACGTTGCGCCTCTTGCAGCCATATTTCTGGACCCGAGTTTACTTTTCATGGCATTGCCTTAAATTCCCAAGAGACCAGGTCCTTTTCGATAGTAAATATAGAAAAGGAAAACATGTGAAATAGCCCATCCAACTCCTGATCCTCAACAATCGGACTCTTTGTAGGTCCATTATTTCCTCAGTTGATAATTAGAGTTGAAGAAATCTGAATAGTACTTTACATTCTCTCTCAGAATTCCTGCGAAAGTCCTGTCCTACTGTCTTTTTGCCATGTCATTCTCCTTCTATAATTCGCTGACGAACACCAGTTGTTGTTCGAATTACGTGAATTAACGAGTGAAGAGTCAGAAATGGAGGATAGAATTGGGGACATGCTGGGATCTGCCAGACACCAATTTTTCTCTCAACGCCAACAATACGAACGAACAATGTGTGGGCTTGGGACAGCAGAAGGGGGTGTCCAAGAAATTGAGCCCCTATCAGCATTCTTGGGAGAAATGATTCGTGCGTTTATGATCCCGAGGCTCCATTTTCCATGGGACTTCGAATAGCGCTTGCTCTTCATCACCAGAGGGTAGACACTCCAATCGCCAACTTCCAAATCAGTCGCAGAAAAATACTGCATCAAAACTTTGAAATTGATTTTGTGGAAAATATATGGGAATGTTCAGAACTTCCTGGTGGAAAAAAAAATGAAAAGGAAATGAACTGCGGGAAGTTATTTTAACCTGCTGCATTTTCAGAAAGATGCTGTAAATTGAGCAGGGGGGTCCATTGTCAGGTCCACAGCCCAGAATGTGGTGAAGCATTTAGAAGAGAAGCATTGAAGACATTCCCCGTTGGATCCAGATGTTTATGTCGCCATCCCAGAAGCCATGCTAACCGAATAGTCGAACAAACATTTTGATAGTCATTTTTGATGGCAGGTTGTGTCAGGCTGGTATGGCCTCGAAATTATACCTTATTCAGGTAATGGGAATTTTGGGACAAGGCTCACCTGTAGAAAGGTCAAAAAGGACAGTCTGCCTCAACAGCCAAACTGTGCATCCTCCAACTGGAGGCATGTAATCGTAGTGTGATACACGTCGATGTCCTTGCTTCTGCCTGTATGCTGAATGTCAGTAGAAATTTCAGAAAAATATGATATGTGATTATGTTGCCTGGCTGACCACAGCTCGGAAATCTTATTGAAAGTGAATGTGAAGAGATTGTGGACAGCAAAAAAATTGAAACTTCCTGCCCTCAAGGAAGTATCTCAAATGTTAGATTTCCAGGTAAAAATGTATTATATTTCATTTCATGTACCCCCAAATGTCTATTGAAAAATGCAAGGGGTTGCCAGTGTCCACTCATCAACTCGTCCAAGATTACCCCGATGCTGTGTCAGAAACGTCCACAGTGAGAGTGGTGGCCGGATCAGATGTTGGGTATATCAGCAGGTCAGAGTTATCCAGGAAATCCTTTGTTCCCTGGAAAGTATCGGACTCCTTTTGGTCCCACAAAATCGCCTTCTTCTTACCAGCCTTAAGGGAGATTAAAGGTTTCACGGTAGGAGCTGTCCTTGGCAGGAATCTGCCGTGCAGAGTCACCATACGGTCGAACTCTTGGAATTCCCTACCTGCCGAAGGCTTGGTGAATTCCCCAAAAGCTTGGATCTTGTCGGGCATTGGTCTGGCCCCGTGGCAGTCGATCCTGTGACTTAAAAAGACAATTGAGTCTTTGCTGGACAGGAATTTTGCTGGATTAATTGTCAGGAAAATCTCACGCAATCTGTGCGAGATGTAAGGGTCATGTTCCGTACTGTCACAGCTTGCAATCAGAATGTTATCGATGTAGATGAACACAAATTTTAAATCCCTTCTTTTGCTATTGAAAGGACTGTATGGCATTTATGTAAGGCCAAAGGGCATTCTGATGAATTCTAACAGTTTTTGCAATATCCTCAGGGTGGATGGGGATCTGATGATAGCCACAAATTAGGTCGATTTTGGAAAATAGTCGATCCCCCTGCCGGTTTGCAGAAATTCCTCGATATGTAGGTCGGGTTATCAAACCCCCGATGCATTAGGGACCATGTGGAAAGGGGAGACCCAGCGACTTTTGAGCAGTGGAGAATGCTAAATTCCGCCATTAAAAATCACGTCCTTGGCGATGTTGTTTTTTTCTGGCGAGATTTGGGTCTGCACTGGTGGGGGTTATGATGCTTGCCCTTGTCTTCGGGCTCAGTAGAGTTAAAGTGTGGCATCACAATGAAGGGGAACTTGGCTGGAATCTTGGCAAACTCACTACTTGGACTTGCTACCGAGTACAGGTGGGGAGTTGTCCATATGTTGCCTTCCAGTGCAAGGTTTCTAAATATTTTTTAATGTACTAGATGGCGGCCCTTGACGTCGGCGAGGACGGAGTTGTGCGTCTGGAATCCTACCCTGAGGAGAGGCTGGTGGACATCGGCTTATAGTATTGACAAGTGAAGCGGTGGTTACTGAAACTGAGTGGGTGCCATGAGTCTGTATTTAATAGTTATTGCAGCCCGTAACCCACGGCCTTCTTTGCGGTGGCATGCGTCGTGGGGCGGATGCTAACAAGGGCCACTGTGTCAACCAGGAAGCCTCGCCCTGACACTGTATCTCAGACCAAGGGACAGGTGTAGTGTAGGCCAGCTGCCGTAGCGAGGACAGCCAAAGTTGGCATTTCCCGGAAAACTGCAGGGTGATTGGCATCGATGGGACTCAGCACCCCATCGCTGATGGTAGAAACAATACGGCTTACCAGGGTTTGCAGGCTTGGAGCAAGATAAACTGGAGGGTCTTTCGAGCGGCCTCCTGGTAGTACCATGTATACTGAAGAGGCTACGTGGTCTGAAAAAACACACTCTTCTCTTTTGGCCACCCAGAGCACGACAGGTCTAATGGCTAACTTTCTTGGTTCTGCAACGTCCTCTTCGGCTATAAGTAACATGATGTCCTCGGGTAACCTCTCCAGGAATAATTGCTCGAATATAGTACAAAGAGTATAGCCATCATTCAAGGCGAGTATGTGGTCCAAGAAGGCGAAAAGGGCCCTGTTCGCAAATCATCCATGGGCAGCAGACGGGCAGTACACTTGCGCCCTGAAAGCATGTTAGTAGCTCCTTGATGTCCTGATACTTCCCTTGTTCCGGAGGTTTCCTGGATAAAATCAATAATGCGAACTGTCGCGTCCTACTCAAGGGCAATGACAACATAATAGATGCAGGGTCAACAGCAGCTATGTTCAGGAGCTGGGCCGCTTCAACGAGACTGCATTCAGTGCAGCCTGATTGATCAGTTTTCAAGTCCACGATGCCTATTGGACGAATCAGTGGTCATCATTGGAGCTCCTGTGTGCCATTCCGATCCACTTCCTGGGATTGATCGTTTAGTGCAACACGAGGAGCAGCAAATCAATGAGAATATCTCATCTCCGGGTGTGGTTGTTTACCGAGCTCCACCTGATTGGCTGCTGCTGGCCAGCTTATCGGAGCGGGGCGCTGCAACCACGAGGTGCTGAATCAAGTGCGGACTTGGTTGTGCGAATCCCATCTTGACCGCGTGCTCCTGTGGTTTGTTCGCCGTATTTGGTGTAGCATGTTCCGTAGCTGCTCCATCAGCCCATGACTTACTGTTGACGCATTTGGTGTAGTGTGTTCGGTGGCCGCTCCACCACCCCACGAATTACTGTTGAACAACATCACCCAATATCACCCTCTCTTATTTTAGTCAAGAACAACGACATCTTTCCTTTGAGACCGTTCACCTCTTGCTGTGTTAGAAGGATCAGAAGTCGTGTGTGGGAAGGGGATGAATCTGATCAGCGGCCACATTCAATATCGATTCGAGCAGCATCGCTTTTCCCATTGCGGCAACCTTGTTACGAGCGCAAAGGACCCCAAAACCCAGTAGCAATAGGCATTCACCAAGACAAGTAGTTACTTAAACAAAAATTATTTAAATTATCTTTAAACATGAAAACAGAGTCAAACTTTACCTTCTTTCTATTAATTTCACTCAACCCAACTTAACCCCCTTCTAATTCTGTGCACGTGTATGTGATGTGTGTGCAAATATAAGAAAAGTTCTTTCGTTCACGGTCCAAACTCACCTCATTTCATCTAGTTCTCTGGTTGTAGGGAATTCCTATACTGTGTACAAAATTTAACATGTATAATGTTCAACATTCTTTTATACTTGAAAGGTAAATGTTTACCGCTCAGGACGTTTCTCATAAGGTGTGCAGAGAGAGATTTGTTGTTCTATGGTTTATCCAACTGATGTACCTCCATTAGTCACCTCAATGTCTTGTTGATGAAACTCTCCCCATCAGGGTTCTCCAGATGATAGCATCTTTATTTCAGGCAAGCACAGAGATTATTTTTCTATTCCACTTATTCCAAGAGAAGCAACAAACAGATAGCACTTCCATCCACCACCGCTCAGAATTATTTTCAGTTCCAACAAGCTTCTCCTGCTTGTTTTAGCTGACTGTCTGTCTGTCTATCAGTCTGTCTGTCTGTCTCGCTCTCTCCATATGGCAGAAAGCCCATGTGACTCTCTCACTTGCCAAACATCTGACCTTCTCCACCAAACATTAGGAGTTAGTCTTTTCGTTCAAGCTGTTTTCTTTAGGTAAGCAAAACCCAGGAGTGACTATTGAGTGAGCACTTTGCAGAAGGGTCAGAAGTCGTGAAAGAATGTTCAACACAGTCGAACTGATTCCAGTCCGAGAGAATGGTCTATTTATTCTTTTATTATTTTTTAAAAGTTTTCACACTATGAACCATAATAACCAAAATACACACAAACATTTACATCTTGAATATACACAGTGCCATTTAGTCCCCTTTCCTCCTTTCACTTCCCACCCCACTCCCCTCCCTACCCACTAAAGGTTCAACATATACAATACAATAAACCCATTAAAAATATCATCACACAATGAAAATCTGGATATCATTTCAATTAGCACCTAATTTTGAAATGTGCATAGCTTTCTCAATTGCTTCTGTAAAGTTACTGAATATGAATTCTTGAATATTTCAAATAGGATCTGTGTATGTATGTGGATGTGTGTGTGTAACCTACCCTAATTTTATCAATTTATCTCCCAAATGTTCCATGACATATTCTATCTCAACCCGAGGGGCTGTCTCATTCAGGACAGCTGTACTTACTCTACAAACTCTACATTTGATAATTCTGAATATATTTCGAATTATATAACTATATTTCGAATTGATTTCAGTTAACCTGACGGCAATCGTGATCCTGTCACGCGGAAATTGTGGTCTCTCCCGATGCATCGCTCGCTACTTGGTGGAAATGGCAGCAGCAGACATTCTGGTGGTTCTCGTTGCTATTATACTGCAACAAATTAATTTTATTTATTTATTCGCATATTTCTTGTTCAAATCTCCATTGTGCGCTGTGATCCTTGTCCTGCAGCTCGTTACCACGCAATGTTCTGTTTGGTTCACTGTTGCTTTCACTTTCGATCGCTACATCGCCATCTGCTGCGAGAAACTACGGAAACAATACTGCACCGAGAGAACTGCGACCGTGGTGACAGCGGCTGCTACTGCAGGGAGCGTTGTTTTGTCTGTTCCATTCTACTTTGCAGTGGATCCACAGCGCTGCGTTCCAACGGTTGAATATATGACATCACCAGCTTGGGCAACGTTCGAGTTATTTATGATTATTATTAACCCGTTATCACCAATTTGTTTAATTGTGCTGTTTAATGCATTAACCATCAGATATATTACCGCTGCGAACAGAGTGCGCCGGAAACTGCGCTGCAGCGGTCAGAAACAAAAAGACTCCGAGGTGGAGAAACGGAGAAAGTCCATGATTTTGTTATTTGCGCTTTCTGCCAATTTCATTTTACTCTGGATGCCACATGTTGTGCATTCGATTAAATGGCAAAAACAAAACAATTTCTACACTGACAGGCATTTAAGCACGCCGATCTATATCCTGCAACAATTTGGATTCATGTTACGAATGCTCAGTACCTGCACCAACACTTGTATCTATGTGCTGACACAGCGGAGTTTCAGGGAGCAACTGAAGAGTGGATTGAAATATCTGTTTACGTTAACTGGGCAACTTTACAAATGAAACGAAAACCAGATAATCTCGCTTTGAAGTTTTCAAAATCACATTGAGAAGACAGTTATTGAAAACATATTTAAAGTTACGAGATGCCTGCAATTACGGTGATGTTGACCCGTAATTATATTATGAATATTGCAGCGTCATCTTTTATATCTGCTGAAGTGCACAATGTTAGTCGAATGTTCGTTTAGTTTAAAATTTCTTAGTCCTTTGTGTTGTTTTCAGGTTTTCAAAAAGTACTGGAACTGATTGATTTCCAGACATTGATAACAGTTGGGAAATATAACAATGAAAATGCAAACAAATTAGCTTCAGGTCCAGAAAGGTTAGGGTGATTTTGGGACTTGGTGGGAGTAGGTGTAGGTATAGACTCGAATGGCGGAACTGGCCTTTTGCTGACGATTGATTGTTATATGATTATATTATTTGGTTAAAAGGAAGTGTTTCACTCTCTCTGCAAACAAGAATAGATCTGTTCAGTTTCATCCTTGAAAGAGATGTCTTGATTTTTTTCTGTTTGTTCCGATCATCCAAGGCATCCAGCCCTTTCCTTCGGAAAACAGAGCTTTTTCAGGATGTTATTCTGGATGTGAATCTCTCCATTAATTATATGTATATTTTCAATTCAACGTTTCGCCATGCACTTGGGTTACACAGATTACTTAGAACTGTGCAATTTGACGTTGTCTTCAATTTAGTCAAGGGTGTTGAATGATTTATATACTCATCCAATTCCCCAGCCCGGGCACCTGTTATTTGACGCACGTTGAATCCGCTGCCCAGCCCGTCTCATTTCGCGGCATTTGGCCCTCGTCTTTCAAACTCTCCCTTTCCATGAACCTCAATCTTTTGAACGTTACAATTGACGCGCTCCTAGCATTTCCTTGTCCACTAAACATTCCCCACCAATCGCCATTTATTCCCATTTCCATGCAGCAGTAGGAATTGCTCCACTTGCGCCCAAACCTCATCCCACACCACCAGTAGAAGCTTAAGTTTACTTATGTATCCGCAAGAATTTTCTACAGCATTAGGTATCTCTCCCATTGTGACCTTCTCCCCATCGGAGAAACTGGTCGCAGATCTGTGTGATGCCTTAGCGGATTAACTTCCCCTGTCAGCATTAGTGACAGGGGTCTCCCAGTGGCCAACCATTTCAATTCCGCGTCCCATCTCTGGCTTAGTGTATGTCCTGCCAACACTACCCGTAAATTGGAGGAGAAACAGTTATTTACTTTGATGGTCACTCTCCAACAGAATGGAATTAACATCTATCTCTCCGATTTCCGCTTACCTACTCTCTGTTCCTCCTCCATTCCCCTTCCCCAGATCTTTTTCCTTCCTGTTCTTCTCCCTCTTCGCCCTCCATTCGCAGAGCTATTCATCGTGCTTCTCCTTCTTGGTGTGTTCTCCCTCCATTACCCGCCTATTCCTCCCTGCCTTTGGGACTGTGCTGATCACCAGAGACTTCCCCTTATTATTTTATCTGCGTGCCTCCCACAAGCCCCGATGAAGGACTCAACGTTTTAGATATAAAGTTCACTCTTTGATTTGCTTAGTTTCTCCAGCCCTGTGTTTTTACTTCACCCACGGTGCTTGCAGACTTTCAGAATCCCAATCAACATCAGGATTTATTGTCATGAACTTTGGTGATTTCTGGCACCTTCATCGTGTAATAATACATATTGGAATCATCTTAAACATAACTATAAAAATAAAATAAATTGCTGGAAATGTAAGGCTGTGCCTGGTTCATTAATCATTCAGGAATCTGATGGCAGCAGGGATGAAGCTGACCTTGTACATTTGAGTCTCTTATTTAGGTTCCTGATGTTGATTGGGATTCTGAAAGTCTGCAAGCACCGTGGGTGAAGTAAAAACACAGGGCTGGAGAAACTAAGCAAATCAAAGAGTGAACTTTATATCGAAAACGTTGAGTCCTTCATCGGGGCTTGTGGGAGGCACGCAGATAAAATAATAAGGGGAAGTCTCTTGTGAACAGCACAGTCCCAAAGGCAGGGAGGAATAGGCGGGTAATGGAGGGAGAACACACCCTGATGGTAGCAGAGTGACGAGGGCCTGGCATGGCTGGTGGCAATTTTCCGGATAGAGGCTGTTCTTTTAGCAACTTTACCTCAGGTCAATGTCTTCCATGCAGTGGATTCTGGTGCCTGCGATGTCACCGGCAGGATTAACATCCCTCTGGAGTTTATTCTTGTGTTTGGAATAGGCCCCTCCGTTCCAAACAGTGCTGCAACCAACCAGCATGCTTTCCACTGTTCACTTTTAGAAGCTTTCAAGTCTTCAGCGAAATGCTGAATCTTCTCAGATGTCTAACAATGTAAAGTTGCTGGCGAGCCTGCTTTGTGATGCAGCAACTTGCAGACCCCAGGACAGATCTTTGCAGAAGAAAAACATCCAGGAAATTGAGGCTATTGACCCTCCCCACTACTGAGCCCACGAGGGGAAACTGGGTCCTGTCTCCCAGATTGGTCCTGAAATCCACAATCGTCTCCGTGGTTTCGTTCACGTCCTGATTGTATACACTGTTAGTTATTGCCTATTCCTCCTTGTCCCTGTGTAATGAAGATGCCCCTCAGTTAACTTAATTTGATCCATGTCAGATGATGCCGATACCCGGTCATTCCAGATCACTGGTTTTCAAACTGCCCCCTAAAATCGCAATAAACTTCCAGCAATACCTATGCCATAAGTTCACTTTGATCGATAATGGATGGCTTAATTTAGTATGTGAGTGGGAAGGGAAGGTTGACAATCACAGCTTCAGACCCATTTGTTACTGAAATATTATGCTTGAGAAAAATTGTCATTGGCCCATTTACATTGTAGTTATGAAACCGTGCACATAACGACTCAATTTGGTAGAATTTATTGAATAGTTTTCATACATTTCTATCCACTTAGATACCACCCTAAGCAATGGCTAACTAATAACTGAGCTTTTATGGCATAAGGATTGCTGAAGGTGAAATATTCCTCCCTGTTCGCAGTTAAAAAAAAACAAACGCAATTCTAGATTAATTTATTCAGGTTAAATGAGATAATTTACTTAATCTCTGCCATTTATAATTCTGCACCCCACCAATATCTCCACGTTAGTACCTTCTGCACCAGTCCCATAATCTAAATCAAGTCTACAGCCAAAACAATAGAAACGTGCATCTATTCTGCATTAACAGCTGAATTAAATTCAAAGTTTAATTGAGCCTACAGTGCAGTAACAGGCCTTGTCGGCGCATGGTTCCGCGCTCCGCAATTTACACCCAATTAACATGCACCGGCCATTTCGAACGGGATGAGGAAACCAGAGCCCTTGGAGATAATCCACGTAGACGTGGGGAGAACGGACAAATTCCTTCCAGACAATGCGAGATTCCAATCCAGGTGCTGATCGATGGAAGCTGAATACTTTGCACAAACGTCTACATCACCGGACAGTACATTCTTTTGGGGTTATGACATCGTGCACAAAAGAGTCAATTAGGGACACCTAAAACTGCGATATTTGAAACTTTTTTTTCTTTCCAGTCAGATACTGCCTTAAACAATCCCTTAAAAATCATAGTGTATGTTTGGCATCGCAATTGCCTAAGGTGGAATGCTCATAAAGAGGGCAATTTGTAAATCACTTTTGGAGATTAATCCGTTCTGGAATAAATGTGATCATTTACTTCATTTTGCACCAGTCTCATCATGTAAGCTAAACTCACAGCCAAAACAGTAGGATTGTGCATCTTTTCTGCATTTCCATCTGAATTAAATTCAGTTTTAAATTAGGACACAACTGTCGAAAACAGGACATTTTGGCCCACGGGTCTGTTCTGCCTAATTAACATACATTCCAGGTACATTTTAAAAGTCGGAGGAAATCAGGCCCGCCGGTGAAAAACCCTAGCAGACACCTGCAGAATGTGAGACAGCGTGATATTCGAACCCTGCTGCTCTCCATCGCTGCCGCCCTGAAGACATTGTGCTGACCATTATTCCCATCGTGCAGTACAGTCCTGGCCTGTCTGCTCATGATATTATTCAGTTATGAATACACTGATTCCACAATCAATCTGACACTTAAAACTTTCATAAAATACATTGCTCCAATATCCGTACACGCATGTCTCCATTCAAAGGACCTTGAAATGTCGCTGTGCTCAATCATCACTCTCGTTTGTATTCCAGAAAAATAATTATCTCTGTCGAACAAACATATCTCAGATGTCTCCCTGAATCTACCTCCACACAGTTCGAACGTGAATTGATCTTTGCTGCATATTTTAGAAGTTGTCTGTCCTGCCTAGTTAAACACCAAATAATTCAATGTATCTCTCTCGTTTTAATTGCCCCAGAGAGAATGCTTATTTCACCAGACAGTTTTCCAATCCCCACACGTCCTCGTAAGACTTCTCTGATCTCTATTCAATCCTTCCACAACCTTCCAATAGTCAGGCGCCTAGAGATTGTCATAATGCTCTGAGTCTTTTCTACCCACAGTGTTACCGAGCTATAACATGACAACGTGGCAGTTGAAATCAATGTCCAAAAAATGAAGGCTAAATCCTTCTTAAAACAGCCCGTTGATTAACGCAGATCACATGAGAAATCCGTGGACGTAGACTCCAAAGTCACTTTTTATTCTGTGTTGACGAAGAACCGCCCATTAATGAGTTATGGAAGGCATCCGAACCCTGTTATCAAACCCCAACATTTTCATCATCTGAAAAGGAAGCCCACCACTCTTTCGTGCAAGGAATTGATTAAAAACGGAAAGACCAGAGGTACAAGAACAGATGCCCCCGAGCCCCGCTGGTCCCGGAGCTCCAGGCCCAAGACGTTTCATATTCTCCTGACCTCCATCTTGTTCGGTAAACCAAAATCCTCACTCCCATCGCTCTCTTTGAGAAGTAATTCCCCGGTACTAGGGAATTAAGTCCTAAACTATTTCAGTTTTCACTGTAACCCACTTCATTCTCCGGTCAACTTTAGATGAAATCTTCTCTGGACTCTTTAATTCCTATTGATACAGTTTATAGGGTTCGCAGACAACCCCTGCACAAAATGCTCCAACTTTGGCCTCACCAATGTCTTATACAATTTTACCATAAAGTGCAAACACTTACAATACATAATTTGAAACCTGAAGCCCAATATGTCAAAAGCTTCCTGTACAACCCCATCCAACCTTGAGGCCACTATCGGGGAACTGGGCATCTGTATTCCCAGATCCCTCCATACTACACACTCCTCAATTCCTCCCATTTATCCGGTCTGTCATTTCTCGATTTGCTCTTCCAAAATGTTACACCACACACTTGTCTGCCATTTCCCTCCATGTGTGCAGCTGGACCAGATCCCTCTCCAAATTTATAAACCCGTCTCCACTATCACCTCGTCCTCCAATCATATTTTACAAGGATAAGGTAGCCAGAGATGGAGGAGGCAATTTTCAGGTTTTCTTAGGGCATGAGTTGCATCTGCCGAACAATCTTCTACACAATGCCCTTTCTGAGCACATCAGCTGCCGCCATCTTCTGGCGGATACCGGGTTTGCCACAACATATTTCAAACTAAACGCTCAATTCTTCGTCCTCACAAATTTTGAACATATGTTCCCTTGATAGAACTTTCTCATGTTTATCTTCTTTTTGTCACTTACTGTGAAAATATTCACTTTCTTGATGATAGCCTACGGATATTTAACTGACATTCAGCTTTCCTTTTCCCAATCCGAAATTATCCCTTTTCAAGTTTGAACATCTCTGGGCTGCCTGAAATTCAGTGCACCGGGAGAGCCAAAGATTTACATCTGCCAAGCGAACACCCGCATATCCATTCCATTTGCTTTTCCAATTTTACAGAATATATACCATCTATCAGCTTGACTTGAGGAAAGTTCGTGTCACTTCCCGAATATCTCCATCCTTACGGCCGCATGCACCGTTCTCTGTCTGCCAGGGCATGAGTCATCGATTAATTACCCTATTCTATTAACAGTTAATTTCCTCAGCTGTTCTCCTCATATTGGGGAACAGAGACCTATTCCTGAAATCTTGGCCATGATGCTACGAAGCAGACCTTCAACAGACTTGTTACTTGGTGAGGGTTAGAAAAACATGCAAATTTCAATTAGGCAATTATGAAGGAGAATAGAGACATAGGCGGCAGATATCGTGTTTCTAAACGGTTGGGTATCCCAGGCTTAATACTGGCCCACTGTCTATTCTAACGGACGCTTAGTGGAACGAGTGGGCGCACAGCGCCATTCTTCGGCGGGCCATTAAATGAGTGAGGACCCAGCTGTCTGTCCTACGCTGCGCGGGACGATATTATCATCATTTTTAACATGGAGACATCGAAATCCTGATCAGAATTGGAGAATTCACAGGTAATATATATTGTGATCAGCATTTCACGACTGGGTCTGGTCACTGGTCCTTTTTACGGAGGAGGGACTGGGCTGTTTAGCAGCAGATAGAGTCCCGACAGCATCAGCGATAAAGTCACAAAGAGCAGAAAGTGAAGTTTGGTGCACAACAATCTGGAAAGCAGCAGATATTGTTTCAATTAATTGGTTGAACACTTAGGATTTTCAATCAATTTCGGCATATGTTATTTTTTGCCAAGGACAGGGTAGGTGCATCAGCGAACTCGTACACCTCGGGGACTGTTGGCACTTCACATTCCTCGTCCATCTAGGAGAGTACTTGTCCTTTATTTACACCTTTACATTTCTGGAAAAAATGAAAATCCCCCAAAAGGCCAGTATCCCCATCTCAAGGTTCATCCCTTCAATGGTCATCTGGGAGGTAAAATCTATTCTCCCACTGACAAATAAGGTTGGATCCATCGTTATATCTTCGGACACATGTCATTTTCTGCGAAGGAACATTTGGGATTGGTTTTCCGTCCTAGGGTCTTAGTTTCAAATTAATTCTGTCTTGAATCCCCAGAAATCCTTAGTCTGGTGATTTCCCATCGTTGTAAAACAGACCTAATTACTTGCATAGTGTTTATATTATACAGTGAAACATGGAAATATATAATATCCAATATACTACAATAGAATAATAATGTATTGTCACGAACAAGTCACGAAATTCGTTATTTACTGGCAGCATCACAGAGAAAATATTCACATTAACCACCTCAGAGCAATAAATAAAAGAAAATCGTTCACGAAAAGTAGGTCAGTTTCTTTCATTATTCAGGAATTAGATGACAGCAGTGCAGAAGCTTTCCCGTGCCGCCAAACGCTTGTCCTCTTCCTCCTATACACATTTCTCCATGGGAGCAGTGTGAAGGCAGCTCGGTCTGAGTGGCGAGGTCCATATGGATAGATGCTGCGTTGTGAAGACACCGCCTATTGTAGATGTCCTCATTGGAGTGGGACTTGAAGAAAGTTGTCCCCAAACTAAATTAACAAACCACTTTAGCATTTCGTTCTTGTCCTGAGCGTTGGCACCTCCATTCCAGGCAATGCAGCAACCAGCCAGAAGGCTCGACACCAGTGGTTCACAACCTTGTACTTACTACTCGCATACCACTTTAAGTAATCCTATGCCATGTGTTCTGTGATTAATAAGTGATTGCTTAAGGTGGTATGTGAATAGGAAGGGAAGGTTGAGAATCACTGCTCTAGACCCAATTATTACTGAAATATTTTGCTTGAGATAATTTGTGATTGGCCCATTTCCATTGGAGTTATGAAATTTTCAAAGAATGAATCAATTTGGAATATTTAAAACAAAGTTTTCAAACTTTTTCTTTCCACCCGCTACCTTAAGCAATCCCTTATTAATCACAGAACACTTATCGAATAGGGAATATTTAAAGTGGTATGTGAGTGAAAAGTAAAAGGTTGAGTACCACTGCTCTACACCATAGACACGTCGAGGGTTTCCTGAGTCTTCAGAGACATATGAGATCGCCTCAAGGGTCTCACAAGTTACAGCTGCACGGGGCTCTCTTTATGATTGCATCGACCTAATTGTGAGCTAGTAATATTGGGTCTGCTGTGGACCGACTGTCAAGTTCGGCGAATTCCAGATCCCTGCTTAGGGATATGTTACTTCTGGCCGTCACTAACCTCTCAAACCATTCCAAAATATGAGATGTTTGTGCTAATGGGCAATAGTCCTTGAGGCAACTCGCACTGCTGGAAGATATTTTAAAAATAGTGGGTTGATGTTAAAACCACAAATCATCATTTATTATATATTACTAATCGAATATAAATCTATGTCGTATTTGTATTTAAAAAGTAAAAATCAAGAAAAAATAAAACAACCGCCTCTATTATCAAATGTTCCCTTCCAATCCACAACACAAAAAAAGTGAAATAATAAAATATATAAGACAGGAGGCTCTCAACAGAATTACTCCATTCTCGAAATTTCCTGTAATATATGGAGACCTATTAGAAGACATTCGGAGTTTCGATTAAATATTTATACAAATACTGTGTAAATATGGGCTCCAGACTTGGCAAAATATCTGAGGGGATTCTCTAAAATTATCAATATATTGTGAAGTTTTTTTTACAACTTCGAACATACGCAATCATCTTTCTAGACCCAAATCTGTATCTGACCTCACAGTTTATTGCAATACATTTTCAAACTTTTGCCAAAGTAATTTTAATAACATTCACTTGAAACATATTTAAATTTAATTATCACCGAATTTAAAAAAAAACCATTGGATCCTGTGTGAATATTTTCTAATAAATTACAATTTTCAATCAAAAAGATTTCATCTTAGGTCACAGCCAAGTAGAACGCAATAATATGCAGATATCCTGTTCACATCCGAAATAGTTTAATTCAATGTATTTAACTTTTGTGGTGACATCATTTACGTCTCAGGCGTCTTAGGCCTTTGAGTTAGTTAGTTTTTATCCTGTTCCGATGAGCATGACACCATCAACCCCAAATTTGTCAATGGTATTAAAATATCGCAGAACTCTGGAATTGTTTCACAGCCTTCATTATACATGACATCATATAAAACCTTGAGATTCTTTATTTTTGCTGGGGTGGGAGAATTTCAAGTGGTTTCGAATGCAAAAAAAATCTGTACAATACATTCACATGTAAACAACTTATGAAATGTAAACAGACTGAATGTGCAAAGCAGAGAGAAAGAGGTGCAAAGTTAAGAGTCCTGAAATGAATGAGTGGTTGAGATTTTTTTCTTGAGGAGTGTGATGATGGACTAGTCGTCACTGTTTCCAGACACAGTTAGCCGAGGAATGTGACACGACTTTTCAAAAGGAACAGCGAGATCATAGCGTGTGATGGGTGATGTGGGCCCTTTATGGTTGCTACCGTTTGCAATCAGCAGTAAATCATGTCAAACTCCTAGATGAATCAGAGGGTAATGCCTGTGCTGTTCTCGATTGTCCACAGGAACTTTTCTAAGGTATCACGATAGTTGTCACCAAACACTGAGGCAGCTGTTGGGCACAATTTCCACCAGGCAGCTCGAGAAATTTGGCACAGTTTCCGATGTCATACCAAACCTCAGATAATTCCTGAGCTCGTTCAGGTGATGAAATGCTTTCTTGGCGATGTCAGTGGTCTGCTGTATAGGGGAAAGACTGTAAAAGTGATTCCGATTAACTTACCTTTTCACACATTTTTCCACCTCTGATCCGCCAATAATCACTGGATGTTTTACCTTTAGTTTTCGCAACATAATTTCAAAATCACCTCCTGGGTGTGGGTGATATTGGGAGCTCAGATGATGCATCTGCACGGTTCAGCCAAGTTTTTCAACCCCGGCATGAATGCTGACTCTTCGCCCATTTTATATAATCTACTGCTGTAGTATCGACTGCGATTTTGTAAATGGTGTTGACATCACGGAGTCATATGGGTACAGAGTATACACTAATGGGCAAAAGACTCAGCCTGTTTGAATCCGTGGACTGACGGGGATTGTGAGGAGATTAAATGGAGCATCCAATCACACAGTGGTATGAAGTCCCAGGTTTTGGAGTTTGATGGTGACATTGGCGGGTATGAGGGTGTTTAAAGCGAAATGTTTTCGGTAACGATCATCCTGTCATGTGCAGAATTGCAGTCCCTAATATTACTAACGTCATTGACAATAACAAGATCTTCAACTTAGCTTCCAAACATTAATTTTGCCTGAAGATGTGCGAGGGTCTTAACAATGGCCGATTGCCAACTATGTAAATGTCAAAGCTGTCAGCATAACATTACTTTGACAGAGCAGTACCAACATTATCAATCCTTTCTTCACCATTTGACGATTGATTCACATCCCCTCGACTTCTTGCAGTACGAAGAATAATGTCCTTATCTGCTCAACCCTCAATAGTTCAGTTTCCCGAATCTAGTCAATGTCCTCCAGCTGGAAACATCCTTCCGCAGCATGGTGACCACAGCTGACCGCAATGTTCCAAATGACGCTGACCAAAGCCGTGTGTAGGTGCAGCTTGACCTGCTAAATCCCATCATTATACAGTGAATGAATTCAAAACATTTTGACATCTCCCTGTGATCCGACTTTCCAGCTACCATGAACTTGTTATCCTTGGCCACTCTGGTCTAGGAGGACCCTCTCCAACCCTCTGTCAACATGCCAACATGTGACCTCTTTTTTAGTTGTGAAGCGTGACTCAGGAAGAAAGATTCACTGCATTTTACTTTCTATATGTGTTATGTGGCTGAAGAGATTCTTCACTACTTTTGCCGCTGCACTAGATCACATCATATTCCGATTTTCCTTTTTCATTGGATGTGGGTTTCAGTGGCCCGGCTTTACAGTGGCCTTGGTTTCCAGTGGCAAGATTTTCCAGTGGGCCGGTTTTCCATTGGCCGTGTTTTCCAGTGGCCTGGTTTGTCAATGGACTGGTTTGCGTGGCCCGGTTTTGCGTGATCCGGTTTTCCAGTGGCCCAGTTTTCCAGGGGATCGAATTTCCCTTGGCCCCGTTTTCGACGGGCAAATGCCAATAATTACTCCTTCGTTAAGGGTAGAAATCAGCAACGAACTGACAACTGGGTACGTGAACATCGCAGGAAGTTCTGACATTTCTTTGAATTAAAACACGGTCCGGGGTGTGGCATAATGGGATAGAAAATGTGCAGCGCGGACTCGTAGAGACCAATACAATAAAGGGGAACGTCATGTGACAGGTCCAGTCGCCCAATATCAGTCTTTGTTTTGGTCAATATCAACATCACACAAAGTGAGTTCAATTTGACAAGCGATTAAAATAGTCAAACATTGTAATGGAAAATAATTACCTGTAGAAATATTTGTTTATGCGGATCAATCGTCATGAATCAAAATGGAGCATGGCCTGTCAAAAGTAAGTTTCTCGTCCTGTCCTTCGAAGCGTTAAATATATTATTCAGTTACATAATGTGTAAAAATAGTTCAAACATGTTTGTTCATCAGGTTGTGGCTAATGCGACTTAAAATGTTCATCAAGGTCTTAATGTAGTTAGTGTTGGGGTATAAATGTTGGTGAACCAGTACATGCTGGGACGTTTTGTAAAACTGTTGGTGCTTCATTCGGAAAATGGGATATCCAGCAATTTATGAAATTGTCCGTATTTATTATCCTGTACTGGCAGCGGTTGGCATTCCGGGTAAGAGGCAAGATAATGGGATTATTGTGGATACGGAATTTTATTATTCTCGATGCTATGTTGACTTTAGACTTTTTTTTAAATTTACGATCACAAAAAAACATTGTAATTTTTATGTGAGGGAAAACCAATGACAATGTGCTGCATTGATTTCTTAGTGAAGATATATGGTTTATATATAGTTTACACACACACAAACAGACACACACACACACACACACACACACACACACACACACACACACACACACACACACACACACACACACACACACACACACACGTACATACACACACACATGGGCGCGTGCACACACAAACACACACACACACACACCAGTGGATAGTTAATTGCAAAGCTTGATGAGATTGGTGTTGAATGCAATTTGTGTTTAATTTGGTTGGAGAAGAGGGGATATGGTCAGTGAACAGGAACAGATGTCCCATTTCTAATTTTACATTTTGAAGTTAGACATTTCAGAACACGAACATGCAATGTTGTTATTGTGCATCAAGTACAATATATGGATAAGTACACTGAACACAACCGGTCGGATCCCTTTCCATAATTCCACCCTGTCCATCCCAGAGCCCAGGAGTGTAGTATTGACCAGCTGACGCCGAGAAGCTGGATGTTACAGTCCCAGACATTTGCGTCCATGATATAGTGGGGGTCAATGAAAAGGGCAGATGATACACTTGGATATTGCTGACAGGATCCGATCATATCATGTTGTCCTTCACACTATTTAAATCCCCACTCTGCTTATAGACCAATGCTCTTATTCCCCAACATGTCGCTGAACTACAACACTAGCAGGTGTCCACTGTTCACCCCGTGGCTGCTGTCCACATTTCACCTGCTGAGGTGAAATATATGCCACTTGATAGAGGGAAATTTCATGTGCCATTATCTGTTTCACGTTTCCATTACTGATGGATCCTATTGTAACCCACATAAAGTGTTCACTGTCCTATAAATCAACTGATGTTAGTTTATCCACTAACAAATAAATTAACAAAGTCATTCATATGCAAACACAATAAGCCACATGGAAGCAGAAATGCTGCATTTCACGGCTCAGGGACATAAGAGGAATTCAGAACGTCAGGCACATTTATTGGCATAAATCGCCAGGCAATATTTTGAGTAAGGTCTAAATCAGTACGTGAGCGAAGTAAAAGAAATGTGTCCTACGGAGTAGGGAAGATGCGATAGAGCATTGACAGAGGGTTGGAGAGGGGAAGTGTCGAGGGAAATGAGAGATGACTGAAGGGTGTAATGAGAGAATAAAGTAAGAACAGAAGAAGGGAATGAAAATACAAGCAGAGTAAACATTAAGGGATGGGTTTTACCACCCATGTGAAACATAGATTCTCAGGCCGTTGTGTTCGTGGAATTCGTGGAGTAAAAGGCAACGTTGTTGTCCCGGTTAATGTTTATCCTGAACTTGATCATTGACCAGGGTGGGTTCAGGCAGATCTATGTGCGAGATATTGGAGGAAATATAATGATTTGGGACTGAAAATTCAAGCTCATCCAAACACAGTGGTGAAGTTCGTGCTTTGATCACATAAATTGTGCAAACATTCCAACATTTGATATGCGTGCAGCCAAGTGCAATGGTATGAATTTTATTGCAGATCACTCCTATTAAATGTTAATAACAAGATATCCTTTTGTGATTTCTTCCCGACGGTCACTGGTCGTTCTCGGATGCCACTAAAGTAATTATGGGCTGTGTTTCACCTCCAGCCGCGATGTTTCTGGATCCGAGTTTATTGTTCAGAGCATTGTCTTAAATTCCCAAGTGACCAGAATCTTCTCGATAGTAAATAAAGAAACGGCAAACATATCAAAGAGCCCATCCAGCTCCTGATCTTCAACAAGTCGGAGCCCTGTTTACCTGTTTGTGGATCCATTATTACCCCAGATGATAATTAGAGTTGAAGAAATAGTACCTTGCATTCCCTCTCAGGAGTCCTACGAGAGTCTTGTCCTACCTTTCTCTTCGCCATTTTCATTTCCTACTAAAATCTGCGGACAAGCAAAAGTTTTGGTCGAAATACCTGAACTGACGTGTGAAGAGTCAAATGGAGGATAGAATCGCGGAACATGCTGGAATCTGCCAGACACCAATTTTCCTCTCAACGTCAACAATACGAACGAACAATCTGTGGCTTTGGGACGGCAGAAGGGGCGTCCAAGAGATGAAGACCATGTCAGCATTCATATGAGAAATGATTCGTGCGTTTATGATCCCGAGGTTCCATTTTCCACGGGACTTCGAATAGCGCCAGCTCTTCATGGCCAGACGGTCGAGACACCAATCCCCAACTTCCAGATCAATCGCAGATAATTTTGCATCAAACCTCCAAACCTGCATTAGTGGTAAAATATATTAGAATGTTCAATACTTCCTGATGAAATAAAATGATTTCAAAAGGAAATGAGCTGCGGGAAGATGTGTTAACCTGCTGTATTTCCTGAAATATAATGTAAATTGATTAGCGTGCCACACTGTTAGCTCCACAGCCCGTTATCTGGTGACGCGTTAAGAAGAGATTGAATGTATTAAAGACTCTCCCCGCTGGATCCAGATGTATATGTCGCCAGTGCAGTAGCTGCTTCTCCAGCAGAGGTTCCGCTCCGTAAAAGGACCCACAGAATGGAAGCGATTTAATGGTTATTGTGCTGGCTGCTCTAATGATAAAGGGCATCTCCGACGTCATCCTGCCACCGACTCGTGGCATGATGATCCGTATTGGCTCTGAAGCGCGTAGCTCGTCTCGGCCTCCCGGTGTTTCTTCGCCGTTTCTGGCGTGGCGCCTTCTCAGCGCTACACGGGCCCTCCCCCTCCCTCCATATCTGAATCGGCTTTCGTTCGTAGAGGTCTTTTGCTTGGAAGCCTGCACCTTCGGCATGGTCATAGGCGAGGAATGGCGGCTGGATCCGGTTCAGCGTGAAAGTGTCGTTTCAACCCCAATATCCAAATGACATCTTGACCATGTCTATTGTATAACTTTGTATGGGCCTTCTTCAGGTCTCAGGTTGGTGCCTGTGCAATCTGCATCTGATAAAAACATATTTTAGGTGTGGCATGTTCTCTGGCTGCACAACCAGTCCTCGATGTACTGCTGAATAACTTCTCCCAACTTCACCCGCAATTATTTTAGTGAAGAACAACTTCACCTTTCCTTTGAGAAAGCTCGCCTCTTGCTGTGGAAGTAACGAGGGGTTCCCTGTGTGTTGGAAGAGGATGAATCTGATCAGCGGCCACATTTAATATCGATTTGGCAGCTTTCCTTCTCACCTGGCGGAAACCCTGTTACGAGCCCAAATGACCCCCAAAACCAGCATCAAAAGGCATTCACCAAGACAAGTAGTTCCTTGAACAAAAACTGATTTTACTTATCCTCAAACATGAAAACAGAATCAAACTTTACCTTATTTCTGTTACATTCACGAAACCCAACAACCCCCTTCTAATTCTAAGTGCACGTGTATGTGATGGTTGCGTAAATATAAGATAAGTTATTTAGATCACAGTCCAAACTCACTTCTCATTTTCCAAGTTCTCTGGTTGCAGGGAATTCTTATACTGTGTACAAAACTTAACATGTATAATGTTCACCAGTCTTTGGTACTTGAAAGGTAAATGTTTACCGCTCAGGAAAGTTCTCATAGGGTTTGCAGAGTGGGATCTGTTGTTCTAGGATTTCTACAATTGATGTACCACCATTAGTCACCTCAATGTCGTATTGATAAAACTCTCCCAATCACGGTTCTCCAGATAATAGCCTATTTCTTTCAGTCAAGTACAGAAATCCTTTCTGATCCACTTATTCCAAGAGAAATAACAGACAGGTAGACCTTCCAGCCACCACCGCTCTGGTCTGTTTTTTTTCCAGTTCCTACAAGCTTCTCCTGCTTGTTTCATCTGACTATCTGCCTGTTTGTCTGTCTGTCTGTCCCTCTCTCTCTCCATATGCCAGAAAGCTCATGTGACACTCTCACTTTTAAAACCCCTGACCGTCTTCTTTGTTAGTCTTTTTTGTCACGCTGTATTCTTCAGGTGAACAAAACTCATGAGTGACCTTTGAGTGAGCACTTTGCAGAAAGGTCATAAGTCGCTAAAGAATGTTCAACACAGCCGACCAGATTCCAGTCCGAGACAATGGTCTGTTTATTTCATGACATCATGTCAATTAGCACATAATTTTGAATTGTGCATAGCCTTCTCCATAGTTTCTGTAAAGTTACTGAATATGAATTCTTCAATATTTCAAATATTTGTGTGTATGTAACCAATTCTATTTTTATCACATTAACTCCCAAATATTCCATTACATATTCTATCACAATCCCAGGCGGTGTCTCATTCTGGATAACTCTACTTAACCTACACACTATATCTATTTGATTAGTCTTAATATATTTTGAAGTAAATAACTATATTTCGAATTGATTTCAGTTAACTTGACGGCAATGGTGATCCTGTCACGCGGAAATTGTGATCTCTCCAAATGCATCACTCGCTACTTGGTAGCGATGGCGGCAGCAGATCTTCTGGTGGTCTTCTTTGGTATTATAATACAACAAATTAATTTTATTTATTTATTCGCATATTTCTTGTTCAAATCTCCATTGTGCGCTGTGATCCTTGTCCTGCAGCTCTTAACCTCGCACTGTTATGTTTGGTTCACGGTTGCTTTCACATTTGATCGCTATTTGGCGATCTGCTGTGAGAAACTGCGGAAACAATACTGCACCGAGAGAACGGCGACTGTGGTGATAGCGACCGCTGCTGCAGGAAGTGCTGTTTTGTCTGTTCCATTCTACTTCGCAGTGGATCCACGGCGCTGCGTTCCAACGGTTGAATATATGACATCACAAGCTTGGGCATCGTACCAGTTATTTATGATTATTATTAACCCGTTATCGCCTATTGGTTTAATTGTAGTCTTTAATGCATTAACCGTCAGATATATTACCGCTGCGAACAGAGTGCGCCGGAAACTGCGCTGCAGCGGTCAGAAACAAAAAGACTCCGAGGTGGAGAAACGGAGAAAGTCCATGATTTTGTTATTCGCGCTTTCTGCCAATTTCATTTTGCTCTGGATTCCACATGTTGTACATTCTACTAAATGGCAAAAGCAAAACTATTTCTACACCGACAGATATTTCAGCACGCCGATCTATATCCTGCAACAATTTGGATTCATGTTACGAATGCTCAATACCTGCACCAACACGTGTATCTATGCGTTGACACAGCGGACATTCAGGGAGCAACTGAAGAGTGGATTGAAATATCTGATCACATTAAATGGGCAGTTCTGTAAATGAAATGAAAAGCATATCATCCCGTTTTGAAGTTTTCAAAACCATATTGAGAAAACATTTATTAAGAACATATTTAAAGATATGAGATTGCCGCAATTTCCGTAGCGTTGATCCGTGTTTATATTATGTTTATTTCAACGTCATATTTTCTATCAGTTGATGGGCCCATTGTTAGCCGAGCATTCATTTAATTTAAAATTTCTCAAACTGTTGCGTTGTTGTTTTCCAGTGAAAAAAAAAAGAGAACATGATTTATTTCCAAGCATTGATTGCAGTTCGGAAATATAAAAATGAAAATGCATAATGATTAGATTTCGGATGAGAAAAGTTTGCGGGGTTGTGGACCGGGTGAAGTTCAGTCGGAGTTGGTGTTCGGCATGGACTGGAAGGGCCGAACTGTACTGCCTTTGTACTATAATTGTTATATTGCTGCAGGAAACGTTTTAATTTATCTTTCTGCAAATAAGACTAGTTCTGTTAAAAATTAGTCCTTGAGACAGTTGCCAGGAAACTCTCTGTAAGTCCTGATCAGCCACGACATCCAATCATTTTCTTTTGAATGGAAACATTTTTCAGTATGTTCTTCAGGTTATGAATCTCTCCTTTAATAAGATGTTGTTTTTCGATTCAATGTTTACCATCGCATTTAGTCTCACACTGATTATGTTGAACTCTACAATTCCACATTGTTTTCAATTTCGGCGAAATGCTGGGGGCGAGGTGGTATATAGACATACAACGCCTGAAATAGACTACAACCCTCCATACAGGGGAACGACTGGTTCTTTTGGCGCATGTTGAATATGCTGACGAGCCAGTCTCATTTGCCTGCAATGGACCCATTTAATTCCAAACATTTCCTTCACATGAACCTCAATGTATGCATTTTGAACATAATAATTTCCTGTATGCTAGCATGTCCTTTTCCACTGTGCCCTTCCCAACAATCGCCCCCTTGGCACATATACCTGCAGCCGTGGGAAGTGGTTAATTTGCGCCAAGACCTCATCCCTCACCAGGAAATGTGTCCCAAAACAGACCTTACAAATGAGGCAAAATTTGACTTGTGTTTCCATGGGATTTATCTACGGTATTAGGTGCACCAATTGTGAACTTCTCTATATGGGATAGACGGGAGGCAGACTGGGAAATCGATTCACCGAACACTGTCAGCATCAGTGACGAAGATCTCACAGTTGCCAACCATTTCAGTCCCGCGTCCCACTCTCAAGTCTATCCCTGGCTTTGTGTACTGTCCTCCAAGACAACCATAAATTGGAGAAGCAAAGCTTAATTAGTCTGGTGGTCACCCTCCAACAGGATAGAATTAATATCTTTCTCTCCATTTTCCGCTTGCCTACTCTCCGCTTTCCATCCTTCCCTTTCCCCATCTCTTCTTTCCTCCAGTTATTCGCCTTCTTCGCTTTCTATTCGCAGATTCATTACTCATGCTGCTCCTTCCTGGTGTGTCCTGATTCTATTATCCGCCTATTTGGACTATCGCTCCTGCATTTAGGATTATGCTGTTCCCCAGACACTTTCCCCGCCCCCCCCATCATTTTGTTCTAGTGCCTTCCACATTTTTCTTCAGACCTGATGAAGCATAATCCGCAAATGTTGAACATGTATCTTAATGCTTGTTTATTTCATGACATCTTAATTTAAAATTTCTCAAACTGTTGCATTGTTGTTTTCCAGTGAAGAAAAAGAGGGCCTGATTTATTTCCAACCATTGATAGCAGTTCGGAAATATAAAAATGAAAATGCATAATGATTAGATTCCTGATGAGAGAGGTTTGCGGCGTTTTAGGCCGAGTGGAGTACAGACGGAGTTGGTGTTCGGCATGGACTGGAAGTGCCGAAGTGTCCTGGCTTTGTACTATAATTATTATAATGCTGTAGGAAAAGTTTTTTTTTCTCTTTCTGCAAACAAGAATAGTTTCGCTTGTATTCCTGACAGGCAATTCTCTCTTTACAACTAAACACATCTCAGATGTACCTCTATTATCATCTCTCGTTTTTAATTGTCCCGCATAGAATACATACTTCATTAGACAAGTTTCCCATTCCCCGTAAGATTTCTCTAATCCCCATTAATACTTCCACATCCTTCGAATAGTCAGGCGCCGAGAGATTGTCTGCCCACAGTATCACTGAGCTGTAACATGGCAACCTGGCAGTTGAAATCAATGCTCCTAAAATGAATCCCAGATCCCTCTTAAAACATTCATTCAATTTACGCAGCTCGCACGAGAGATCCCTGGACGTGGACTCCAAGATCACTTTTATTTTGTGAGTTTGACCAAGACTCCGTCCATTAAACAGGAACGGCACCTGTACTCTGTCCATCACACCACGACATTTCCATCATCTCAAAAATTGCACATCTCCACTCATTAATGCAAGATATTGTTTAAAAAACACTAAGTCCAGAGGTCCAGAAACAGATGACCACCGATCCACACTGGTCCCCGAGCTCCAGACGGAAGATGTTCCATCCTCCCCTGCCCTCAGCCTTCTTCAGTAAAGCACATTCCACACTCCCATCGCTTTCTGTATGAAGAACCCACAACCTTCATTCTAGGTAATTAATTACTAACCTGTTTAAGCTTTCCCTTTAATTCAGTTCCTGATCCGGGCAACATCAGATCTAATAATCTCTGGACTGTTTAATTCTTATTGATAACTTTTCTAGAGTTCGCTGATGAAACCTGTACGAAACACCCCATATGATCCAAACAGTTATACACTTATACTCAATACTATGATACCTGAAAAGCTTTCTTTACAACCCCATCCAAATTTGACGGCACGTTCAGGGAATTGCACTTATGTATACCCAGATACCTCAGTTCTATGCACTCCTTTTTAAAAACAAAACCCTTCATTTATTCATTAAAAAAACAAATAATATGACATAAGCAGCAATTAAACATAAACATGAACGTTTGTTTTATATAGAAAAAAAAGGAGAAAAAAAAACAAAATAAAAGAACACCCACCCGCTTCAGCCAACTCTCCTAAGGAGAGCCAGAAAAAAAGAAAGAATATTAAAGAAAAAGTTAAATATACAAATTAAAATCTAATCAATACAAATTGAAATGTAAATATTCTGAGTATAACAGCCACTTATTAATAAAAAAATATAATTATCACGCGACATATGCATAATTATTTCTAATATTAAACAATATTTCATCTCATTATGTTATCTATTAATATCAATCATGTTTGTATTTTTCCACTTACGAGCAATACATTTTTTTGCTATGGATAATGCTAAATATACAAAAGCAAGCTGAAACGTATCTAATCCCAAACCTTTCAAAGGTTGCAAACTATCCAATAAAAATACTGTTGGATCTAAAACTATTTTAATCTTATACAGGTATTCTAAAAACGATTGAATTTCCTTCCAAAAAGATTGTATATGTATACATAACCAAACAGCATGAAAAAAGGTTCCAACCGTATCACCACATCTGAAACAAAAATCTGATTCATGAAAACCTTTTTTTTTTTAATTTTTCAGGTGTCAAATATAACTGATATAAAAAATTGTAATTAATCATTGCATAATGAGCATTTATCAACCTAGTTACACTATCATAACAGATATCTAATCAATCATCTTCAGAAAAAAATAAAGCCAATATCCACTTCCCATTTAATTTTAGCTCTATCCCAACTCTTTTTATCCATACCATCCTGTAATATTTGATACATAGATGAAATAAAACCCTTCTCTGGTACCTTCATAAGAAAAGTCTCAAATTTAGTCATTTTAGGTAAAATCATATCTCTACCAAACATACATTTTACCAAAGATCGAATTTGATAATAAAGAAATAAAGAGTTCTTATCAATACCAAAACCTTCCCTCATCTGATTTTTATCTCATCTGATAAAAACTTACCCTCTTTAAAACAATCTCCCAAATTTTGGCTCTTGGTTGAAGAGTGCCTTTGAATAACCCTATCAGGTAGGGAATTAGCAAAGATTAAAGCATCATGATCATTCTCAAACAAATATGATTGAAAATCACCATAAAATATGGATATCTAAAAAAAAAATTATAAGCCTTTCGCCAAAGCACCTCTTCAGCAGAATTAAACTCTTTACATCTAATAATTTCTTCACTCAGATCTGGATAGAAAAAACAACTTATTTCCCTGTGCCATCAATGGGGATTGATACCTACGTGCATTCTGAACTGCTACTCTCAAAATAGTTCTCTATCTGGATATTTTAGACAGTGAATCAAAACAGCTCATGGTGGTTGACCTAAATATGGTTAACTCATAACAGCCGTATGAGCCATATCCAACCCAATGCCTCAGGAATCCATCAAAAATTATTGGATCTGAACCCGCGATTCCTTCAGGAATTACCATTAATTTAACATTATTTTGATGACTTTGATTTTCCAGAGAGCCTATCTTCTTCAATATAACTTTCTTCCAGATCTCCCATCCAATGAAAGAATCTTCCACTTGCTCTATTTTCTGTTTATTACATTCCACTTGATTCTTGCAAATTTGAAAGGCACCTTGCATTTTCTTAAAATTATCTTGAACCCTGTCTACCAAATTCAAACATTTATTGACATCGCCTTTAAAAGCAAAAATGTACTTCTTAAGAGAAGAAACTTCATCACAAATATTATTCATTTCTTCAGTTATATTCATAAATCCATGTTCCATCTGTGTAGATATTTGCATTGACATATTGCCCATTTGATATGCACTGAATCCAAATTAGTAAAAACAGCTTCAAACTGAGTGTCCTCTCCTTGAGGACGACCTTGCTTCTCTTCAACAACAATCAAAGATGTTTCTTCCAATGCTTTTAATTCAGCCATCGATTTAACCTTGCTTCTGGTCTAGACCCCTGCAGGTCCAGACCTAGTTTGTTCAGAATGCTGTTAACCCTCACCGACAGCCCAGACCTCATCCAGTAATTCCAGAACCCACGACGCTCAGTGCATGCCCGGAAACACAGAGGTCTACACATGCACGTCTTTCGACATGCTGCCCCTAACCTCTCCTCTGCGGGACTTGCAGCAGCACTGCGCATCACGTCCATCGTGGACTCCAGCAATCGTGCTTCATGCCCGACATGGCGGGCTCACTGATCAAAATATGAAGAAAGTATTGGTAGCCTGGCACCATGGTATGGTGGGCCCAGAGTAATACTCAGCCGGGCTGGAGTCTTTTGTTGCTTGCATGGCATCCAGTCGAATCAGAGGATTCCATTGAGTAAGTAGGCCTCATTTCTTCTAAACATTTAAAGTAAAGTGTCTTCTGAATCTGTGTCTTTGATTTCTTTGTTTTAGCTGCCATTACTGTCTTTAAACATTCAGATAACTTCAAAACAAACTTTTAAAACTTTTCCACGTATTTAAATTCGGGTATGTTTTAGTCCAACTGAGGGAATATGGAATTAAACCTTTTCCTCCTTTGCCATCAGGCCATGAAAGATGAAGTAGAGTAAAATATAATTCGATGGTATAATCCGTTGAAGTCGGATATTTATATGGAGAAAATAACATATAATATACATAATACGATTTATTTTGTTACGATATGGACACCGTATATGAAGAATATGAATTTAGTAATATGTAAATTACTGAACGTTTCTGTTTATTTTTAATGCTTCCCTTTAGGGATTTTTGTGTAATGGGGAGGGTGGGTTTGTTTACTGTCCAATTATTAGACTACCTATTCAGTTAAAGTCTGTTTATTCTTATTGAAAAAATACTAAATAAAGTATTTTTAAAAAGTCACAAAATTCATTATTTTCTGGGAGCAACACTGCAAATATTAATTTTAACCACATCATAGCAATAATTGCTTTTAAATGTTCACAAAAAGTAAGTCAGTTTCATTGCTTATTCTGGTATTCGCTGGTGGCAGTGCAGAAGCTGCCATGTGTTGCAGAGCACTTGTCTTTAGCCTCCTCTACATTTTTCACAATGGGTTCATTTGAAGGGGGCACAGCCCGAGTGGCGAGGTCCTTAGGGATAGAGGCTGCTATGTGTAGACACCGCCTCTTGTATATGGAGTGGGGACTGGTGCTTTTTGTCTCTCCCAGGCCAAATTAACAACTCTCTGGAGCATTTCCTTCTTGTCCTGAGCGTTGGCGCCTCCATGCCAGGGCGTGATGCAATCAGCCACAAGACTCTACAAGATAGAAATGTCAAGGTTGTAGTGAGCTTTCAGTGACACACAGAATCACTTCAAGAGCCTCAGTAGATACAGCCGCTGGTGAGCCCTCTTTGTTATTGCATCGACGTGATATTGAGCTAGTAATATTGTGTGTACTGTGGAAATTCTATCAAGATCAGCGAATTGCAGCGGATTCAGACACCTGCTTAGGGAAATGATCATTCTGGCCATCACTAACCTCTCAAATCATTCCAAAATAATAGATATTAGTGTTATTGGCTATAGTCCCTGAGGGAGTTCACACTGCTGGAAGATATTTTTTAATATTATTTGTAGGTTTTAAAAACAATAAATCTTCATTTATTATATTTCACTTAACCATTACAAATATATATATCTTATCTATATATATAAAGAAATAAAAACAAGAAAACAAGAAAACAACCCCCACTATTATCCCCTCTTCAATTCCACTCCCCAACAAAAAAAGTAAAACAAGTAAAATACATCGACAGGAGGCCCTCAACAGAAGTAATCCATTCTATATACCTTGAATATGTGAAACTATATTAGAAAAAGAGAGTGTTAGAGTTTAAATTAAATATTTATACCAATACTGTGGATATAAGGACTCCACACATCCAACTGCACGAAAACCAACAAGGTCGGGTCAGATACAGCAATGAGCTCTCTGAACCCTTCTCCATTAACAATGGCGTAAAGCAAGGCTGCATTCTCGCACCAAGCCTCTTTTTAATCATCTTCAGCGTGATGCTGAAACAAGCCATGAATGACCTCAACAATGAAGACGCTGTTTACAGCCAGTACCGCACGGATGGCAGTCTCTTCAATCTGAGGTGCCTGGAAGCTCACATCAAGACACGAGAGCAACTTATCCATGAACTACTCTTTGCACACGATGCCGCTTTTGTTGCCCATTCAGAGCCAGCTCTTGAGCACTTGACGTCCTGTTTTGCGGAAACTGTCAAAATGTTTGGCCTGGAAGTCAGCCTGAAGAAAATAGAGGTCCTCCATCAGCCAGCTCCCCACCATGACTACCAGCCCCCAACACCTCCATCGGGCACACAAAACTCAAAACGGTCAACCAGTTTACCTATCTCGGCTGCACCCTTTCATCAGATGCAAGGATCGACAACGAGATAGACAACAGTCTCGTTAGGCAAATAGCGCCTTTGGAAGACTACACAAAAGAGTCTGGAAAAACAAACAACTGAAAAACCTCACAAAGATTAGCGTATCCACATTGTCATACCCACACTCCTGTTCGGCTCCAAATCATGGGTCCTCTACCGGCATCACCTACCGCTCCTAGAACGCTTCCACCAGTGTTGTCTCCTATCTCCTCAACATTCATTGAAGCGACTTCATCCCTAACATCGAAGTACTCGAGATGGCAGAGGCCGACAGCATCGACTCCACGCTGCTGAAGATCCAGATGCGCTGGGTAGGTCATGTCTCCAGAATGGAGGACCATCGCCTTCCCAAGATCGTGTTATATGGCGAGCTCTCCACTGGCCACCGTGACAGAGGTGCACCAAAGAAGAGGTACAAGGAATGACTAAAGAAATCTCTTGGTGCCTGCCACATTGACCACCGCCAGTGGGCAGATATTGCCTCAAACCGTGCATCTTGGCGCCTCACAGATCGGCGGGCGGCAACCTCCTTTGAAGAAGACCGCAGAGCCCACCTCACTGTCAAATGACAAAGGAGGAAAAACCCAAAACCCAACCCCAACCAACCAATTTTCCCTTGCAACCGCTGCAACCGTGTCTGCCTGTCCCGCATCAGACTTGACAGCCACAAACGAGCCTGCATCTTAGTGGACATTTCCCCTCCATAAATCTTCGTCCGCCAAGCCAAGCCAAAGATCGCAGCCTTTATTTTATATGACATCATATAAAAACTTGAAATTCTTTATTATTGCTCTGGAGGCAGAATTTCAACTGGTATCTTATGCAAATAATTCTGTACACAACGTGAATATGCAAACAAATAATGAAACTTGAACAAAATGACTATGCAATCAGAGGGAAAGAAGTCATTGAAATGTAAAGTTAAGATTCCTGAAATGAATGAGTGCTTGAGAATTTTCTTTCTTTTAAAAAAATATTATTTAACATTTTGCAAAATCAAAGTATAAAACACAAAATAAAACTAAATCTATACCCTATCATTAATGTATAGCTGTAACTTTTAAAAACGATGTGGAATTAGCTATACAAAAATGACATAACGAAATTCAATCATGTTTGAATTTAGAGAGGATACTGTATCATTTATGAAATAATTATTCTTATTTTGTTAAAATATGGACTCTGTATTTGGACTGTATGGATTTAAATGTAAAGTAGACATTTTATTTGTGTTCAAAGATGTATATGATTGACATACCGCACCATCTTATTATGATTTTATGTAAATGTTTTTAATATCTAAGCTCCAAGGGGGGGGGGGGTTTACATGTGCACATTGTGTAAAGAATTCTTTGCATAAGAAACCAGTTTAAATTCTTCCTCCACAGCAATAGAAAAGAATTTCGTTTTTATATGATGTCATATTTAATAAAGGCTGTGAATAAATTACAGTCTGCGATATTTTAATATCATTTACTGATTTAGCCTCCGCTAAACCTAATTGAATAAATCCAATCGTAAACATGTTGTAATTGAATTCATATTCCTCAATAAACAGATCCAAGGATCCACATATAATTCTATTTGAAACAAAGCTCGCGAATATTTTATTACTTTCTCCCAAAAAGGCTTAAACTTAATACATTCCCACAACGAATGCACAAAAGTACCTTTCTGATTCCCAGAGAGGAAACACAAATCTGACTTAGTAAGCCATAAAATTTTTAATTTTTTCAGGAATTACATATAACTGATGTAGTTAAGTATAATTAACAAACTATAACTATAACGTACGTTAATTAATATTGTAACACTATCCAAGCACATATCAGACGATTCTTCCACAGAAATAGGAATTGCTAAATGCTTCTCCCATTTATCTCTTATTCTAAATATATCTACCTTCTTCATGTTTGCTTGTAACAACAAATACATTTCTGAAACAAACCCTTTCGTTCCCTTATACATAATTAATTTTGCAAACTTCGATTGACATGGTAATATTAATTCTCGGACAAAACATTTAATTCACAAATCACATACTTGATAATAAGCAAATAAAGTATTCTGTAATATACCAAACTTCTCTCTAAGTCGAGCACATGAAAGAAATCAACCTACTTCAAAACAATCTTCTGTGGCGGCACACATTCTCATGGAAATCCCGCCCCACATAACGGGGCAGCCATGCAGAAATGGCATCATTAGAAGCTTCCATACCAGGGTGCACCCTCGACAGCGATTGTGATGTCACAATGCGCCAGGTGACTGAGCTCATGCCGCCCTTATAGGGATGCGCTGAATTTTCTTTACATTATTAACCACAATTTACGTGGTGGCTGTGATTATTCCACTGCACACACCATCGCAATGATGACACCGATGAGCCCAGACGTTCTGCTGGACAAAAAAAAACATGGCTTCAGCAGAGGTTATCGCTGTCTCCATCTTTTGGACTCACAGACTGAGAACTTGGTGTGCGGCCAGGCAGAAGTACAATTTTAACTCTGCAACATCTCTTCAGATGCCATGATGTTCTATCATGTCATAAGTGCTCTGGACCAAGATATGGCAGTGAGGGTGGATGACATCATCCACCACTCCTTAGCTATGGGCAAGTAAACCACCTTTGAAGACTTGCTGCTTGTAACTTTCGGCCTAACTCCCTAGCATCGGGCTTCCAGTCCCCTTCACATAGATGGGGTTGGGGACAATAGTTCATCAGCACAAATGGATGAAATGCTGACCCTGGCAGAAGACCACAAGCCTTGTTTTCTCTTCCACCAGATATTTCTGGAACAGACACTGGAGGACATCTAGCTGCTCCTCACAGATGAAGACATCTCGAACCCGAGGAGGGCAGCACCCCGTGTAGATGCCCTCTGGAGCATGAAGAGGAAGAATGAGGTAGCTTTCAATCAGGTAGCACAATCAGGAGCCAGCCAACAGCAAGCCACTCGCAAGACCAAGCCAGAGGAGGGCCAGTCGACCTGATACTTCTCCCACCAGCGCTGGGGAGCACAAGCCCGTAAATACCGCCAGCCATGCGAGTTTCAGGGATATGACCAGGCCAGCCGTTGTTGATGCCTGTGATTGCTGGCCACACAAACAGCCTCCTTCTTGTGATCGACGCCGATTCTTGGTGGACACAGGGGCTGAGTTCAGCATTCTTCCCCCCACAGCATAAGAGACTCACACCTGATCTCGAGGATCAACACTTCAGGCGGCCAACGGCTCCACCATCAGGACCTATGGCGCCTGCAGGGCACAGATCCAGATCAGGAAGGAGAAGTTCCACTGGAAGTTTGTCATAGCCTCCATGGGCACCGTGCTGTTAGTGACCAACTAACAGAGCTCACAGCCTACTGGTTGACATGAAGGCCAAAAGGCTGGTCAAAGTCCGAACGTTCCACTCCACCTGACTGGACACAGCACAAGCCCGCAGATCCGAAATCACCGCCATAGCTGCTGCCAGGCGTGAGTTTGATGTGATCCTCCATGAATTTCCCATCATCTGAGAGCCTCGATTCAATGCCTTCCTGCCTCAGCATGGGTTCTTCCACCAAATCGCCACACAAGGCCGCCTGCTGCATGCTAGAACCAGACGGCTGCCACTAGAGAAGTTCCCGCAGTCAAAGGAGGATTTCTCCAGGCTACAGGAACTTGCAATCATCCAGCACTTGGACAGCGCCTGGACATCGCCACTCCATATGGTCTCGAAATCGGCCAGGGAGCGGAGACTGTGCGGGGACTACTGTCAGTTGAATGATGCAACCACCCCCGAGAGGTATTCGGTGCCCCACATACAGGACTTCTCCGCCCACCTCCATGGTGCACGGGTCTTTTCAAAAGTGGACCTCATGCGGGGATACCATCAGAACCCGGCGTATCCAGATGACGTGGGTAACATGGCCATTATCACCCCTTCCGGCTTCTTCGAGTTCCTGTGTATGCATTCAGTCTAAAGAACGCGGCCCAAACATATCAGCGCCTCATGTACACGCTTAGAAAAGACCTGAATCTTCAGTTCATTTACCTGGACGATATTCTAATTGCCAGTCGCAGACCTGCCGAACACAAAGCCCACCTCCACACACTCTTTGCCTGGCTGGTGGACTTCGGCCTCAAGGTCAATGAGACCAAATGCCAGTTCCGCAAGGAGTCCCTCCAATTACTGGGGCACACCATTTCAGCAGCTGGGTTTGTGCCAGCACTGGAGAAGGTATGAATGTTCCCCAAATCCTTCACCCTGAAATGCCTCCAAGAGTGTGCAGTGATGGTGAACTTTCATGCCCGGAGCTTCACATTCCATGCGCCCATTGTTTGCATTCATGGCCACCAAAGAAAAGACTTTATCGTTGTCAGAAGAGGCGGACAGGGCTTTTGTTACGACAAATGAGATTCTAGCCAGCACAACGCTAGTGGTGCACCCGCGGCCGGAGGCATACATGGCACTCTCCGTGGAAGCCTCAGCTACAGCAGTCAGGGGGGGCTGATTTGGAACAGTGGCGCGATAGAAAATGGAGCCTGCTGGCCTTTTTCAGCAAGCAGCAAGGAGCTCAAATACAATGCCTTTGACTGAAAGGTCCTGGTGCTGTGTTTGGCCATCCGCCATTTCCGCTACTTCCATGAGGGCAGGCCATTCATCACCTTCACGGATCTCAAGCCCCTCACACAAACACTGGCGATGGCCCAGCATCCGTGGTCAAACCAGACAGCAGCGCCACCTCTCAAATGTGTCTGTATTCATGTCTGACATCCAACACTCTCGGACACAAGGACAATGCAGTGGCGAATGCACTCTCCTGTCCAGCCATCAACACTCGTGCCTGGCCTGGATTATGAGCAACTGGCTCAGACACAGAGGAAAAATGTGGAGATGCAGGCCTTGCCAACTGCCATCTTTAGCCTAAAACTCAAGGATGACCGGGTGCACAGCAGCCTGGACACATTGCTCTGTGATGTCTGAACAGGTACGCCACGCCTGGTGGTCCCGCTGCACTGGAGGGTGAAGGTCTTCAGTCTGATCCAGCGTCTCATTCACCAATTGGTAAAGACGTCCATGCAGATGGCCATGGAGTGGTTTGTGTGGCACAGGCTGAAGAACGAGGTGGTAGAACTGTCCAGGAACTGTACCAGGTGCCAGACCTCCAAGGTCCAGAGACACACGTCTGCCCTGTGGACTCAAATGGAGGATCACCTGGGGGGGTCAACCTCCACCAACCACAACATTCTACCCGCAGTCCAGCAGGTTGGTGGAGAGGTACCACAGACACCTGAAGGCATCACTTATGGCCAGGACCTCTTGACCAGACTGGGAAGACAATCTACCCAGGGTCCTCCTTGGGATTAGGACAGCATGCAAGGAGGACCTGCAGGCTACAGCAGCGCAGATGATCTATGGCACACCACTTTCCCTGCCAGGTGAGTTTTTCGGACCAGACCACCCGGACCTATAGAGACGACGGGCCTCCCTAGCTCCCCCCCTACCGGCACGCCACGACACACGGCCGTTTCATCTCCCCAAAGGGCTCGACTTGGCCCAGTTCATTTTCGTGTGGAGGGGACGACAATTTGCACGTTGCGATCGTACGAGGGAACATACAAATTCTTGCACTGGTCCAGTGGAATCTTCTCCTTGGACGTTGGGGGCAGTGAGGATCCTAATACGGTGGCCCATCTGGACATCACAGCCAGTGTAGACGGCCATGCCAAATTGCCGGGGCTGGCCACCAAAGCAACAGGATGCATTGCTGGGTCTGGGGGTTTGTGTGGCAGCGCACATCCTCATGGTGAACTGACCCTGCTTGTATTGCCACGTGGTGGGGCAGCCATGGGGAAATGGCATCATCAGAGGATTCTCTCTGACTTCAGCATCCTTTTCAGCACGCACCCTGAGCAACAATTATGATGTCACAATGCATCAGGTGACTGAGCTCTTGCTACCCTTATTGGAGCCCACTGAATTTGAATAAAAACAGTCGTTAACGACCCTCAACGTGATGGCTGTGTTTCGTCCATTGCTCACACTGCCACACTTCCACTAATACCAATCCCTTTGAATCCCAGTCCTTCAAATAAGAGTTAAGGATAGAAAAAGGTATTAATTGATTCTAAAATAATGGAGTTTTAACTGTAAACATATCGTTCGATTCTATGCATTGATTCCAATTATACCATACCTTCATCAAATGATTCAATACATTTAGTTTATATCATTCTAAAAGCAAATGGTTCCTTTTAAATATGAAGTGATGTATTGACCTGTTGTGTATCTGGTCTATTTCCACGTTAGCCCACATCGATGGTTGATCAATATTAAACTTCAACTGTGCTGCTTGATAATAATTTTGGAAATGTGGCAGTTGATGGCCTCCCAAGTAATACTTCCATGTCAGCTTTTACATAGATACTCGAGATAACTTACCTTTCCACATAAACAAATGAATTACTTTATTTAATTCCTTAAAATACTTAACTAGTATAGCAGTAGCAATAGATTGAAACACATATTGAATACGAGGATATATATTCATTATAAAACAATTTACCTGACCAATCAATGTTAACGACAATTTTCGTCACGCTATTTAAGTCAGACTTAATCTTATTTAATAATGGGAAATTATTTGAACCATATAATCTTTGATACTCCTTATCCACAGTTCCACCCAAATGCTTAATCTTATCTGACCTTTTAAATTTTGTAAGTTGCATACAATCCGAATAATTCCCATCTATAACCCTCAATTGTGATTCCTTTAATATTTACATTTTTCCTAATTGCATGAGCCAATACGAATAAGACTGGTGACAAAAGGCAGCCCTGTCTAGTTGACCTAAACAAATTAAATGCTTGCAAAATCTGTCCATTTCTCACCACCAATGCAGAAGGATTAATATGTAATGCCTTGACCCAACCACTCAGGAGTGGTCCAAATTTAAATCTTTCTAACACCTTAAATAAAAATTTCCACACAACACAATCAGAACCCTTTTCAGCGTCTAGTGCAAGTATAATTGGTTGGTTCAGTTGCTGTCTTGACACATTGATTATTGTAATCAATTTAGTATTATTGTCAGCAGAATAAATGTTCTTAATGAATCATGCTTGATGTATATGTATTAATTTTGGTTAAAATAAATTAGCCAATCTGTTTGCAAAAACTTTTGCTACGATTTTATAGTCTACATTCAATAAAGATATAGGTCTATATGATGCAACCTTTAATGGATCTCTTTATTTCTTTGTTATAACCGTTATCAATACTTCCCCCTACACTGACCCCTAAACAAAACTACAACAAAATAAAACCAGCAAAGTGGTACCCCCCTCCACTAACCAGGTGTGGTCTAAACCACTAGTGGCAGATGACTTCAGAAGACACACCCCCCCCCCAAACTGATATTCTCATATCTCAGAAAACACTAAATGATATTAATGAATTCAGTCTAACACTCCCATAACACCAGTTACTTGATCAACACCAACCGTGCCAACAGGTTGATCATCATCTCCCCTCTGGATCAGATGTTGTTCCAATACTTTCTTTCTGCCATTAGCATTCCCATTCCATTTCCGCTTTAGAAATCCCTGCGATTTTGATTGTTTCTGCAACTCAGAACTATGTGGGTTATTTGGCCAGGAATTAGCAAAAAACAAAGCTTCAGTTTCATCGTCCAAAGACTGAACCTGAAAATTACCATAAAACACCTTCAACACAGCAGGGTATCCAGTGGCAAACCTATAACCCTTCTTCCATAATACAGCTTTAGCTGGATTGAACTCTTTATGTCGTCTTATCACATCTTGACTTAAATCTGCATAAAAAGACTCTGGTACCATGAACCATCATAGGGCCCTGATTGTTTTGAGCTTTCTGAACTGACAGATACAAAATTATCTCACGATCCTTATACCGTAAACAAATAATAAGGACTGCACGTGGTGATTGATCTGGAAAAGGTTTTTGTCATATCGCCCTATGTGCTCTATCCAATTCTAATCCATCTTCCAACTTCTCTGGTATCCATTTCTGAAAAAAATTCACCAGATCTATTCCTTCAATATCTTCTGGCAGACCCACTATCTTAACATAATTATGTCTACTTTGATTTTCCAACGAATCTATTTTCTTCATAAATTCCCGTATTTTCACATTCCATTCCCTAACACAATGTTGCAAATAGTCAATTATTTCAGTATATCGATCCACATTATCAGTGGAATCACGAAACGCCCGTTTAATATCTTTAACTTCATTGGGCACCATATCAAATGCCCTCAAACATTTAGCTACATTCTGTTTAATTGATGACACCTCTCCTCTCAATTCAGTCAATTGAATCTTATTTTCTTTACATACCTGCGTTAGCTGAGTTGCCATATTATTCATCCGACGCATAAACCGCTCAGAAACAGACAAATTAGTGTCCTCCTACACTTGAACAATTTTAAATGTATGCAAAGGCCTACCTTGAATAATTCAAGCAGCACATAATATTGTTGCTGCTGCTTCTTCTCGCTCCCGAACTAATTTTTCTTTACCTCCTCCTCATATTCCAAGGTCACAACCTCGGCCCAGGCTACCTGACTGCAAGTGTGAACGCCTGCCACAAAGGGTTTTGAACTTTGATGGTCACAATGAGGGAATGAGAGTGTTGAAACCGAACTGCTGTCGGTAAGGTCATTCTGACATGGGCAGAGTTGCTGTCCATGCGTTCCAGTGCCAGAGTGAATGATGAAGATAGAGGTGAATACATAGTCAAGTTGAAAATTTCATCCCAACCTTTATTAGATTTTCGTATTTAAATTTTAATCACATCTCATTAAAAGCAAAACATGTTCCTAATAGTATAACGTCATTGAGGATAACAAGGACTTCAACTAAGCTTCAAAACAATAAGTTTGGCTGATGATGTGCGTGGGTATAAACAATGGCCGTTTGCCAACTATGTAAATGTCAAAGCTGTCAGCAGGACCTTTATTTCACAGAGTAGTACCAACAGTATCAATCCATTCTTCACCATGTGACATTTCTTTCACATCGCTTCGACTTCCTGCAGTCCGAAAAATAACGTATTTAACTGCTCAACCTTATCAATATTTCAGTTTCCCCAATCTAGGCAATGTTTTCGTAAATCTTCTTAGTCCCCTCTCCAGCTGGAAACATCGATCCCACGGCACAGCTGGACGCAATGGTCCGAATGTCCCTGAACAATGCCGTGTGTAGGTGCAACATGACCTGATATATCCCATCCTTATACATTGAGTGAATTCAAACTATTTTGACATCTCCCTATGATGCGACTTTCCAGATACAATGTAATTTTTATCCTTGACTGTTTTGTTCCGGGAAGACAGAGTTACCTACCATTAACTGTGCAGTTCCTGCGGATATGTGACCTTTTTTAGATCTGAACAGTGACTGAAGCAGAAGCGTTCACTTCATTTTACTTTCTATATTTTTTATGTGACCTGAGAGATTCGTCGCCTCTTTTGCCGCTGCACTAGATCACATTGCAATCCAATTTTGCTTAATCACTTGAGGTGAGTTTCAGTGGCCTGGTTTTCCAGTGGCCCGGATTTCCAGTTGACCAGTTTACTCCGGGAAAGGCCGAAGATAGCCAAGGAATATTTTGCTTATTTTTACCCAATAAATACTCTTCTCCGGTAATATGTAAAAATCAGCAACGACCTGACAACTAGATATGTTGACATCGCAGGAAGTTCTAACATTGCTTCGAGTTAAAAGCCGGACTGGGGTGTGGCTGAATGGGGTGGAAACTGGACAGCACGGACTCGGAGGGCCGAATATAAAAAGGGGAAAGTCACGTAAACGGGCGCAGTCGCCCAGTAATCTGTCTTTGTTTGGGTCAATATCAACATGACACAGAATGAGTTCAATGTGACAGTCGATTTAAATAGTCAAACTTTGTTATGGAAAGAAATTATCTGAAGAAATGTTTCTCCAAGCTGTTCAACAGTCATGAATCGAAATGGATATTGCCCTGTCGTCCTCAAATCGTTAATGAAACATCAGGAAAGTGAGTTTCTCGTCCTGTCCGTCGAAGTGATAAATATGTTATTCAGTTACATATTGTCTAAAAATAGTTCAAACATATTTGCTCAGCGGCTTGTTGCAAATACGACTGAAAATAATCATCATTACTTTAATGTTGTTTTCTTTTTGGTATAAAAGTTGCTGAACCAGTACACGCTGGGACGCTTTTTTTTTTTCTCACTCGTTGCTGCTTCATGCAGAAAATGGGATATACCGCAATTTACGAAATTGTCCGAATTTATTATCCTGTACTGGCAGCGGTCAACATTCCGGGTAAGGGAATTAGTGTGGATACTGATTTTTCTTATTCTCGATGCCATGTTGACTTTAGTCTGTTTTTTTATACCATCAATCAAATTTAATTTTAATGTTTTATGTGAGAGAAAACTGCAATGAATATCTGCTGCATTGTTTGCATTTTGAAGATAGATAGTTTATATATAGTTTACATAAACAGAAACACACACAGACAGACAGACAGACACACATACACACACGCACGCAAGCACACACGCGCGTACACACACACGCACGCACGCACGCACGCACACACACACACCAGTGGATATTTAATTGCAAGGATTGATGAGGTTTGTGTTGAATGCAATTTGTGTTTAATTTGAGGTGGGGAATGGGGAAGACGGGCAGTGAAGAACCGTCCACAATATCGAACCTGCAGACCTCATGACACAACGACGTCCCGGTCATTTATGTTCATGATTAAAAAGCCCTTAATGTTCATCTCTGGCAAAATAAAGCAACTACATTTGGTCAGGAGGTCACGATTAACATAGAATTTAGCGACAAACTGCTCCAACGCCAGTGACTGCAGCCATCGTTCGACACCCGAGCTTTCTAACGTAACGGCTCAGACAGATTCTCCAATTTCCACCCACCATTCTGAATATACAGGCGATGGACGAACATTGAATGTAATTGGGCGGCCCGTCCCGCTGTATGCGGTTTATCTCCATTTAAATTTTATTTCAGATTTCACCACCAGTTGAATTGCCGCCAATCCCCATTGGTTAATGTGATCCGAGTGAGACTTCGTTTTGATCTACATCATTGTGGTGTTCCAAGGAACAAGCAGGGACTTTTGTTAACACAAGCAGGTCAATACTGGCCTGACGAAAGACTCATTGTTCCTCCATGTGTTCCTGCACTAATTGTACTGTGACGTAAACCGTCTCTTTGGACACAGATGTCCCTGACTACGGTTTGAGCCTCACGACGTTAATTGTTCCGTTAATGTGTAGGTTATATCCCTTTCAATGTTTCCCATCTCACTAACTGATAAATGATCATTTTGAACTTTATTTCTCGGTTACCCTATTCCCTACAGCGAGTTCTCGAACACTTCACACGACCCGACTTCTAAAGATAAGAGCCGGACTCTTTGCAATATTGAACACGCCGACCATTCAGTCCCATTGGCCTCTATTTGCCTCTGGAACTTGCTTTCCTGTCTATTTAAATACAAGCTTTGTGAATGTTCCAGTTGTTCGCGCTTCCTGTCGTTCCTATGACAGTTTGTTGCCAACACCCAATACCCCCTGGGCGGAGAAGTTACTCCTGTCCATCTCTCCGTTTTCCGTTTAAGCCTGAGAACCGTTTTCCCAGATTTAGCTACTCTGGGAAAACTTATATTAACTCGACCTCAGTACCCCCTCTCCACTTTTCTGCAATATCATTGTCTTTCCAATATTGCCTTGAACCTTTCTGCACCATTTCCATATACATGACGTGTTTTCCTCAGCTGTCGGATAAAAACTGTGCACACATTTCCAAGTTTGGTCCCGCGAACGCGCGTTCTATTTGCATGATCATCACTTCTCTCCTGCAGTCAAGACCATATCTGATGGAGGAAAACATGTGAATAATGTTTTCATCACCCTGTTGATGGAACGATGCGCTGAACTAGGATACTCGCAGGTGTCCACTGCTCACCCCGTGGTTGCTGTCCACATTTAACCTGCTGAAGTGAAATATATGGCACTGGATACAGTGAAATTTCAACTCGCATTCTTTGTTTCACGGTTCATTTAATGATGGATGCTATTGTAACCCACATAACGGCTTCATTTTCCTATAAATCACCAGTTAGGAGTTTATCCGCTAACAAAGTCGTTAATATGCAAACACATGGAAGCAGAATTGCTGCATTTCAAGGGAGAGGGAAATAAATTCCAAGGAAGGCGTTTATCAGGTCAGGCACATTTATTGGTATAAATCGCCCGGAAATGTTCCGGGGACATTCTAAATCAGTAAGAGGGAAATTAGAGCCGAATGGAGGGTGTGATGAGAAAGGAAAGTAGGAACAAAAGTAGGGAATTAAAATTAAAGTAGAGTAAACAAAAAGGGTTGGATTTTACAGCACATGAGAAACAAATTTTCAGGCCGTTGTGTTCGAGCAATTCGTGGAGGAAATGCAATGTTTTTGCCCCGTTTACCTTTATTCAGAATTTGCCCATTGACCAGGGTGAGTTCAATGTGGGTGATATGGGAGGAAATGTAATGACTGACGACTGGAAATTCAAACTCATGCAAACACGGAGGTGAAGTTAATGCTTTGATCACCTTTATCGTGGCAAAATGCCAATATTCGAAATGGGTGCATCAAACACACCAAGTGGAATGGTATAAATCTAATTGCACATTACTCGTATTAAATGTTAATGCAAATTTGTCCTCTTGATATTCCTTCCCGACCGTCACTGATTGTTCTCGAATACCCCTGAATGAATTATCGACAGGGTTGTGCCTCCAGTCGCCATATTTCTCAATCCAAGTTCATTTTTCAGGGCATTGCCTTAAATTACCGTGACCAGGGCCTTCTCAATAGTAAATAAGAAACGCAAAACATGTGAAATAGCCCATCCAAGTCCTGATCCTCAACAAGTTGGAGCCCTGTTTGACTGTTGGTGAATCCATTATTTTCCCAGTTATATCTGAAAATATCTGAAAAGTACCTTGCATTCTCTCTCAGGATTCCTGCGAGGGCCCTGTCCGACTCTACCATTGCCATGATCATTTCCTTCAAAAATTCGCTGCCAAGCTCCAGTTGTTGGTCGACTTACGCGAACCGAGGAATTAAGACACTTTATGGAGAGCAGATTTGGAAACATGCTGGTATCTGCCAGACAACAATTTTGCTCTCAAAGTCAACAATACGAATGAACAATCTGTGGGTTTGGGACGGCAGAAGGGGGTGTCCAAGAGATTAATCCAGTCTCAGCATTCATGGGAGAAATGATTTGTGCGTTTATGATCTCGATGCTCCCTTTTCCAGGGGACTTCGAATGGCGCACAGTCTTCATGGCCAGAGGGTAAGGACAACAGTCACAAACTTCCAAATCAGTCAGAGAAAACTTCTGCATCAAACCTCAAAAGCTGCTTTTGTGGAAAATAAATTGGAATGTTCAATAGTTCCCTGTGAAATATTTTTTTCAAACATAAATGAACTGCGGGAAGATATTTTAACCCGCTCTATTTACAGAAAAATACTGTAAACTGAAGAGAGCGTCCTTCTGTAAGGTTAATATCCAGAATGTGTGAAGCATTAAGAAGAGCTGGACTGTATTAAAGACCCTCACCACTGGATCCAGATGTCTAACCAAAAAGGACGGCGGATCCCGGAAATTTATCCGGGGAGCTGACCTGCTGTGGGTGGCAAAAAGGGACGAGTGTGTTTTTAAGAACACGTGGACTCTTCAGTCAACATGGCCCTACCAGGAGGCCGCTCGACAGACTGCCCAGTAAGTCTTGCTCCAAGCCTGAAAACCCTGGTGAGCCGTATTGTTTCTACAATCAGCGATGTGGTGCTGAAGCCCACCGATGCCAATCACCCTGCAGCTTCCTGGAAAACGCCAACGCCGACTGCCGTGGCTGCCTTCTTCAAGTCTGGAATTCAATGTCAGGCCGAGGCTTCCTACTTGACACTGGGTCGAGGTCAGCGTCCTCCCCACCGACGCATGCCACAGGAAGCAGGCCGCGAGTTACAGGCTGCCAATGACTTCAATACGGACTTAAGGCACCCATATTATCCCGCGTCAATTTCAGCATCCACTGCTTCACTTGGCGATTTGGCTTAGCAGATGTCCACCATCCTCTCCTCAGGGCTGAGTTCCTGAGGGGCAACTCCCTCCTTGTCGACGCCAAAGGCCGCCGGCCATTCCATGCTGAGATGTTTCCGAACCTTGCACTGGAAGGCACCAAACTGACCGTTCCCCATCTTCACTCGGTGGCGTCCAAACAATAGGTTTGCCAAGATTCCAGTCAAATTTTCCTACATTGCGATGCAGCACTTTAACTCCACTGAGCTCGAACACGGGGAAAGGCACAACTTTCCTCACTTCACACCAGAGCACGTCACCTCCAGCCAGATAAACTCAACCTGCCCAAGAATATTTATTTTTAATGGAGGAATTTGGCATTTTCCGCTGCTCAGAAAGTCCTTGCGACTCATCACTCCACATGGTCACTAAGGCATCAAGTGATTGGAAATCATACGGGAATTACCCCGACACGCATATAGAGGACTTACCTGAAAAACGGCAGGGGGCACTAGTATTTTCCAAAATCCACATTTCGTGGCTATCATCAGATCCACCGTGAGGATAAAACAAAGACTGTTATAATTCCTCAGAATGCCCTTCGACCTGAAGAAAATGCAGCATATTCCTTTCAGAGGGTTAAGGATGCTGTTTTAAAGGATTTTCATGCGATGGAAACAAAATCAAAACTTTACTTCCTACCTTCTAAACTCCGCTTGAGCTGTCATATCAAATAAACGGTTCATTTTACCCTGAGACATTTCTAAATTCTCTTCAACCAAGTCCAAACCTTTTGTAATCTCTCCTTAAATTTAAACACATCATCCAGCGTCCAACTGCACATCCTCATTAACCCATTGTTCTATTATCAACATCGAAGACCCTCTAACCTGATGTCCAAACACCATTTCAGAAATGCTGAAACCTAATTACTCCTGTACAGCCTTCCTTGCTGCAAATAAAAATAAATGAATACATGGATTTGTGGGAGGAAGGTCATGTTTGACCAATCTGATTGAATTTTTTGAAGAGGTGACTACGAATGTGGATGAGGGTAGCACAGTGGATGTTGTCTATATGGACTTCAATAAGGTCTTCGATAAGGTACCACATGGAAGGTGAAGTCTTTAGGTATAAATTTTAAGATAGTCAAATGGATTGAACATTGGCTGAAAGGGAGAGGCCAGAGAGTGGTAGGCCGGTGACCAGTGGTGTGCCTCAAGGATCTGTATTGGGCCCATTGTTGTTCGTTATATACATTAATGATCTAGATGATGGGGTGGTGAATTGGATTAGTAAATATGCAGACGATACTAAGATAGGTCGAATAGTGGATAATGAAGAAGGTTTTCAAGGATTGCAGAGGGATTTGGGCTGCTTAGAAAAGTGGGCTGAAAAATGGCAGATGGAATTTAATGCTGATAAGTGTGAGGTGCTTCATTTTGGTAAGAAGAATCAGAATAGGACATACGTGGTAAATGGGAGAGCATTGAGGAATACAGAAGAGCAGAAAGATTTAGGAGTAATGGTACATCGTTCCCTGAAGGTAGAAACTCACGTGAATAGGGTGCTGAAGAAGGCTTTTAGTATGCTGGCCTTTATCAATCATTGCATGGAATATAGGAGTTGGGAGGTGATGTTGAGATTGTATAAGACATTGGTGCGGCCTAATTTGGAGTTCTGTGTGCAGTTCTGGTCGCCTAATTATAGGAAGGATATAAACATAGTGGAGAGAGTGCAGAGAAGGTTTACCAGAATGTTACCTGGGTTTAAGCATCTAGAGTATAGGGAGAGATTGGACAGATTAGGTCTTTATTCTTTGGAGCGTAGAAGGTTGAGAGGGGATTTGATAGAAGTATTTATGAAAGGGATAGACAGAGTGGATGTGGATAGACTATTTCTGTTAAGAGGAGGAAAGATTAAAACAAGAGGACATGAGTTAAGAATTAAGGGGCAGAGGTTTAGAGGCAACATGAGGGGGAACTTCTTTACTCAGAGAGTGGTAGCCGTGTGGAATGAGCTTCTGGGAGAAATAGTGGCGGCGGAGTCAATTGTATTATTTAAGAAAAGGTTGGACAGGTATATGGATGAGAAGAAGATGGAGGGTTATCGGCATTGTGCAGGGAGGTGGGACTAAAAAGGGGTGTTTGGTTCGGTGCGGACTAGAAGGGCTTAATGGCCTGTTTCCGTGCTGTAATTGTTATGTTATGTTATGTTATTTCGTACCAATATTTTCCATTCTCCAGACAATCAATCCTCATCATATTTTTAAAAGTAGAATAAAATCTTTTCAAAGATCCTGGAGTTTCAGGATGGTACACAGATGAATTGATCTATTTTATTACTCATCAATTAAATGTTGAACAAACCCAGTCAAAAAGTTAGATCTTTGATCACTCTGAATTTATTTAGGTAATCCAAAAACTGTGAAAACATTTCCAAAGCCTTTACAACGTTTTGGCTTCAATATTCCATAATGGTATACTTTCTGTAAATCTTGAGGCTGTACACATAATTGTTAATAAATACTGATTTCCAGACTTAATTTTCGGCAAGAGATCTATATAATCAACAACATCCCTAGTAAAAGGTTCTCCAACAACAGAAATAGGTAGTAATGGAGCCACATGGAGGACCCTGGTTAGGTTTTCCCATAACCTGAAAAATATAAGATGCCCTGCACCAATGTACAACATGCTTTCCCAAACCAGGCTTGAACATTGTTTGAAAATCGTATTCATGGTTTTCTTTACTACATGATGACCACCTAAATGTATACTGTGTAATAAATTTAAAATTTCATTCCAATAATTGATAGGAACAACCCATGATAAATCACTCCCCAACTATTTATTAGGAGGTATATCAAGTGGTCACCATTTTCTCATCAACATTGCACCCTCTATATAATTACCACAAGCCATTTCTTTCATCTCTTTTTCAGTTACTGCTTTGTCTGCTGAGTCAACAAGACTTGCATCTGCTCTCTGCTGCCAAATTAACTCATTCCTTGACAAAGATAAATCATTACTCTTCCAATTACCCTTCTATTTCTAAACCATTTCAGGGCACCAGGAAAATCTCTGTTTATTAACAGATTTTATTAAATCTCTTCTTCATCTCTCAATAATTTCTTAGACACCGACCTTGTTACAACACATGCAGGATATATCTCACAATTATCTTCCACCTCATCTTTCCTCGGCCTTGTTGTTAATCTCAAAACTGAAACAACTTAATTCTCTGTTAAATCATTCCCTAATACAAATTAGACCCCTGCATGATTAACTTTGAAATTTCTTCTATCACGATTCCTTAAATTAACTTGAATTTAGCACTATATTGTGAAGAGATATCGACTTCACTTCACATCAAATACTTTTAATCATGGTTGTCCCCGCTGTGTCAGATCATTGATCAAGAGATAAAATTCCTTGTATGAACGAACGGTTGTGAATCACCAGTATCCCTTAGAATTGTGACTATAACCTGTGATTCTCCCTCCTTGACTGAAACAAGACAATCTGAAACAAAAGGTTTGAAAATACCCATCACAATTATTAGGTTTATAACATCTGCTCTGTCTAAATTCAACTGTTTGAAAACATGCTTCTTGTAAAACTTTCTTTCCTCTTTTGTTGTTCAATACAAAACAATTCCCAATAACATTACCAGGTTTTTATTTTACAAATATGACATACACTTCCAGAAGTTCTGCCCTTTCCAAAATTCATTTAATCTTTTCTCTTAACACTCTATCCAGACCTAATTTCAGGTTTACTGTCCTGCTCCATATTAATCAGATGAACAGGTTTATTAATCTGTTCCACGTTAACATTCTGCAAATGCCTACCATTCTGAGATTTACCTTTGTAAATCACAGCAAATTCGTATTCCAATTTAGCTGTTTGATGCCATATAGCCACGTCTCTCCCATCCAGGTATAATTGAATCTCCTTTTCTCACACTTAATTTCCTCAATGAACATCAATTCTCTCAATCTCACAAATTCATTATTTATTCCTTTAGACGTTTAGAGGCACGCCAACGATCAAACCATACAGAACTATACAGTGCAAAATCCATATAAGATTGATTCCATGTTTCTATCAAACTCCCAAAATATCATAAGCTTTCAGTACTTCGTCTTTAAAAAGTGTCATAATTTGCCTCTTGCCGTGCAGTCAAGCTAGAGTATGCATATTGTGGTTTCCCTTTCAAAACACTTTGGAGCATTAAATAACTTTATTTATCTTTTGGCCATTTTCATAAAGATGAAAATAGATTCTATATCTGCCTCATCAAAAGAAGGGACTAGATACACATATCTACTAGCCAAAAACCTCTCCCCAGGCGTTAAAGACTTAACTCTCTTACTTTACTCCCTCTCAATTTTCATCCTCTCTGATTGATACTGTCTTTCATCTAATTCAAACATATTTCTTCTGATTTAAGCTGCCTCTGTCTGATATTTGCTCTGTTTTTTAGCCCCTTCTCTTTGCCTTCCAGCTTGGTAGGCCTCATACTATCTCTGTATCTGAGCCTCTAACATCCTCCATTTTTCTCTTTATTCTTTCATCCCCCATTTCGCCATTTCCAATTGCAATTCAACAGATCTATCCTCTGGAAAATCTTCTAAGGCTCTCTCGACATATTTACCATCAGCTATATAATATTTCACTATAATCCTCAGAATCTGTACTTTCCTTATCCAATGTTAATTTCAGCCAATTTATTAGCTTAGATATAAACATCAGTTCCTCTTTTCTCTGGCACTTCAGCACTGCAGTTGGTAGTTCTAACTAAAAAAATAACATTAACACCACCCATTGCTGCTATTTTTCACATTCAAGCTTTAAATTAGCTTGGAAATAAAGAATTGACTAAAAATTAACAAAACTCCCGTTTAATCGACTGGACGAGCGCCCATAAAATGTTATGAGCCCAAAGAACCCCAAAACTCAGCAGCAATAGACATTTATAAAGGCAAATGATTAGTAAAACAAAAATTGTTTTTAATTATCTTTAAACATGAAAACAGAATCCATCCTTAACTTATTTCTATAACAATAACTAAACCCAACTTAACCCCCTTCTAATTCTAAGCGCATGTGTATATGGCGTGTGTGTGTGTGTGTGTGTGTGTGTGTAAATTTAAGAAACGTTCTTTTGTTCACAGTTCAATCTCACTTCTCCTTGTTCCATGATCTCTCGTTGCAGGCAATACTTATACTGTGCACATAATTAAACATATATAAAGTTCACCAAGCTTTGGTGCTTGAAAGGTAAATCTTTACCGCTCAGGAAGGTTCTCGTAGGGTTTGCAGACAGAGAATTTTTGTTCTGGGATGCAGCCATTATTTGCATCAATGCCTTATGATAACATCTCTCTCTCTTTCTCTCTCTCTCTCTCTCTCTCTCTCTCTCTCTCTCTCTCTCTCTCTCTCTCTCTCTCTCTCTCTCTCTCACTCTCACTCTCTCTCGCTCTTGCTCTCGCTCTCTCTCTCTCCCTCGCTCTCTCTCTCTCTCACACACACACACACACACACACACACACACACTCACTCTTACTCTCTCGCTCTTCTCTCACCTTCCTGAAAGCCCATGTGACTCTCTTACTTGCTAAACACCAGCAAATAATAGGAGTTGGTCTTTTTGGTCAAGCTGTTGTATTTAGGTAAACAAACCCCATGAGTTACTTTTGAGTGAGCACTTTGCAGGAAGGTCGAATGTCTCGTAAAAATGTTAACCACAGCCGCCCTGACTCCAGTTCAAGAGAATGGTCTGTTCATTTCATGACATATTTTCGATTAGCACCCAATTATAAAATATTCATAGCAATCTCCATAGTTTCTTTAAAGTTATTGAATATTAATTCTTCAATATTTCAAATAAGATCTGTTTGAATGTGTGTGTATGTATGTAAACTACTCTAGTTTTACCAATGTATCTTCCACTATTCCATTACATTTTCTATTATGACCCAAGGCGGTGTCTCATTTAGGACAACTGCACTTACGCTACACACAATATCAATTTGATGATTCTGAATATATTTTGAAGTAAATAACTAAATTTGTAATTGATTGCAGTTAATTTGACGGCAATGGTTATCCTGTCACGAGGAAATTGTGGTCTCTCCAAATGCATCACTCGCTACTTCATGGCGATGACGGCAGCGGATCTGATGGTGGTCCTCGTTGGTATTATAATGCAACAAATTAATTTTATTTATTTATTTGCTTATTTCTTGTTCAAATCTCCATTGTGTGCTGTGACCCTTGTCCTGCAGCTCGTAACCTCGCACTGTTCTGTTTGGTTCACGGTTGCTTTCACTTTCGATCGCTACGTGGGCATCAGCTGTGAGAAACTGCGGAAACAATACTGCACCGAGAGAACGGCGACCGTGGAGATAGCGACAGCTGCTGCGGGGAGCGTTGCTGTGTCTGTCCCATTGTTCTTCGCAGTGGATCCACGGCGCTGCGTTCTAACGGATGAATATATGACATCACAAGATTGGGCATAGTTCGAGTTATTTATTATTATTATTACCCCGTTATCGCCAATTGGTTTAATTGCAATGTTTAATGCATTAACTGACAGATATATTACCGCTGCGAACAGAGTGCGCCGGGAGCTGCGCTGCAGCGGTCAGAAACAGAAAGACCCAGAGGTGGATAAACGGAGACATTCCATGATTTTGCTATTTGTGATTTCTGCCAATTTTGTTTTACTCTGGATGCCCCAGTTTGTACATTCGACTAAATGGCAAAAGCAAGACTATTTCTACGCTGACAGACGTTTCAGCACGCCGATCTACATCCTGCAACAATTTGGATTTATGTTACGAATGCTCAGTACCTGCACCAACACCAAACAGCAGAGTTTCAGGGAGTAACTGAAGAGTGGATTTAAAATATCTAATCAAATTAAATGGGCAGTTCTGTTAATGAAAGGAAAATCATGTATTCCATTTTTGATGTTTTCAAAATCATGTTGACGAGACATTTATTGAAAACATATTTAACGCTACGAGATGCCCGCAATTTCCGTCGCGTTGCTCCGCGTTTTATTATACTTTTTGCAACGTTATATTTTATTTCTGTTGATGGGCACATTGTTAGCCGAGTGTTCCTTTAATTTAAAATTTCTCACATCGTTGCGTTGTTGTTTTTAGTGAAATAAACCGGATCTGATTTATTTACCAATTGATATCTGATCCAAAATATAAAAATGAAAATGCATAATGATTAGATTATCGACGAGAGCAGTTTGGAAGGTTGTGTGCCGGATGGAGTTCAGTGGGAGTAGATGTTCGCCATGGACTGGAAGGTCCGAACTGGCCTATCTTTCTGTTATAATTGTTAGATTGCTATATTATATTGTTGTAGGAAAGTGTTTTTTTTTCCTCTCTTTCTCTCTCGTTTTGTTTTGTAATTAATACGTTGAGATATTTGCTAGGAAACTCTCTGTAAGTCCTGATCAACTACGACATCCAATCCTTTCTTTCTGAATGGAAACATTTTTCAGTATATTCTTCATGATATGAAACTCTCTTTTAATGAGATTTGTCCTTTCAATTCAACGTTTGCCATCGCACATGGATTTACACTGATAATGTTGAACTCTACAATTCCACGTGCACTTCAATTTTGACAAAACCGACAACGTCTTTCAAATCTTCATACAGGGCAAAGATGTGTTGGCGCACGTTGAACATGCTGATGAACCAGTTTCAATTGCTTGCGTTTGACCCATGTCCCTCCAAACATTTCCTTCTGCGAACCTCAATTAATTTCTTTTGAACGTTGCAATCACCTGTATACTAGCATTTCCTTTTCGACTCGCCCTTCCCCTTTGACACATTGACTTGAAATCCTGGGAAGTGGTTCACTGCCCCCATACCTTATCCTTTCCCACCAAATGCGTCCCTAAACAGATCTTACAAATGAGGCAAAGGGTGCTCCTTCCTGGCGTGTTCTCCCTCCATTATCCGCCTATAACTCCCTGCCTTTGAGACTATGCTCTTACCCAGACCCTTCCCACATCATTTTATTTGGGTAACGCCCATATTTTGTTCAGACCTGATGAGGGACAATCCGCAAATGCTGAACATTTACCTTAAAAGTTACGATATTAAGTTCACTCTTTGACTTGCAGAGTTTCACCAGTGCTGTGTTCTTACTTCACGCTCGTTTTCTACAGACTTTCAGAATCAGAATCAGGATTTAATGTCATGAACAAGTCATGAAATTCGGTGTTTGCGGAAACATCTTACAACATTTCTATAAAAATAATAACTATATAAAAGCTCGAAATTGTATTTGTTTATGGATTATTTTGGAATCTGATGGCAGCGGGAAAAAAACTGTCTTCGTGCCACTGAATCCTTGTCTTTAGGCTCCTGTACATTTTCACTAATGGTAGCAGAGTGAAGAGGACATGATCAAGATGGTGTGCAGCTTTCATGCTGATTTTTAAGACACCACCACATATAAATGAGTGGTCAGGTGCCTGTGAACCCCTGGATTTTATTCCTGTCCTGAAAGTTGATGGCTCCGTAGCAGGCAGTGTTGCAACTAACTATAATACGCTCCATTGTACATCTTTAGAAGTTTACCAGAGTCGTCAATGACATACCGAATATCCTCAGAAACATCACGAAGTCTAGGTGCTGGCGAGCCTTTGTTTGTGATTGCATCAACTTGGAGGCTCCAACAAAATTCCTTTGTGATGTTGTCAGCCAGTAAATTGAATTTACTGATCCTGTCCACTGCTGAGTCCTCAATGAGACTTGTTCGTCTTCCACTAGATTTTTCTGAAGGCCACAATCATATCCTTGGTTTTCTGGACGTCCTGTTTTCTCCTCCATCAGTTTGTTGCCTTTACCCTCCGGACTCGGTGTGACGAAGATGCTTCTCAATTCCCTTACTTTTGTCCATTGTCAGGCAATGTCTCCGGCCTATAGTTCCAGATCACTGGTTTACAAACTTTCCCCTAAGATCACAATGAACGTTAAGCAATCTCTATGTAATAAGTGCGCTGTGTTCGGCAAGGGATTGCTTAACATGGGATTTGACTGGGAAGGGATCACTGGTCCAGACCCGATTGCAAATGGGGGCCTATTTCCTTTTGGGTTATGAAACAGTGCACGTAACGAGTAAATTAGAGACCACTAAAACAGCTATTCAAACCTTTTCTCTCTACTCACATACCGCATTAAGCAATCCCTTTCTAAGCAGATAGCACGTGTGGCAAAGCGATTACTTAAGGTGGAATATCCATACAACGGGGAAGTTTGTGTACGACTGTTCTAGATTAGTCTGCTATGGAAAAATGTGATTATTTACTTCATTTTGCACACCAGTAGGCTCGTGTATTTTCTCCAATCTCACCGTGTAAGTTAAGACCAGAGAAAAAACAGTAGGATTGTGTATCTTTTCAACATTTCCACCTGAATTAAATTCAATTTAAAATTTAGACACAAAGGGCGGTTACAGGAAATTTTGGCCCGGGCTGTCTAATTAACTTATAATCCCAGTACATTTTGAAAGTCAGAGGAAACCATGACCGCCGGAGAAAAAACCCAAGCAGACACCTGAATAACGTACAAACTACCTAAAGACAGCGGGGAATTCAAACCCTGGTGGTCTCGATCGTTGTCACTCTGAAGACATTGTGCTGACCACAACATTCTGTACAGTCATGGCTTGTATGCTTATGGTATTATTCAACCATGAATACGCCTTTTCCACAATCAATCTAACACTTTGAACTTTCATAAAATACATTTCTCCAATTTCCGTACACGCATGTGCCCATTTAAGGGATCTTCAAATGTCACTGTTGCATGACGCTCTTCTACCATTTTCGCTTTTGTTCCTGACACTTAATTCTCTCTTTGCAACAAAACACATCTCAGATGTACATCTATTATCATCTCTCGTTTTTAATTTCCCCAGGGAGAATGCTGACTTCATCAGACAAGTTCCCCAGTTCCCGTAAATCTACACTAATCCCTATTTAATCCTTCCACAACCTTCCAATTGTCAGGCGCAGAGAGATTATCACAATGCTCTAAGAGATTTCTGCTCACAGTGTAACCGAGCTGTAACCTGACAGATGAAAACAATGCCCCGAAAATGAAGACGAGATCACTCTTTAAACATCCATTCAATTTATCCAGCTCGCATGAGAGATCCATGACATTTCCATCATGTACACTCTTTACTGCAAGATATTGATTTTAAAAACAACAAAGACCAGAGGTCCAGGAATAGATGCCCTTGATCACCACTGGTCCAAACTCCATGCTGAAACGTTCCATCCTCTCCTGCACACAACCTTCTTCACTAAATCACTTTCCACACTCACACTCACAGAAAGCGATGTGTGAATAAATCCCCCCCCCCCCCCACCCAGTTCTAGGGAATTAAGTTCTAACCTGTTGAATCTTTCCCTGTAACTAAATTTCTTATCTGGGCAACATGAGATCAAATCTTCTCTGGACTGTTTAATTATTATTGATATCTTTTCTAGAGATCGCTGACCAAACCTGAACGCAATACTGAAAGTTTGGTATCACCAATGTCTTATTTAATTTTACCATAATGTCCAAACACTTTTACTCAATACTTTCGATCCCTGAAGGTCAATATAGCAAAAACATTCTTTACAAACTCATCCACAATTGACGCCATGTTGAAAGAATTGTGGTTCTGTATTCATAGATCCCTCTGTTCTACGCATTCCTCAATATTCTCCCATTTATCTGGTCTGTCATTTCTCGAATTGCTCTTCCAAAATGTAACACGGCACACTTGTCTGCCATTTCACATCAACGTTCCCAGCTTGGCGGGATCCCTATCCAATCTTTGAAACCAGTCTCTGCTATCTACAACAGCTCAAATAGTGTTTTTAAAGGATAAGGTAGCCAGAAATGGAGGATGCAATTCTCAGGTTGTCTAAGGCCACGAGGTGCAGCTGCCCAACGATCTTCTACACAATGCACTTTCTGAGTACATCAGCCTCCATCATCCTCTGACGGATCCTGGGGTCGCCCAAACCTATTTCAAACTAAACGCTCAATCCCTCATTCTCCTCGTAGATATATTTTGCAAATTTGTTCTTTTGATAGAACTGACTCATGTTAATCTTCTTTTTCTAACTTACGGGAAAAATATTATCTTTATCCATATTAACCCATGGATTTTTAACTGACATTCTTTTTCCAGTCAGAAATCTCTTTTACAACTTTGAACATCAGTGGGCAGCATGAAATTTAGCAAAGCAGGGAGAGCCAAGCACTTCACATCTGCCATGTGAACACCCGCATATTTATCCCATTTGCTTTTCCACTTTTCCAGAATATTTGCCATGAATTCGCTTGGCTTGTTGAAAGTTCGTGTCGCTTCCTGAATATCCCCATCCTTGCGGAAACATGCATCCATGGGGAACCGAGAACTATTTCTGCAAACTTTGCCATGATGCTCCGAAGGAGACCTTCAACAGCCTGGTTACCTGCCGAGACTAAGAAAAAACCTACAAAATTTTATCATCCTATTATGCAATTATGAAGGAGGATATGTGTATTCAAGAGGCATAGGCCTCAGATATCGTGTTTCTAAGCACGGTTGCAAGCCCAGTACATTGTGTAGCTGCCGCGCAGTGGGACGAGTGGATGCACAGCGTGTTTCCTCAGTGGGGACGGGGCGGTGGGGAGGTTTGGTGGCATGAAGTGGATAACTACCCAGCTGTCTCTCCTACGGTTCCATGGGGCTACAGTATCATATTTGGTAGATAGAGATATCGGGGTCCTGATCAGAATTTGAGAATTGGCATGTAATATATATTGTGAACTGCTTTTTACAGTTGAGTATGACCACTGGTCCTTTTAACGGAGGAGACACTGGGCTGTTTAGCAGCATATAGAGTCTCAACGTCTTCCACCATAATGTTACCAACAGCAGAAAGTCGAGGTTGATGCAGAACAATTTGATTTGGTTTAACTCTTCGGATTTTCAATCGATATTGGCAAATGCTATTTTTGGCCAAGAACGGGGTAGGTGCATCTGGGAAAACGGACAACTCGGAGACTGCTGGAACTTCACATTCCTCCTCAGTTTTGGAGGGTTCTTGTCTTTTATTTATATCCCTCCGTATCTAGGAACAATGAGAATCCCTCGGAAGATCGCCCTTATGAAGCATGTGAAAACCTTATCCTGCAGCAATGTTGGGTGAACATGTCAGTGAACACTTCGGCTCGTGGGGGTGTGCAAATTTCTGGATCTCTGCCAGATCCGCCATCAGGACCTGACGCCTTGCGAGGGTTCGCCCTCTTCAGTGATATTCCGATGTGCTCCTCAGAGAAAAATATCAGCCTTTGCAGGAATTCGAGTTGACACAGAAAAATATAGAATTTACAACAATTAATCAAAGGCGTTCTTCAGATGTCCTTTTCTCAGCACAGGCTTGTTAGTTAGTTAGTTAGTTCTAATCCGGTTCTAATGAGCATGACGCCGTCAACCCCAAATCTGTCAATGATATTAAAATATCGCAGAACTCCGTAATTGTTTCACAGCCTTTATTATACATGACATCATATAAAACATGGAGATTCATTATTATTGCTGCGAAGGTAGAATTTCAACTGGTTTCTTTTTTGAAAAAAAAACTTTATTTAAAGATTATAATCAACTTACAATGAAATATAACAAAGTAAAATTGGAAAAACAGAATATGTTTATACAATCAAAACCACCTACCCTCCCACTCCTTCAGCCAGATACCTTAAGGGGAGCCAAAGATAAAGATAATATAGTAAATTTTGAAAACATTTTAAACTATTTCTAAGTTCATATACTCCAAATAAGGAGACCACATTTGAACAAATAAAGGATAGTTTTCATGCAAATTAAAATTATTTTTCCATAATAATACATTCGCAATTAATTATGCCAATGTATAATTGTAATCTCCAAGTTATCTTTCCAAATACTCGCTGCACACTTTCATGCTACAGCCAGGACTAGACGTACAAAAACAATATGAAATTTATCCAAACCTAATCCTTTCAAAGAAACCATATATCCCAACAAAATACATGATGAAAAAAATGTTAATTTAATTTTAAATATTTTTTCTGAAATCAACCTAATTCCTTCTCAAAATGGTTGTATTTTCACACAAAACCAAACTGCTTGTAAAAATGTACCAGTACATAATCCACATCTAAAACAAGAATCCGAATTATTAAACCCGTACTTCAATTTCTCCGGAGTCAAATACAACTGCTGAAAAAAAATTGTAATTAATCATTCCATGTCGTATATTGGTCACTTTAGTTACATTACCATGACATACAACTTTCCAATTAACTTCCAGGAAAATATAAGTTAAATCACTTTCCCATTTAAGACCAGATTTCTCCCAGCCCAGATTATCCATACGATCCTGTAACAATTGGCACTTATCCAAAATATAATTTTTCAAACATCAGGAAAGTGAGTTTCTCGTCCTGTCCGTCGAAGCGTTAAATATATTATTCAGTTACATAATGTGTAAAAATAGTTCCATCATATTTGTTCAGCGGATTGTGGCTAATGTAACTGAAAATATTCATCATTACCTTAATGTAGTTCGCATTGGGGTACAAAAGTTTGTGAACCAGTACACGTTGGAACATTTTGTAAAACTGGTTGTTGCTTCATGCAAAAAAATGGGTTATCCAGCAATTTACGAAATTGTCAGAATTTATTATCCTGTACTGGCAGCGGTTGGCATTCCGGGTAAGGAGCGAGATTTTGGGATTACTGTGGCTACTGATTTATATTATGCTCGATGCTATCTTGACTTTAATCTGTTTTGTTTTGTTTATTATACCTTCAAACAAATTTGATTTTAATATTGTACACACACACACACACACACACACACACACACACACACACACACACACACACACACACACACACACACACACACACACACACACACACACACACACACACACACACACACACACACACACACACACACACCAGTGGATAGTTAATTGCAGGGATGAAGAGGTTTGTGCTGAATGCAATTTGTGTTTAATTTTTGTAGGGAATAGGGGAGATGGCCTGAGAATCAAGGCTGATGTCTCATTTCTTATTTTATATTTTGAAGTTGTTATTCGTTTATGACACGAACATACAATGTTGTTATAGTGCATCAAGCACTATATATGGATAAATCCACTGAACACAATCGGCCGGATGCCTTGCCAAATTTCCGCTCTGACCATCCCAGAGCCCAGGCGTGTGGCTGACCAGCTGAGGCCGAGAATCCGCTGAAATTTATTTGTGTCTTGATTCTCATTTCTCCGCAATGACAGTCCCAGCCAATCTCGTCCATGACATAGTGGTGGTCAATGAAAAGGGCAGATGATACTCCTGGATACTCCTGACCCGATCATATTCCCACCTTTGTCGTTCTCACCATTTAAACGAGGTTCCTCTTTGCTGTTTCCTGGAAAAATCATCCACAACATCGAACCCGCAGATCTCATGTCACAGCAACATCCCGATCATATATGTTCATCATTAGAAGCCATTAATTATCATCTCTGGAAAAATGAAACAACTTCGTTTGGTCAGGAGGACACTGTTAACACAACAATTGGCGTCACCCTGTTCTAACGACCGTGACTGTGGCCATGGTTCGGTACCCACGCTGTCTTGAAAGGGTTTGTACCGTCACCTCCAGCTTCTCCCATTTTCACTCACCATTCTAAATATACCAGCGATCGATGTTCATTGGATGTAATTGGGCGGCCCGTCCTGTGGGGAAAAAGGTCCTGTGTCCCGGATGTGTCTCCATTTAAATTTAAATTTTATTTGTGATTTCACCACTCGTTGAATTGCCGCCTATCTCTCAAACTTAGTTTGGACATTTCTCGTCCCAATACATTGTGGTGTTCCTCAAGCAGGGATTATATCAACAAAATCAGGTCATTATTGGCGTGATGAAGGACTTATTTTGCTTCCATGTGTTCCCACACAAATTGTACTGTCAATTAAGCAGTTCCTGACGCCACAGATGTCGCCGTCTTCGGATTGTGCCCCACCACGTTAATTTCCACGTTAATGGGTCGTTTATTCTACTATCGCCGTTTACCATCCCACTAACTGATAACTGACCATTTTAAACTTTTTCTAAAAAAAAAATTTATTTAAAGGATTTTTGAACAGCATGCAAACAAATGACAAAAAAAAATCAATTTATATATATACACGAAAAGTGTACGCATCCTCCCACCTCCTCAGTAAGCTCCCTTAAGGGAAGGCCAATAAAAATAAACAACAAAATATAAACACTATTTCAAAGTATTTTCAAATTCATATACTCCAAATAAGAAGACCACACTTTAATAAAAAAGAATAATTATCATGCAAGTTACATGCATTTTTTTCCATAATAATACAAGCTGTAAATTCATTATGCCAACGTTCTATGTTGATCTCCACGTTATCTTTCCAAGTACTACTTACACACTACCGTGGTTTAGACAACACTAAACCAACAAATGCAATCTGAAATTTATCCATCTTCAATCCCTTCAAAGAGACCATATAGCCCAACCAAAAAATCGATGAGTCTAATGGTAATTATTTTTTTTTTTAATTTCAAGAACAAAGCTATTTCGAACCCAAAATGGTTGTACTTTAACACAAGACCAAACGGCATGTAAAAACGTTCCAATTCATGATCCACATCTAAAACATGGGTAAGAATTACTAAACCCATAATTTTCTTTTCATTTTTTTCTGGAATCAAATATAACTGATGTAAAAAAAATATAATTATCCATTCCATATCTTACATTCGTAGGATTCCTGCGTGCGTCCTGTCCTAATGTCTCCTTGTCATGTAAATCTCCTTCCAAAATTCGCTGATATTTGTTGATTTGTTGATAAGCAACAGTGTACATGAAACGATGAGTGAAGTGTCAGAATGGAGGATAGAATTGGGGAACATCCTCGGATCTGCCAGACACCAATTTTGCTCTCAGTGTCCACAATACAAATCCACAATTTGTGAATTTAGGACGCCAGAAGGGGGTGTTCAAGAGATTAAGCCCGTGTCAGCATTAATGGGAGAAATGATTCGTGCATTTATGATCCCGAGGCTCCATTTTCCAGAGTTATTCGAATAGCACCAGCTCTTCATGGCCATTGGGTAGAGAATCCAATCCCCAACTTTAAAATCAGGCGCAGACAAATTCTGCATCGAACCTCCAAAGCTGTTTTTGTGGAAAACATATTGGAATATTAAATATTTCCTGATGAAATAAAATGATTTTCAAAGGAAATGAACTGCAGGAAGATATTTCAACCTGCTGTATTTCAAGAAATATACTGTAAATTGAGGAGAGCGGCCCACTGTAAGGTCCATAGGCCAGAATGTGGTGAAGCTTTAAGCAGAGAAGCATTAAAGACCTTCACCGCTGGGTCCAGAAGTATATGTCGCCAGTGTATCAGCTGCTAGTCCAGCAGAGGTTCCGATCCGAGAAGACACAGATTGACCGGGAGTGAATTCAACACTGGGTTATTATGCTGGCAGCTCTGCTGATAGAGGCCGCAGAAGCCCATCTCTGACGTCCTCAAGCCACCCGACTCCTGTCATTATGATCCCCTTCCTGGGATTGTTCCTTTAATGCTACACGGGGAACGGCCAATCAGTGAGTCTTCCTCATTCGCTGGTGTGGCTGATTTCCTAGCTCCCCCAGATTGGCTACTGCTGGCCAGCCCACCGGAATAGGGCGGTGGAGCCGCGTGCTGCTAAGTCAAACGGAGACTTCGAGGCGCATAGCCTGACCCCGTCGCCTGTGTACGCGACGGGCTCCCGTTAGTGGTTCACTACTTCGGGTGTAGTGCTTTTGGCAATCCGCTACAAGACGACCTCACAAAATCGGTATTCTTCGAAGCCTTGTGGTTGGGTGGACAGCCCTTTAACGTGGGGTGGTGCAAGGATGGGTGGTCAGAGTCGAGGAATGGCGGCTGGAGCTGGTCAAGGGTGAAAGTTTCATTTCTCCACCAATATCCAAAAGATATGTTATCCCGGTCTGTTGTATAACTCTGCATGGGCATTCCTCGGGTCTCTGAGGCGTGGGCCTGAGTATCCTGCATCTTATAAAAACATTTAGAAATCTCAAGTTCTTTAGGGTCGAATGTTGTCCTTGAGCCGAACTGCTTTGGCTGTGACGGGGCGAGTGTGCCCAGGTGGTCCTGCAGGCGGCCTCAGGAAAGTCGTCCCCAGTGTTTCTGGCGCCCTGGATTTCCCCCGGAAACACTAATGGTGCGCCATGCACCATAATGGCTGCAGAAACCTCTAAGTCCTCTTTAGGAGCGGCCCCGTTCCCCGGAAGACCCACGGGAGCTCGTCTACCCAGTTCGGGCCATTGATTCTGGCCATGACAGCTGCTTTAAGGTGTCAATAGAATCGTTCCACCAAACCTGAGGGTGGTAAGATGTGGTTTGGTGGAGCAGAGTACCCAGAGGCCTGAGGTAAATTGGGAGACCCTCTCTGAGGTTATATGATCTGGAACCCCGAACGTAGTCAGCCCGTTTAATAGGAAGGTCCCAGCGCACGTTCCTGTGTAGGTGTCTGACAACGAGTCGAGCTTTCTACTTGGTTCAGTAGCTCGCGTGCGCCTCTGGATGTTGATAGGGCGCCAATTACATCCACGTGGACATAGCTGAAATGGCGTCTTCACGGGTTAAATTAACATGGGGGAGGATTTAGTGTGGGTATGAGGTATCGAGGTCTGGCATTGTGTACACCTCCTGGCCTACTGGCATACCTCTTTGCAGAGGCCATGCTAGAAGAATATTCTAGCAACCACTTTGATGGTCTTTTCTATGGCGGTGTGTGTTTTGCCTCGAAAATGATGGGACAAGGCTCACCTGCAGACGGGTCGTAAAGGACAGTCTGTCCCCAACACCCAAACTGTGCATCCTCCAGCTGGACTTAAGTAATTGCAATGCAATGCACCTCAATGTCCTTGTCTACTGCTTGTGTTTCAGCCAGAGCCGTGTAGGCAATGCTCAATGTTGAAGTGTTCACCACCTGTAATGTGGGACGTGACAAGTTATCGGTCACCACATTGTATTTACACGCAATGTGCTGAATGCAAGTAGAAAATACTGAAATATATGAAATGTGACTCTGTTGCGTGGCTGACCATGGGTTGGAAACCTTGCTGAAGGCGAATGTGAGGAAGTTGTGGTCTGCAAAAATTTGAAACTTCCTGCCCTCAAGGAAGTATCTAAAATGTCGGATTTCCAGTTCTCTATCAAAAGCAGTTTATTTGAGTTGAGATGCCCACAAATGTCTACTCAGAAATGCAAGGGGTTGCCAGTGCCAGCTCACCAACTGGGCCAAGATACTCCTTTTTTGCTGCGTCTGGAGCGTTCATTGTGAGAGCGTTGGGTGCATTAAGTTTAGGGTATATCAGGAGGGCAGAGTTGACCAGGAGTTCTTTTGTTCCCTGGAAAGCATCGGATTCATTTTAGTTCCAGGAAATCGTCTTCTTCTTACCGTTCATAAGGAAGAATAAAGGTTTCAATGCAAGAGACGCCCCTGGCAGGATTCTGCTGTAAAAAAATTACCATGCAGGAGAACTCTTGTAGTCCCCTACCTGTCGAATGCCAGAATACCCTCGACGTTGTCGGGTAGTGGTTTGGGCACGTGGAAGTCGACCCTGTGACCTTCAAGCTCCTTGATGGCCAGATACTTCCTTTGTTCTGGAGGTTTCTGGAAGAACTCGGTTATGCGAGCTGTCATGTCCTACTCGTGTCCTACAGCATAGTAGATACGGGTGTAATCAGCCGCTATATTCAGGAGCTTGGCAGCTACAACGAGACTGCATTCATTACAGGCTGATTGATCATTCTTCAGGTCCATGATGCCGGTTGGACCAGTCAGTGGTCACCATTGGAGCGGCTGCATGCCATTGTGATCCTCTTTCTGGGTTTGGTCGCTTAGTGCTACCCAGGAAGCAGCCTATTAGTGAGCTCTTCTAATCCCAGGGTGTGTGTGTTTTTTTCCCGAGCTCCAGCTGATTTGACTGCTGTTGGCTAGCCTATTGGAGTGGGTGCTATAGCCATGTGATTCTGAGTCAAGTGCCGACTTGGTTGCGAGAGGCCCATCTTGACCGTGGGCTCCTGTGGTTTGCCGTTGCTTTTGGTAAGGCGTGGTCGGTTAATGCTCCACAAGCCCTCGACGAACTGCTGAACAACATCACTCGCCTTTATTTTAGTCAACAACAACGCCTCCTTTACTTTGAGACCGTCCACATCTTGCTGTGTCAGTCACGAGTTGTTTCCACTGTGTGGAAAGAGGATGAATCTGATCATTCAATTTCGATTCAGGCAGCTTCGCCCCGTTACGAGCCCAAAGGACCCTAAAATCCAGCAGCAATAGACACTCACAATGACAAGTAGTTACTTAAATAAAAATTGTTTTCAATATCTTTGGACATGAATATAGAATTAAATTTTAATATTTCTCTTAGCAACTAAACCCAAATTAACCACGGTTAATTATAAGCACACGTGTATATGATGTGTGTGTAAATGCAAGAGAAAAATATTTGGTACACGGTTTAATCTCACTTCTCATTTCTCCACGTTCCCATGTTGCAGACAATTCTTCTACTGTGTACAGAATTTAACATGTATAAAATTCATCAGGCTCTGGTGCTCGAAAGGTAAATATTTCCCAGTCAGGAAAGTTGCGGTAGGGTTTGCAGAGAGAGATTTGTTGTTCCAGGATTTCCACAACTGAACCACCATCATTAGTCACCTCATTATCCTGCTGATGAAATTCGTCCCATCAAGAAGATAACCTCTTTATTTTAGGCTAACACAGAGTTCCTTTCTGTTCCACAGATTCCAAGAGAAACATCAGTCAGTTAGCACTTCCAGCCATTCACAGCTCGAGAGATTTTTTCAGTTCCATCAAGCTTCTTCCGCTTGTTTCAGTGCTCTCTCTCTCTCTCTCTCACTCTCTCTCTCTCTCTCCCTCTCTCTCTCTCTCTCTCTCTCTCTCTCTCTCTCTTTCTGAGTATCTTTCATTCATGTCTTTAGGTAAACAAAAGTGACCTTTACGTGTCCACTTTGCAGTGAAGTCACATCTCGAAAATATGTTCAAAACAGACGACCTGACTCCAGTCCAAGACAATAGTATATTCATTTCATGACATCATTTGAATTAGCACCTACTTGTGAAATGTGCACAGCATTCTCCATAGTTTATGTAAAGTTACTGAATAGGAATTCTGCAATATTTTAAATAAGATCTCTTTTAAAGTGTGTGTATGTATGCAACCTACTCCACTTTTACCAATGTATCTCCCAAATAATCCATTACATATTCTATAATAACTCCCATCCTTTTAAGGAATTTTTACTCGAATTAAAATTCAGTAAAAACTAAACTGTCTTTAAAAATCACTGCACATATAACAAATCACTATATATTTTAAATTATATAGAATATATATAGAGAGAGCGAGAGAGGGATAGAGAGTGAAACATGTTATAGTAAAGTAACAACGTTAAGAGCATTTTATACATGATCAATATTATCATCTTGACAAATAATCTATCTGCTCTAATATTATTTGAACCTCTGATATGAATAATTTGCAAATTATATTCTTGTAATATCAAACCCAAGATAAAAAATAATCTTCTGTTCTTGTTCTTCATTTTATTCAAAAACACCGGAGATTTTGTTCACGAAATATCACAATTGATTCCAGAGAGTTTCTGAGATATACATCAAAATTCTGCAGAGCAAACGCAATAGACAACTGTTCTTTTGCAATAATGGAATAGTTACTTTGATAAACATTGATATTTTTTGAAAATTAGGCAACTGGATGGTCAATTACATTATGTATTTGCAATAAAGTTGAATCTGCTGCTCCCTCACTCGCACACACTGCTATAGAAAAAGACCCACTGATTATTCTGGATCTTCAATATCGAAAAGTCTTTGTGTCAAATCAGCTTTATTCTGATTTTTTCTGAATTTTCCATTCTTCCCATTTCCATTACCATTGTCCTTTCTCTTAGGTGACAATGATGATGATCGCCCATTCCCTCATATATCTGGCAATGAATTAGCAACCATTAATGCATCATGGTCATTTTCAAAAAACTGAGATTGAAAATTCCCATAAAAAACGTTCAATACTGTCAGATAATGAAAAGCAAATGTATGTGTTCTTCTTTCTTTCTTTGGCTTGGCTTCGCGGACGAAGATTTATGGAGGGGGTAAAAAGTCCACGTCAGCTGCAGGCTCGTTTGTGGCTGACCAGTCCGATGCGGGACAGGCAGACACGATTGCAGCGGTTGCAAGGGAAAATTGGTTGGTTGGGGTTGGGTGTTGGGTTTTTCCTCCTTTGCCTTTTGTCAGTGAGGTGGGCTCTGCGGTCTTCTTCAAAGGAGGCTGCTGCCCGCCAAACTGTGAGGCGCCAAGATGCACGGTTTGAGGCGTTATCAGCCCACTGGCGGTGGTCAATGTGGCAGGCACCAAGAGATTTCTTTAGGCAGTCCTTGTACCTTTTCTTTGGTGCACCTCTGTCACGGTGGCCAGTGGAGAGCTCGCCATATAATACGATCTTGGGAAGGCGATGGTCCTCCATTCTGGAGACGTGACCCATCCAGCGCAGCTGGACTTTCAGCAGCGTGGACTCGATGCTGTCGACCTCTGCCATCTCGAGTACCTCGACGTTAGGGGTGTGAGCGCTCCAATGGATGTTGAGGATGGAGCGGAGACAACGCTGGTGGAAGCGTTCTAGGAGCCCTAGGTGGTGCCGGTAGAGGACCCATGATTCGGAGCCGAACAGGAGTGTGGGTATGACAACGGCTCTGTATACGCTTATCTTTGTGAGGTTTTTCAGTTGGTTGTTTTTCCAGACTCTTTTGTGTAGTCTTCCAAAGGCGCTATTTGCCTTGGCGAGTCTGTTGTCTATCTCATTGTCGATCCTTGCATCTGATGAAATGGTGCAGCCGAGATAGGTAAACTGGTTGACCGTTTTGAGTTTTGTGTGCCCGATGGAGATGTGGGGGGGCTGGTAGTCATGGTGGGGAGCTGGCTGATGGAGGACCTCAGTTTTCTTCAGGCTGACTTCCAGGCCAAACATTTTGGCAGTTTCCGCAAAGCAGGACGTCAAGCGCTGAAGAGCTGGCTCTGAATGGGCAACTAAAGCGGCATCATCTGCAAAGAGTAGTTCACGGACAAGTTTCTCTTGTGTCTTGGTGTGAGCTTGCAGGTGCCTCAGATTGAAGAGACTGCCATCCGTGCGGTACCGGATGTAAACAGCGTCTTCATGTATGTGTACATATATAGATATTAGCCAAATTAAATTCCTGCCGTCTTCTAATAATTTCTTTACTCAAATCTGCATAAAAAACACCCTGTTATTTTGAACCCTCATTGCAGCCTGATTTTGTCTTGCTTTCTGAGCTGCCAGTCAAAGTATAATTTCTCTATCCTGATATTTCAAACAATGAATCAAGACTGCCTGTGGTAATTGTCCTGGTAATGGTTTCTTCCTTAATGTTCTATGCACTCGATCTAATTCCAAACCATCCAGAAAGATTCTCTGCCCAACACTTGGGATCCATTTCTTAATAAACTTCACCAGATCTGAACCCTACATATCTTGTGGAAGACCTATTGTCTTAACATTATTTGTATGACTTCGGTTTTTTATCGAATCAATCGATAATAATCAATCAATAATTCCTTCTTCTGTATCCCCCAATCAACAGTGAGATCTTCCACTTATTCCATTTTTCTCCAATATGTTCCATTTGATTCTTACATTCAAGAAAAGCTTCCTTGATCTTTCTAAAGTTGTCTTGTACAGTATCCACTGATAATATACATCAAGTAACATCACTCTTAACTACATTAATATCTTGCTTCACAAAAGTTATTTCTTCACACATAGTGTTCATTTTAGTATTCATTTCAGAAAATCCTTGAGTCATCTGATTCGCCATCTGCATTGACATATGTTTCATATGCTGCAAAACCCCTTCCAAAATTGTAAACAGAGAATCCATTCCAGGATCCATCACCATCCTTTGAGGCGTACCTTCTTTAGTCTCAGTCTCCAGTTCTACAAATTCTAGTAAAAGTGAGCTCTCTTCTTCCTCCAAAACCATGGGTCCTCTTCCGGTGTGACTGATGGTGGATCTCATCAGCCCGCCGACGTTTGGACTCCCCCACAACCCACAGTTTCCCCAAAGTTTTGCGGACTCTTGACACACCGCGCATGCCCAGCAAGTCCACTGAACACGGAGATGTGTCTTCACGCTTCACTCTGCATATCTGGCACACCAGGCAATGCCGCAGGCTCGTGGTTCTATCCTTACTCGGCCGACCCACCTACGCACCTGGACTCATAACTGCGTGAGTCAAAACTGGTCGAACTCATCACTTAGTCAGCGCAATCTTGCTATAATACTCTGCTATTCCAAAAAAAGCTCTCACTGCATTGGAAATAGGAAACTCAGAAATTGCATTCACTTTTGCTTGAATCGGTGAAACTTTGCCATGACCAACTACATGACCCAAGAATGCCACAGTGGAATTTACATTCACTCTTCACTATGTGAACAATTTGTCCAATACCTTCAATTGTTCTTCCCATGTGACATTATTTGTGACCAAGTCATGAATATAACCATCTGTAGGCCTAAACACTTGGATTACTGAAGTAATCATCCTTTGAAATGTTGCAGGGGCATTTTGCATGCCAGAGGTAACACATTCTACTCGTATAAACCGGGTGGAATAACAAATCCTGAAATATTCCTTCCTCTCTGAGTTAAAGGCACACACCAGTAACCCTTCAAGAAATTCAACTTATTAAGAAATATAGCTTTGCCAATTTTATCAATACAGTCATCTATTCCTGGAATCAGATAAACATCTATTTTAGCTACTGAATTAACATTACCGTAATCTGTACAGAACCTAACAGTTCCATCTGGTTTTGGTACCAGAATAGAAGGAGAACACCAATTTGAGTTTAAAGGTCTAATATTATAATTTCTCAACATATATTCCACCTCCTGATCCATGACTTTACTTTTCTGAGTGTTTATTCTCTATGGGTGTTGTTTAATGGGACTTCATTATCCAACACCCACATGGTGATAAATCACTGATGTCCTTTTTGGAGTGGAAGGAAACAGATCTGTGTATTTTAAAATTGATTCCTTCAACTGCATCTGATATTGTGACTGAAGTTGTCCTAACCTTACCCGCAAAATTTCGAAAATTACTGATTATACCATCACGTGGTTTCTTTTAGGTTCCCCTAACAAGATCATAACTTCATGATCCTTAACTTCCCCTACCCTGTCAAGAGCTAACACCTCTCATACAGATTGTTCACCATTATCTTCATAATAGGGTTTCAACATGTGAAAAACCTGAGTTTTATTCCTTTTATCTGGAGTATTAACAAAAAAGTTAATATCATTCCGTTTTGATATCACAGTCTAACTTTCACGGGATTTTCATGTGTTTGAAACAAAATCAAAACCTTACTTCCTATCTTAAATTTCCTCACTTGTGTTTTCATGTCAAATAAATGCTTAATTTTACCTGGAGACATTTCGAAATTCTCTTGAGCCAAAATCCACACTTTCTGTAGCCTATACTTAAATTTAGAAACATAATCCGACAAGTCCAACCGCACATGCTCATTAACCCATTTTTCTTTCATCAACATCAAAAGCCCTCTTATCTGATGTTCACATACAATTTCAAAAAAGCTGAACCCTAATCACACTTGTACAACTGCACTTGATGCAAATAACAATAAATGATTTCCTTCATTACAATCTTTTCCAATCTCCAGACAATAAATTCTCATCATATATTTATGAGTAGAATGAAATCTTTCCAAAGATCCGTGAGTTACAGGAAGGTACACAAATGAGGAGATCTGTTTTCTTCCACACTCATAAATTAACTGTTGAAATAACCCAGACATAAAATTATATCCCTAATAACTCTGACATTCTACAGGCAATCCAAAAACTGTGGAAAAACTTTCCAGAGCCTTTATCATCATTTTGGCTTTAATATTCATTAATGGTATAGCTTTTTGAAATCTTGACGGTGTACACATAATTGCTAATAAGTACTGATTTCCAGACATAGTTTTCGGCAAGGGACGTACACAACCTACATTACCCTAGTGGAAGGTTCCCCAACAACAGGAATAGGTTGTAAAGGAGCCACTGGAGGACCCTGGTTAGGTTTCCCCACAACCTGACAAAAATGACATGTCCTCCACCAATTATAACATCCTTTCTCAAACCAGGCTAGAAATATTGTTTCAAAATCTTATTAATGGTTTTCTTTACGCCAAGATGACCACATGAAGGTGGGATAAATTTTCATCTTCTCTAATTAATACTGTCTTTCACCCAATTCAAACTCATATTTCCTCTGCTTTCAGCCTCTTCTCTTTGCTTTTTAGCCTCTTCTCTTTGCCATTGGCATCATTTCTTTGCCTTCCAGCCTCTTCACATTACCTTCAAGCTTGGTCTTTGTTTCTCGGCCTCCAACACCCTCCTTTATTCTCTTTCTTATTCCATCCTCAATTTCTCCAATTCCAATTGAAATTCACCAAATCTATCCTCTGGAAAACTTTCTAAGACTCTCTGAAAAAATCTACCCTCTTCGATATTTCACTATAATTCTCTGAATTTCTAATTTTCTCATCCAATTTTAAAATTCAGTCAGTTTTAATGCCTTAAATCTCAGTTCTTCTTTTCTCTTGCTCATCAGCTCTGCAAGTGATGGTCCTGACAAAAAACATATTGTTTTTCACACTCAAGCATTAAATTAGCTTGGAAAAACAAGGAGTAATAAACCATAAAACTCATGTTCAATCGATCGGAAGATCCCCATAAAATGTTAGGAGCCCAAAGGAACCCAAAACCTAGAAGCAATAGACATTTAGCAAGGCAAATGTTTTTTTTTAAACAAAATTGATATTAATCAACTTTGAACGGGAAAACAGTATCAAATTCTAACATCTCTATTAACACAACTACGCCCAACTTAACCCCATTTTAATTGTAATCGCACGTGAAGGTGACATATGTGTAAATGTAAGAAAAATTCTTTGATTCACAATTCAATCTCGCTTCTCATTCTTCCAAGTTGTCAAGTTACAGTCAATTCTAATACTGTACACAGAATTTAACATGTATAATATTCACCAGGTTTTGTTCCACGAAAGGAAAATGGTTACTACTCAGGAAGATTCTCGTAGGGTTTGAAGAGAGAAATTTGTTGTTCTAGGATTTCCACAACTGAGGAATCACCATTAGGCACCTCAATGTCTGGCTGATGAAACTTGTCCCATGAGGGTTTTCCAAATGGTAACGTCTTTCTTCAGGCTACCACAGATTTTCCTTCTGTTCTACTTATTCCAAGAGAAAAATCAGTCAGATAGTATTTCCAGCCATCCACCGCTCTGGTGTTTGTTTCAGTTCCTATAATCTTCTCCTGCTTCTTTCAGCAGTCGCTCTCTCTTTCTCTCTCTCTCTCTCTCTCTCTCTCTCTCTCTCTCTCTCTCTCTCTCTCTCTCTCTCTCTCTCTCTCTCTCTCTCTCTCTCTCTCTCTCTCTCACTCACTCACTCACTCGCTCAATTTCTCTCCCCCTCTCCCACTCCCTCCCAATTGTCGGAAGGCCTATGTGACTCTCTCATTTGCAAAATCACTGGCAATCTACGACAAACAATAAGAGTTAGTTTTCTTGGTCAAGCTGTTCTCTTTAGGTAAACAAAACCCACGAGTGACCTTTGAGTAAGCACTTTGCAGAAAGGTCAGAAGCTTCTGACAATGTTCAACACAGTCGATTTGATTCCAGTCCAAGACATTCAATTAGAACCTAATTGTAAAATGTGCATGACATTCTCCATAGTTTGTGTAAAGGTAATGAATATGAATTCTTCAATATTTCAAAAAAAAATCTGTTTTAAAGTATATGTGTGTGTGTAACCGACTGTAATTCTACAAATAACGTCCCATATATTCCATTACGTATTCTATCACAACCCGAAGCTTTGTCTCATTCTGGACAAATGTCCTTACCCTACACACAATGTCCATTTGATTAGTCTGAATATAGTTTGAAGTAAATAACTACATTTATAATTCATTTCAGTTAATTTGACGGCAATGGTGATCCTGTCACGCCGAAATTGTGGCCTCTCCAGATGTATCACTCGCTACTTGGTGGCGATGGCAGCAGCAGATCTGATGGTGGTCCTCGTTGCTGTTATAATGCAACAAATTAACTTTATTTATTTATTCGCATATTTCTTGTTTAAATCTCCATTGTGTTCTGTGACCCTTGTCCTGCAGCTCGTAAACTCGCACTGTTCTGTTTGGTTCACTGTTGCTTTCACTTTCGATCGCTACATGGCCATCTGCTGTGATAAACTGCGGAAACAATACTGCACCGAGAGAACGGCGACAGTGGTGATAGCGACTGCTGCTGCAGGAGGCGTTGCTGTGTCTGTTCCATTCTACTTTGCAGTGGATCCACGGCGCTGTGTTACCACTGTAGAATATATAACATCACCAGCTTGGACATCGTACGGATTATTATTTATTATAATTAACCCGTTATCACCAATTGGTTTAATTGCGATGTTTAATACATTAACCGTCAGATATATTACCGCTGCGAACAGAGTGCGCCGGGAACTGCGCTGCAGCGGTCAGAAACAGAAAGACCCCGAGGTGGAGAAACGGAGAAAGTCCATGATTTTGTTATTCGCGATTTCTGCCAATTTCATTTTACTCTGGATGCCACATGTTGTACATTCGACTAAATGGAAAAAGGAAAACTATTTCTACACCGACAAATATTTCAGCACGCCGATCTATATCCTGCAACAATTTGGATTCATGTTACGAATGCTCAGCACGTGCACCAACACGTGTATCTATGCGCTGACACAGCGGAGATTCAGGGAGCAACTGAAGAGTGGATTCAAATATCTGATTAACTTTACAAATGAAACGAAAACCAGATAATCTTGTTTTGACGTTTTCGAAATCATATTGAGAAGACAGTTATTGAAAACATATTTAAAGCTACGAGATGCCCGCAATTTCGGTGGTATTGACCAGTATTTATAATTATGAATTTTGCAGCGTCATATTTTATATCTGTTGAAGTGCACATTGTTAGTCGAATGTTCCTTTAATTTAAAATTTCTCAGCCTTTTGTCTTGTTTTCCAGTTTTAAAAAAATACTGGAACTGTTTTATTTCCAGGCATTGATAACAGTTCGGAAATATAGCAATGAAAATGCAAAATGATTAGCTTCAGAAAGATTAGAGTGGTTATGGGACTTGGTGGGAGTTGGTGTAGGTATAGACTCGAATGTCCGAGCTGGCCTCCTTTTGTCGATTAATTGTTATATGATTATATTATATGGTTAAAAGGATATATGGATAAAAGGATACTCTCTCTGCAAACAAGAATAGATCTGTTCAGTTTTCAGTCCTTGAGAGACGAATTTCTCTGTTTGTTCCGATCAGCCACGGCATCCAGCCCTTTCCTTCTGAACACACATTTGTTTTCAGTATGTGAAACTCTCCGCTAATTATTTGTTTATTTTCAATTCAACGTTTCGCACTGCACTTGGTTTTGCGCAGATTACTTTGAAATGTGCAATTTGACATTGTCTTGAATTTATTTTAGGGTTTTGAATGCTTGATATACAAACCCAATTCCCCAGATTTGATACTGGTTATTTGACGCATGTTGGACCTGCTGCCCAGCCTGTCTCATTTGCCTGAATTTGGCCCTTTTCTCTCCAAACTCTCCCTTTCCCTGAACCTCAATCTCTTGAACGTTACAATTGCTGCACTGCTAGCATGTCCTTGTCCACTAAACCTTTCCCATCAATCGCCCCTTTGCCCATGTCCCTGCGGCCACAGGAATTGCTGCACTTGCACCCAAACCTCATCCCTCACCACCAGTAGAAAGAAACATGTTAACTCGTGTATCTGCATGAATTATCTAGAGCATTAGGTCTCCCTTCCATTGTGACCTACTTCCTATTGGAGAAACTGGCCGCAGTTCTGGCAGATGCCTTCCCTGAATACATTCCCTCTGTCTGCCTTAGAGACAGGAGTCTCCTAGTGGCCAACCATTTCAATTCCGCGTCACACTACCATGGCTCTCTATGGCTTCATGTACTGTCCTGCCAAGACTACCGTAAATTGGAGGAGAAACACTTAATTACTCTGATGGTCACTCTCCATCAGGATGGAATTAACATCCATCTCTCCGATTTCCGCTTGCCTACTCTCTGTTCTCCCTCCCTTCCCATTCCCCATTTCTTCTTTCTTTCAGTCCTTCTCCTTCTTCGCTTTCCATTCGCAGAGCCATTCCTCCTGCTTCTCATTCCTGGTGTGTTCTCCCTCTATTATCCACCTATTCCACCCTGCCTTTGGGACCGTGCTGTTCCCCAGACCCTTCCCCTCATCATATTATCTGAGTTCCTCCCGCAAACCCCGATGAAGGACTCAACCTTTGAATATACATTCCTCTCTTTGACTTGCTGAGTTTCACCAGCGATATGCTTTCACCTCACCTTCGATGTCTGCAGACTTTCAGAATCCGAATCAGGATCAGGATTTATTGTCATGAAGTTTGGCGTTTTCCGACATCATCGTATAATCATACATATTAGAAAGAACTTACAAATATCTATCAAAAATAAAATAAATTGCACGAAACTTAACGCCGTGTCTGGTTCATTGATCATTCAGGAATCTGATGGCAGCGGGGAAGAAGCTGTCCTTTTACCGTTGAGTCTCTTATTTAGGTTCTGATGGTAGCAGAGTGAGGAGGACCTGGACTGGTTTGTGGCGTATTTCAAGATAGAGGCTGTTTTTTAAAGACTTTACCTCAGGTCAATGTCCTCCATGCAGTGGATGCTGGTGCCTGTGATGTCACCGGCAGGGTTAACACCTCCCTGGAGTTTATTCTTGTGTTGGGAGTTGGCGCCTCCGTTCCAGGCATTGATGTAACCACCCAGAATGCTTTCCGCGATGCACTTTTTGAAGCTTTAAAGTCTTTAGCAAAATGCTGAATCTCCTCAAATGTCCAACAATATACTGTTGCTGACGAGCCTGCTTTGTGATTGCAGCAACTTGAAGACTCCAGGACAGATCCTTGGAGAAGTTGACAGCCAGGAATTTTAAGCTCTTGACCCTCCCCACTACTGACCCCACGAGGGGCAACTGGGTCCTGTCTCCCAGATTGGTCCTGAAATCCACAATCGTCTTCTTGGTTTTATTCACGTTCTGTTTGTATCATCTGTCATTAAGTATCTGTCATTAAGTATCTGTCAGATACAGCTCATTGCTGTATCTGACCCGACCTTGTTGGTTTTCGTGCAGTTGGATAATCATGTTGAGGAACTTTGGGGGACATCCGATGCGCTCTAGTATTTGCCAAAGCCCTTTCCTGCTCACGGTGTCGAAGGCTTTGGTGAGGTCAACAAAGGTGATGTAGAGACATATAAGGCAATCGAACAACTGAAAAGTGGCAAAGTAGCAGGTATGGATGGAATCCCCCCAGAAGTCTGGAAGGCTGGCGGCAAAACTCTGCATGCCAAACTGCATGAGTTTTTCAAGCTTTGTTGGGACCAAGGTAAACTGCCTCAGGATCTTCGTGATGCCACCATCATCACCCTGTACAAAAACAAAGGCGAGAAATCAGACTGCTCAAACTACAGGGGAATCACGTTGCTCTCCATTGCAGGCAAAATCTTCGCTAGGATTCTACTAAATAGAATAATACCTAGTGTCGCTGAGAATATTCTCCCAGAATCACAGTGCGGCTTTCGCGCAAACAGAGGAACCACTGACATGGTCTTTGCCCTCAGACAGCTCCAAGAATAGTGCAGAGAACAAAACAAAAAAAAGCATGAATGTAATGCTGCTGCAATGGCAGTGACGTCATCAACATGTGATCTATCTCACCCCCTCTCCCTCCATGACCCCCTCAGGGCAGGGATGGCGGGCAGGGGCCGACAGGGCAGGGGGGGCCAGTGTGAGCCATCGGGGCAGTGGGGTCAGCTAGTGTGGTCTGTGACAGCCCTGCTGGCCACTCCGGCACCTCACCGGGCTGCTTCGGCCTGTGTGGCCGCCTCTCAGTGCCAGCGGCTCAATAAGTGGCAGAGCAATGGCCGTCTTTCCTACCCATAATCCCACACACAGCTGGAACAGCTGCTCCAGACAATGGACATAAGAGTAGCACTGGAGCAGCCTTTTAACTGCCTCTGCAGCTGGACTCGAAGTGGAGGCCTAGCTTGTAAACACCTTTACTCATCTTCAATCTATCGAGGTAGGTACTCTCAGTGGTGGAGCATATTGATGCAGGACCTATCTAAAATAGACAACCTGTGTTGCTGGGAGATGATGTTGGGTCCAGAAAAGGTTCGTAGTGAGTAGAGCAGTGGACGCTACCAGGTGCATAGTGTACGAATTTCAGCACCGCCTGTGTGAATCAGGTTCAGTTGGTCTGGTCACAAGGGTTTGCAGCACAACAATTTGTAGAAGAGCATGGGAAAATATTGCGGGAATGTATGAGTGTGGGAAAATGTTAAATCGTACACAATTAATGCTCCTAATGTCTTACAGTCTTATAAAAGTGTGCTAAAGAGGTGCTAAATACAATTGGCCTCAGCCTGCCCTTGTAACTGCCGATTGAAATTGGCAAGAAAAGCATATCTCATGCAATAATTCAGATGACAATTTGATTACCTATCATATCAACAATGGAACATTTATAGACATTTAATAAGCTGGCAGGCATTTGTTGGCAGATAGCTACAGTTGCTCTAATGAAAAACCATTCTGTAACCTCAACCTTGGCAGCATTAACAATTGTATTTTTTAGGTTTGAATGTCTATCTGTGAAAATTGCTAAAATCAACAGAAATAGTCAACCATTTATAAACTGTGTATAGCATTATAATAACACCTTACAAAGCCGTCCTGTCCAGAGAAGAAACAAGCCTTCCGTCGCGCATGCAGCCATCTTCAGCGCAAACTCCGGGAGATCCAAAATGAGTGGTGGACTAGCCTCGCCAAACGAACCCAGCTCAGCGCGGACATTGGCGACTTCAGGGGTTTCTACGAGGCTCTAAAGGCTGTGTACGGCCCCTCACCCCAAGTCCAAAGCCCGCTGCGCAGCTCAGACGGCAAAGTCCTCCTCAGCGACAAGATCTCCATCCTCAACCGATGGTCAGAACACTTCCAATCTCTTTTCAGTGCCAACCGCTCAGTCCAAGATTCCGCCCTGCTCCAGCTCCCTCAACAGCCCCTAAGGCTAGAGCTGGATGAGGTTCCCACCCTGGATGAGACATATAAGGCAATCGAACAACTGAAAAGTGGCAAAGCAGCAGGTATGGATGGAATCCCCCCAGAAGTCTGGAAGGCTGGCGGCAAAACTCTGCATGCCAAACTGCATGAGTTTTTCAAGCTTTGTTGGGACCAAGGTAAACTGCCTCAGGATCTTCGTGATGCCACCATCATCACCCTGTACAAAAACAAAGGCGAGAAATCAGACTGCTCAAACTACAGGGGAATCACGTTGCTCTCCATTGCAGGCAAAATCTTCGCTAGGATTCTACTAAATAGAATAATACCTAGTGTCGCCGAGAATATTCTCCCAGAATCACAGTGCGGCTTTCGCGCAAACAGAGGAACTACTGACATGGTCTTTGCCCTCAGACAGCTCCAAGAAAAATGCAGAGAACAAAACAAAGGACTCTACATCACCTTTGTTGACCTCACCAAAGCCTTCGACACCGTGAGCAGGAAAGGGCTTTGGCAAATACTAGAGCGCATCGGATGTCCCCCAAAGTTCCTCAACATGATTATCCAACTGCACGAAAACCAACAAGGTCGGGTCAGATACAGCAATGAGCTCTCTGAACCCTTCTCCATTAACAATGGCGTGAAGCAAGGCTGTGTTCTGGCACCAACCCTCTTTTAAATCTTCTTCAGCATGATGCTGAACCAAGCCATGAAAGACCCCAACAATGAAGACGCTGTTTACATCCGGTACCGCACGGATGGCAGTCTCTTCAATCTGAGGCGCCTGCAAGCTCACACCAAGACACAAGAGAAACTTGTCCGTGAACTACTCTTTGCAGACGATGCCGCTTTAGTTGCCCATTCAGAGCCAGCTCTTCAGCGCTTGACGTCCTGCTTTGCGGAAACTGCCAAAATGTTTGGCCTGGAAGTCAGCCTGAAGAAAACTGAGGTCCTCCATCAGCCAGCTCCCCACCATGATTACCAGCCCCCCCACATCTCCATCGGGCACACAAAACTCAAAATGGTCAACCAGTTTACCTATCTCAGCTGCACCATTTCATCAGATGCAAGGATGGACAATGAGATAGACAACAGACTCGCCAAGGCAAATAGCGCCTTTGGAAGACTACACAAAAGAGTCTGGAAAAACAACCAACTGAAAAACCTCACAAAGATAAGCGTATACAGAGCCGTTGTCATACCCACACTCCTGTTCGGCTCCGAATCATGGGTCCTCTACCGGAACCACCTACGGCTCCTAGAACGCTTCCACCAGCGTTGTCTCCGCTCCATCCTCAACATCCATTGGAGCGCTTACATCCCTAACGTCGAAGTCTCGAGATGGCAGAGGTCGACAGCATCGAGTCCACGCTGCTGAAGATCCAGCTGCGCTGGATGGGTCACGTCTCCAGAATGGAGGACCATCGCCTTCCCAAGATCGTATTATATGGCGAGCTCTCCACTGGCCACCGTGACAGAGGTGCACCAAAGAAAAGGTACAAGGACTGCCTAAAGAAATCTCTTGGTGCCTGCCACATTGACCACCGCCAGTGGGCTGATATCGCCTCAAACCGTGCATCTTGGCGCCTCACAGTTTGGCGGGCAGCAACCTCCTTTGAAGAAGACCGCAGAGCCTACCTCACTGACAAAAGGCAAAGGAGGGAAAACCCAACACCCAACCCCAACCAACCAATTTTCCCCTGCAACCGCTGCAATCGTGTCTGCCTGTCCCGCATCGGACTTGTCAGCCACAAACGAGCCTGCAGCTGACGTGGACTTTTTACCCCCTCCATAAATCTTCGTCCGCGAAGCCAAGCCAAAGAATACCTTTATAAACTGTGCATGTGTGTGTTTTATTTCCAGTTAACATTTTCCCACGCTCCTTTATAAACTGTGCCTGTGTATGCTTTATTCCCGTAACATTTTTCCATGCTCTTCTATAATTATTGTGTTATAGTGTTCATGCTATGTAGGCATGGAGAAGAATCACACACACACCAAAGCCTTGAAATCGAGACTGATTTATTGCAATGGCCATTGCACTTATATGGGCCCCAGGAGCTGACGTCAGGTTTCCCCCCGTGTAATTGGAGCACCAGCCTGCGATTGGCTGGCTTTCCCGCTACAGCTCCTGTCTTCCTGCCATGCAGGAGGTCACCTGGGATGACAGCCGGTGTCACCCCCAGGTCCGCGCGGTTGCTGCATTCATTGGCCATTTTGTGGGCTGGTCCGCGTCTCCGTGCATGGGTCGCAGCAGTGTGTTAATCAAAGCTTGTGTCCAGACCCACCAAATTATTTTCTCAACACAACACATCACATTAGCCTCTGATACTGACATGCTACATTTCCCGCCTCCTTTGTTTTGAGAAGTCAGCTTGCAAAAGGACTCATGGAGCCACTTTTTTTCTGTTCTGTGTGAACCAGCATGCCTGTTTCCAAAGACGGGTTATGTCTACGGCATTGCCACAACTTTTCAGTATAAAAGGGACTAACCTCTCTTCCTATCTCCCTATCTCCCCCACCCCCCAACCCCCACAGGGGGAATCGAAGGGGAAACTGGGCCTGCAGGTACCACTGAGAGCATGGGACTCCCTATAACACTGAGGAAACTTCATTAAGCTTGGATTTTGTATTAACTTATCAAAGTGAGCAGTGCACAGCAATGACAGATGTTTATGTGACAGATGTTTATGTGTCCAATAAAACTACAGTATTTATAGATCATATTGATAATTGTGTACTATTGTTATCTCCACTTTAGCCATCCTCATAAACCATAGAGCTGAGGCATGGCAATTCTTAAATACCACACTAATATTAAATATTTTAAAACTGCATCATGTGGGTCATTTACCTGAGGCATCTTTTATACCCAAGGGGCATTTATAGCACAGAGGTATGTACTTACAATAATTTGATGTGCACAGGATTGTAGGTGTGATGACGCAAGGATACAGGCAAAGGAATTCAGAGGCATGGTCCTAGAAATATAGATTGCAGATTTATTGTCCAAGAACATACATGACATCATATACAACCCTGAAATTCTTTTACTGCGGGTGTGACACAATTACCACTTTTTGATAGTGCAAAAATGTACACAATGTATACATGTAAACAAATAAAGAATTGTAAACAGTAAACTAACTGAGAGAATGAAAAAAATCAATAAAGTGCACTTACGAGTCCTTAAATGAGTGTTGTTGAGGAGTCTGATGGTAAAGGGGTAGCACCTGGTGGCGTGAGTCTTTTTTAATTTTAAATTTAACGGGCCATTTTCAGATCAGGAGCCTGTTTACACCCAATTAACCTATAACCCCTGTACTTTTCGAATAGTGGGAGGAAACCGGAGCCCCTAGGGAAAACCCATGCAGGCACAGGGAGAACTTACAAACTCCTTATGGAAAGCATGGGATTGAATCCTGGGTCGCAGTCACTGGTGCTGTTACAGCGTTGTGCTAACCGCTATGCCACCCGTGCCACTCTAGGTCTTGCGGCATTATACTTCTTACCTGATGTCAGCAACCAGAACAGAGCATGGGCTGGGTAGTGTAAATCCTGATTACTAAAATTACTGCAGATCTCCTGTAGATGGGGGCAGCATGGTCGATGTTGTGGTTAGCACAATGCCTTTAGAGTGCCAGTGACCGGGACCAGGGTTCGAACCCTCTGCTGTCTATAAGAGGTTTGTATCTTCTCTTTTGCCATTTTTACACAGAGCTTGAAAACCAGGTTTTATCCTTTTGAGCTCTGAGTGAAATAATTTCAAGGTGGATTGGGGGGGGGGTGTCTAGACTTACCCATCTTCGATGCAGCGTATTTGACTCATGGAGCCAGCATTTTTTTTGGTTCTGTGTGAACACGCAAGCCGGCTTCCTATGATGGGTTATGTCAACAGGAATACTGTAACTTTGCAGTATAAAAGGGGCTTTTGTGTCTGTGGGTTTTCACCAGGGTCTCCAGTTACCTTCCATCATTCGAAATGTACTGGGGGTATCGGTTAATTGGTGTAAATTGGGCAGCAAAGGTTCATTTGCACCCAACCCCAACCAACCAATTTTCCCCTGCAACCGCTGCAACCGTGTCTGCCTGTCCTGCATCGGACTTGTCAGCCACAAACGAGCCTGCAGCTGATGTGGACATTTACCCCCCTTCCATAAATCTTCTTCCGCGAAGCCAAGCCAAAGAAGATGTCTAAATTTAAAATTTTAAAGTTCTTTTAGTGGAGAGCATTTTATCTATGATGTCTTGGGATGTGTCCACTACCTTTTGGAGGGCTTTATGCTCAGGGGTATTGGTGTCCCCATACCAGACCATGATGCAGCCAGTCATGACACTTTCCACCACACCACACCTCCGTAGAAATTTGCCAAGGTTTCTGATGTTGTACCAAACCTCTGCAAACTCATGAGGAAGTAGAAGCATGGATGTGCTTTCTTCATGATGCCATTGGTGTGTTGGGTTCAGGAGAGATCCTCCAAGACAGTGACTCCCAAGAACTTAAATGTGCGCACCCTCTCCACCAATGATAACTGGATTGTAAACCTCTAGCTTTCCCTTCCTGAAGTCATCAATCAGCTTCTTAGTTTTTGAGGACAAGGTTGTCGTTGGTGCACCATTCAGCCAAGTTTTCGATCTTCCTCCTGTATTCTGAATCATCTCCTTCCTTTATACAACCCCCTACTGTGGTAGTGCCGGCAAATTTGTAGATGGTGTTATTGTCCTACTGAGCTACAGAGTTATGGGTGTATTGTGAGTAGAGCAAGAGGCTAAGAACACAGCCCTGTGGTGCTCTAGGAGTGATGGAGATTGTGGAGGAGAAGATCTTACTAATCTTCACTGATTGTGGTCTGGAGGTGAAGAAATCCATGATCTAATTACATAATTGCTTGGCAATTGAGTCCCAGGTCTTGGAGTTCGCTGATCAGTTTTGAAAGGTTGATGGTGTTAAATGCTGAACTGTAGTTGATAAAGACCATCCTGATGAATGCATCTTTACTGTCCAGATGTTCCAGTGCTTGTATAGAACCAGTGAGATGGCATCCGCTTTAGACTTGTTTCTATGATAGGCAAACTGGAACATACCCATAACACCACTCAGGAGCTGATATGCTGACTTTTAAATTAAAAAAATTAAATAACTTTAAAAAATTTCTAGAGGTCTCAAAAGATGGCTGCAAAAAATTCTAGAACACAAACTGCAAAAAAAAACTGGCTGTAACTGAAGTTACTGTGATGGAAGAAACTGGGCCTACCTTGAAGACCTTGTCTCTGATCCTGGTTCCTCTCCAACCTCGTTCTTCAAAGGCTCCATGGGTAAGGATCCAAACTCCAGCGCCACCTTCTCTGGTAGCTGGAGAAGATGACGCTGGAGCATGGAAGAAAACTACAGAGCTGACTGTGGAAACAATGATCATGCGCACTGTGGAAGAGACCGAATCGGAGTCTGTGGATCCGACTTCCTCTGTGATTGCAGGTCATAAAGGGGCTAAGCAGAAAGCCTGCCTGCACTTCCAACCATTGGCAAGTTCCACAGAGGAAGAGAAGAAGAGGTAGGAGTGGAAGAAGAAAGCCTTCTGCCACAATCACAGGGAGAGGAATCAGAAGGAGGAGACCAATATATTCAAGATAAAATGGGTGCATATTATGTTACCCCAAAACCTCTTGATCCACAGATTTAAAAAAATGGATTCAATTAATCAAAAAATGGATGCAAATTTTGCTGAAGTGAAAGCAGATTTTACTACTCATTTGGGAGTTATTAGAGAAGAAATTACTGTAACGAAGACAGATTTCGCAAAGTGTAATAAAACTGTCGACAAAATTAAAATCAAAGTTCAAAAATTTGAAAATTACCAGGAATGTCATATGGAGGCAGAAGAATAAGATAGAAGATTCTATTATGGTGTGGGAAATTCAGAAGATTTATTGCAAAAAGTTGATATGTTGTAAAATTAGAATAGAAGATATAATGTAAAAATTGTTGGTCTACTTGAGGACTTTGAGGGCAATAATCCAGTAACATTTGTTCAAAATTGGCTGCCTGAAATTTTGGGACCAGAGAATTTTCCAAATGTTTTGGAACATGATAGATTACATAGAGCTCTAAGGAAAATACTATATCCAGGATTAAATGTTTACACTACCAAGAAAGAGAAATGATTTTGAAAATGGCAGTTAAAAAAGCCAGGGAACAACAAAGCCCTTTAATGATTAATATTCTTCTATGAAGATTTGAGTAATGAAATTGTCAAAAGAAGAAAATAATTAAATCCAGCCAAGTCAGTTTTGTGGTAGAAGGGATATCGATTTGCTTTTTGATATCCAGCAGTTCTTAAAGATTTTTATGGACAATTTCAAGCACAAAGTTTTTGCTAATGAGCTTTGGAATTTGCCACTTCATTGCCTAATAACAAGCAGAATGGAAGACAATCGTATACATCTCAACAAATGGAAGAAGATCAAGAAAAGTGGAAAGGACAGCCAACTGACGTTCAAGTTGAAATTGATGATGATCAGGTTAATAGAAGAAGCTTATCACACATGACTGATTGAAGTTAAATTGTGTTATTCTGTCTGGGGGGAGGTGGATTCTTTTTTTTCTGAGGCCTCGTGCCACTAATGGCGAGAACTACTTCTCATAATTAAAGGAGTTAGTGCTGACCTAATCGGCGCTCTTGTGATTTTTATTTCTTTTTATTTTATTATTTTTGGGGTTTCTTACTTTATATCTTTAGAGAATGTATGTTTTGAAAGTTGGCTGTGAAGCTGGGACAACCCAGGGTGGAAAGGAGAGTTGCGTATTTTTTAAATTAAATTATGGTAATACATCGTTTGAATTATGAAACATTTAATGTGAATGAGCTCAATAACCCAATGAAAAGGAAGAGAGATTGAACCCATATTAAGAAGTTGAAAGTAGATATTGCTTTTTTTTTAACAGGAAACTCATCTAATGGAGAAAGAGCATCAAAAGTTAAAGAGGGAATGGGTTGTCAAATTATAGCTTCATCTTTTGATTGTAAAGCATGAGGAGTAGCTATTTTAATTAAGAAAAATTTGTCATTTAAATTACAATCAACAGTTATTGATTCTGTTGGCAGATTTGTGTTGGTTAATTGTCAGATTTATTCAGAATCTTGGATTTTTATGAATGTGTATGCTCCTAATATAGATAATGAAAATTTTAATCAAGATATTTTTCTTAATTTGGCACAAATAAATGGAAATATAATAGTTGGTGGAGATTTTAATTGCTGTTTGGACCCAATTTTAAATAAATTTACAAAATCTTTAATGAAAATTAATATGGCTAAAATAATATTGACATTAATGGAAGATTTAAATTTGGAAGATATATGGAGGAAATTGAATCCTAAAGAGAGAGATTATTCATTTTATTTTTATCAGGTTAGTTCTTATTCTAGAATAGATTTTTTCTTAATTTTGGCTCATCTACAAGGAAGGATTGAGTATGTACTGTATAAGCCTAGAATTGTAACAGACCATTCACCATTATTGATGTCATGTTTAAATTGAATTGAATCAATTTATAGATGGAGATTTAGTTTATCATTATTTAGTTTACCCCCTCCATAAATCTTCGTCCGCGAAGCCAAGCCAAAGAGATTAAAAATGTAGAATTTTGTAATTTTATTAGAAGTCAAAAATAGATGTATTTAGATACAAATGTTAATTTAGTTGATAATAAATTTTCTTTATGGGATGCATTAAAAGCTTATTTATGAGGCCAAATAATGTTATTTAAATAATATAATCTAATTAAAATTAAGAAAAAAAAATCTTAAGGACATAGGTAAATTAGAGAAGGAAATTGTTATTTTGGAAAAAGATTTACAAAAAAACCTATCTGGAAAAAAAGGTAGGAATTGATAAATAAAAATGCATTATAATTCAATTCAGACTTATACGATTGAGAAACTAATTGATAGAACTAAACATAAATATTATGAATTAGGAGAATGGGCACATAAAGTTTTTAGTTTGGCAATTGAAAATGGAGCAAGCATCAAGGATTATTAATGCTGTCAAGAAGAATTGAAAAATTACATATAAATTACAGGATATAGATGATTCTTTTAGAGAGTTATATTCATCTCAATCATTGAACAATGAAGAAGAAATTAATGATTTCTTACAGTAGCTTCAACTTCCATCTTTGAATTGCCAAGCTCGGAAGGATTTAGATTCTCCATTTACATTGAAAAAAGTTATTAAGGCTTTAAATTCTATACAAAATGGTAAATCTCCTGTTGAAGATGGGTTTACGTCTGAATTTTATAAAAAGTTTAAGGACTTCTTGATGCCTTTATTAATGGAAGTATTAAAACAAGTGACTGTAATTTGTTCATTACCAGAATCTTTTTCAAATGCTGTAATAACAATGATACCTAAGAAAGATAAAGTTTTATTAAAACCTGAGTCTTATAGGCCTATATCGTTATTAAATGTTGATTATAAGATTGTTGCTAAAATTTTGGCTAATAGAGTGAATGAATATTTACTTAAGTTGGTTCATTTAGATCAATCTGGATTGATCAAGAAAAATATTCTGCTGATAATATAGTGAAATTAATTAGTTTAATTCACAGTTCTCAGAGACAATCGGATTTAGCATTAGTTTTATTATTAAATGCTGAAAAGGCTTTTGACGGATTAGAATGGAATTATATATTTAAGGTTTTACAAAAATTTCAATTTGGGCCAATATTTACAAATTGGATTAAAGCTTTATATAGAAATCCTTTGGCTAGAGTACTTACTAAACAACAACTTTCTTCTTCTTTTTCATTAACTAGATCAGCTAAACAAGGTTGTCCCTTATATCCTGCATTATTTGTGTTAGCAATTGAACTGTTGGCACAATCAATAAGGTAAGATTTTAGTATTAAAGGAATTAAAGGGATTAAGGAGGAGTATAAAATTAGTTTTTTTTGTTTATTTTGATGTATTGATTTATACAACGGACCCTGAAAATATTTTAACTTCTTTATATAAAAAGTTACAAAATTGTGGGGCTAAAATTAATTGGGATAAAAGTGAAATGCCATTAGTATAAGGAGATTATGATCATTGTAAATATGTAGTTCAACTTAAGTGGACTTAAAATCCAATTAAATATTTAGGTATTAGAATTGATAGAAATTTAAACAATCTGTATAAGTTAAATTATAACCATATAACCATATAACCACTTACAGCACAGAACAAGCCAGTTCAGCCCTACTAGTCCATGCTGTAACAAATCCCCACCCTCCTAGTTCCACTGACCAGCACCCGGTCCATACCCCTCCAGTCCTCTCCTCTCCATGTAACTATCCAGTCTATCCTTAAATGTAACCAATGATCCCGCCTCAACCATGTCTGCCGGAAGCTCATTCCACATCCCTACCACCCTTTGCATAAAGAAATTTCCCCTAATGTTCCCCTTATAATTTTCCCTCTTCAATCTTAAACTATGCCCTCTAGTTTGAATCTCCCCCACCTTTAATTGAAAAAGCCTATCCACATTTACTCTGTCTGTCCCTTTTAAAATCCCCCCTCAATCTTCTATGCTCCAGAGAAAAAAAGCCCTAGTATGCACAACCTTTCCCTTTAACTCAAACCTTGAAATCCTGTCAACATTCTCGTGAACCTTCTCTGCACTCGCTCTATTTTGTTTATATCTTTCCTATAGTTTGGTGACACAGTACTCCAAATTTGGCCTCACCAATGCCTTGTACAATTTCATCATAACTTCCCTACTCTTGAATTCAATACTCCGATTTATGAAGGCCAACATTCCAAATGACTTCTTCACCACACCATCTACCTGAGTATCAGCATTTGAGGGTACTATTTACCATCACTCCTAAATCCCTTTGTTGCTCTGCACATCTCAATAGCCTACCATTTAATGCATATGACCTATTTAGATTTGCCTTTCCAAAATGTAACACCTCACACATATCTGTATTAAATTCCATCAGCCATTTCTCAGCCCACACCTCCAGCCTTCCTAAATCACCTTTTAATCTACGGTAATCTTCCTCACTGTCCACAACACCACCAACCTTTGTATCATCCGCAAACTTGCTTATCCAATTCTCCACCCCTACTTTCAGATCGTTAATATATATAACAAACAATAGTGGACCGAGGACCGATCCCTGAGGAACTCCACTAGTCACCAGCCTCCAATTGGACAAACAATTTTCTACCACTACTCTCTGACACCTCCCATCCAACCATTGCTGAATCCATTTCATTACCTCCTCATTTATACCTAATGCCTCCACCATTTTTCATAACCTCCTGTGGGGAACTTTGTCAAAAACTTTACTAAAGTCTAAATGGACAACATCCACAGCTTTCCCTTCATCAACCTTTTTTGTAACCCCCTCGAAAAACTCAATCAGGTTTGTCAAGCATGATCTACCCCTGACAAAACCATGCTGGAGGCAATCCCTTTACCTCCAACTAATTGTAAATACCATCCCTCAGAACACTTTCCATCAACTTGCCCACCACAGACGTCAGACTCACAGGCCTATAATTCCAAGGTTTACATTTATACCCTTTCTTAAACAGCGGAACCACATGCGCCACCCTCAAATCTTTTGGCACTACCCCCGTGGCCAGTGACATCCTAAATATCTCTGTTAATGGCCCCACTATCTGTCCACTAGTCTCCCTGAGTGTTCTTGGGAATATTTTATCCGGTCCCGGAGATTTATCCACTTTTATCTTTTTCAACACAGCCATCACTACATCCTCAGTTATCCTTATATGCTTCATGACCTCCCCACTATTTTTCTTTACCTCAACTGGTTCAATATATTTTTCCCTAGTGAATACCGAGGCAAAGAAATCATTCAAACTTTCCCCCATTTCCTCTGACTTCTCAGTCAGCCTACCCTCACTATCTACAAGGGGTCCAATTTTATCCCTCACTAATCTTTTACTTTTAATGTACTTATAGAAACCCTTTGGATTTATTTTTACTCTGTCTGTCAAAGCCTCTTCGTGCCTTTTTTTGGCCTTTCTAATTTCTTTCTTAAGATTCCTTCTACACTTCTTGTAGTCCTCCTTCACCTTCTCAGCTCCCTGCTCTTTATACCTCTTGTACACCTCCCTTTTTTTTCCTAACCAAATTTCCAATATTCCTTGAAAACCAAGCCTCCTTATGACTTCCAGCCTTTCCTTTGATCCTCACTGGGACATAACTACTCTGTACCCTCAAAATTTCTTTTTTTAATATCCTCCATTTTTCATTTACTCCCTCACCTGAAAATATCCTGTCCCACTCAATACTCCCCAAATCCCTTCTTATTCCTTTGAAATTTGCTCTTCTCCAATCCAGAACCTCAACTTTAGGCCCCTCCTTGCTCTTCCCTAAAAGTACCTTAAAACTAACAGAATTATGATCACTAGACCCAATTGGATCTCCAACATTAATGTCTGATACCTGACTTAGCTCGTTCCCTAACAGGAGATCCAGTATTACACTGTCCCGAGTCGGTTCTTCTACTAATTGATTCAGAAAACAATCTTGAACACATTTAATGAACTCTAGCCTATCCAGCCCTCTAACTGTATGGGTATCCCAATCAATGTGAGGGAAGTTAAAATCTCCCATATCACTACCTTTTGATTCTCACACATATACGTTATCTCTCTACACATTTGTTCCTCTAGTTTTCTTGACCCATTTGGTGGTATGTAATACACCCAAACAGCTTCACTGGACGATCCCTCCAGACCATCTTGCCACCTCACAGCAGTAATGTCCTCCTTAACAAACAGAGCAACTCCTCCCCCTTTTTTACCTCCTGATCTATCACATCTAAAACAAATGTATCCTGGAACGTAAAGTTGCCAGTCCTGCCCCTCTTGTAGCCAGGTCTCACTAATTGCCACAATATCGTGACCCCAAGTATCTGTCCATGCTCTAAGCTCATCTACCTTGTTCGCTATGCTTCTTGCATTAAAATATATGCATTTTAGAGAATGACCCTCACATACATTCTCTTTTCTACCTTCTACCCTAATCTCCATCGTTTTTATTCTTATCTACGTGGCCATGCTCCCTTGACTCTGCTCTCACACTCTGTTCCCCACCCCCACAGCTCTAGCAAATCTGCTTGCCAGCACATTGGTCCCCCTCCAGTTCAAGTGGATTCTGTCCCTTTTGTACAGGTCCAGCCTTCCCCAGAAGAGATCCCAATGATCCAGAAATCTTATCCCTTGCCCCTTGTACCATCTCTTTAGCCACGCATTCATCCTCCACATACTCCTATTTCTACCTTCACTAGCACATGGCACTGGCAGCAATTCAGAGATTACTACCTTGGAGGTCCTGTTTTTTAACTTCCTACCTAATTCCACATAATCCTGTTTCAGGACCTCATCCCCCCTTCTAGTCCCCACATGGACCACGACTTCTGGCTTGCGGTTCCAGGACATCTTGGTTCCCCAGCAGTGGCACAGGCAAGTCTTCCAGCATATCCATGGCCTTTCCCACCCTTCCATCAGGTCCACGGTCCATATGGTGGCAGAACATTTCATCTAGCATGGGCTTCAGAAGCAGATTGCATGCTGGGCCAGAACCTGCACCCATTGCCAGTTTTCCAAGGTACACAGGCACACCAGAGCGCCTGTACAAGATTTTGAACATGTCCGGGAACAGTTTAGCCACATACATGTGGATATTGTTGGACTCTTACCCGTTTCCTGCGGTAACCATTACCTTTTCACAGTGGTGGACCGCACCACTCGTTGGCCCGAGGCTATCACGATGCTAGATGCCACCATGGACTCCTGCTCCCGAGCTCTTTTAAATGGTTGGGTTGCCCGGTTCGGCGTCCCGAACCACCTCACCAGTGATCGGGCCACCCAGTTCACCTCAGCACTCTGGGCACAGCTCGCCAACAGGCGAGGGGATCGAGCTAGATTACACCATGGCCTATCACCCACAGACCAATGGGCTAGTCGAGCGATTGCACCACCACATTAAGTCGGCACTTATGGCCCGCTGCACCGGTCCTGACTGGGTGGATGAGCTGCCTTGGTGCTCCTGGGGATCCGCTCGACACCCAAAGAAGACCTACAGGCGTCATCAGCCGAGTGGTCTACAGTGCACCACTAGCCCTACCCAGTGAATTCGTCAACGCACCTCAAAATCCCCAGCAGTCACTACACGGTCTACTTCCCCGCCTCCGGGCCCAGTTGGACTCCTTAATACTCCCACTGCCACCCAGACATGGCACACGGGCCTCTTATGTCCCCAGCAAGCTGTACTCTGCAGAGTATGTTTTTATCAGGTGGGGCCCATCCACAGCACCTCTACAAAGACCATACAAAGGGCCGTACAAAGTCATCCAGCATTCAGGATCCACTTTCACACTGGACATCGGGGGTAAGAGGGAACTGTTTACAATGGACAGGTTAAAGCCAGCCCACCTCGACCCCACCTTGCCAGTAGTGTGGCCCAAGAAGCGAGACCGCCCAGCAAAAAAAGACATTGGCACCGGTTCTGGGGAGGGAATGTGTGGCATTGTCATTAGGCAGGCGAACGCATGGCGGGGCAGCCAGCCAAAATGGCGCAGTCTGGAGTTTCCTCCCGACCTTGTAACCGGGCTCAGAAGCTTGGTGACCCACGTGACATCCAGATGACATCGGGTCCCCCCCAGCGCGGTTCTCAGCCAGGTCCAGGCTGGGACTATAAGGCCAGCCAGGCAGCCTGCAATAAATCAGTTTTGCTCACTGAACTCAACCCGTCTGGTTGTGCGATCCGTCAGTTAGCAGTGTAGCTGCCACTACACCCTAAGATTTCTATGGTTCACTTGCCAAATTTTCAAGGTTAAGTCAAAGTCAAAGTCTTGGAGCCATTGGAAAAGGCGGCACAAATGCAGGTGGTAATCTTGCATTTGACTTGCTACAAGGATGTCATCCAAGTAAATATACACAAAGTCTAAATCTCTGCCTAGAGCATACATAAGCCACTGAAAAGTTTGCGTGGCATTCTTTAAGCCAAATGGCATTCTGAGAAATTCATAAAGACCAAATGGCGTAATAATTGCTGTCGTGGGAATATCATTCTCATGAATCAGTATCTGATGATATCCCTTAACCAAATCAATCTTTGAAAATATGTGGTAATGATGCAGATGGGCAGTAAAATCCTGTGTGTGTGGAATTGGGTATCTGTCAGGTGTTGTGACATCATTAAGCCTATAGCAGTTGCCACAGGGTCTCCATCCATCTGTCTTCTTGGGTACCATATGCAAAGGTGAGGCCCAAGGGCTGTTTGAGCATTGGATGATACCTAATTCTTCCATTGCTTTAAATTCTGCCTTTGCTTGCCGCAATTTATCAGGCGCCAGGTGACGAGCACTGGCGTGGACCGGTGGGCCTAATGTGTCTATGTAATGAGATACACCATGGGCTGTTCTTGAGGCACTGAAGTTAGGGGTGAGAATATGGGGAAATTTGTTGAGTAGAACAGTATATACGTCCTTATGTAACGTATGTACTCTGAGCTGTGAAACTCTCCCCTTGATGCATGCCAGTAGATATGTCTGAAAGATGGTGTTGCGAACTAATTTTCTGTGTTTTACGTCTACCAATAAGTCGTGGGAAAGTAAAAAATCCACACTCAAAATGGGTTGAGCGACAGAAGCGAGGACACAATTCCACCTATTCCGATTGCGACTCATCTAGTGCCAAAACATGGAATGGCAGTTCCACTCACCACTCTCAGGGTCAAGTGGCTTTTTTTATGCGTCTTTTCAAAATAGGTCGGCGGGAGCTAACTAAGTTCAGCACCTGTGTCTACAAGGAATTTGTGCTTACCCGCAGCGTCTTGAAGATACAATAGGCCTGAATATATGCCAGCTGCCGAGGGCTCTACTGGCAGCCGGGTCTCTCGTTTCCCGACTTCTTTTTGTAGTAGGTACATTGCTTGACGCACTATGTGCATTTTTTCCCCAGCGGCGAAGGTAAAAACACCACTCTCGATGTACATTAGCACGTTCCTGAAGCTGCTTTGACGTTTAGCACAGATCCCTCGGGAACAGCTGTGGGTGCAGTTCTGGAACAATACGTTAAAATGGCCATTATCAGCCCCTTGCCTTCTTGAGTCATCATCTAAGACCAGCGGAAATGAAGTATAGCCTTTGATCGAGAGCTATTAGCACTTTATCTGGCTATAAGACACTTTCATTATATCATGGAAAGTCAACATTTTACCATATTCACAGACCATAAACCGCTCATTTTTGCTGTTAGCAAAGTCACAGATCCTTGGTTGGCAAGACATCTTTCAATGACATTTGTCCTACATTTTGGAGTTTACTACAGACATTCCTCATATTTTGAGAAAGGACAATCTGGTCACAGATGTGCTCTCTAGTCAAGTGTGTGCCATATTCAAGGTGGAGTCAACATTGCTAAACTGGCTGCAGCACAATCTGCTGATCCGGATATGCAGGCATACAGTATAGCTATTACTGGACTCGACATTCAACAGGTGGCATCACAACAAGGTAGTCCAGAACTCCTTTGTGATGTATCAATGGGCTATCCTCGACCATTGGTCCCATTATCTTGGAGACAGAGTCTTTTTGATGACATTCACAATCTATCACACTCACCCATCAGTACTTCAGTCAAAACAATGTCAAACAAGTACATGTGGCATGGGCTGAAAAAAGTCTTCACTCAATGGGCATGAACATGTATATTCTGCCAATCTGCAAAAATTCAACACCACCAAGGCACCCCTGCAGACTTTCCTAACAATACGCACAAGATTTGAGCATGTACACGTGGATCTGGTTGGACCATTACCAGTATCACAGGACATGAGGTCATTCCATTACCAGTCAGTAATACTGAGGCATGTGCTAGAGCGTTCATCTTAAATTGGATTGCTAGATTTGGAGTGCCTACACACATAACTTCTGACCGTGGACCACAATTCACTTCAGTGTTATGGGCTTCCTTGGCTCGTTTTTGTGGTACACAGTTGCACCACACTTCTGCATACCATCTGCAGTCCATCGACAACTTAAATCTTCACTGAAGGTCCGACGCACCGGTCCCAACTGGCTTGATGAACTACCTTGGGTTCTACTAGGAGTACGAACAGCTGCAAAAGAAGATCTGTCTGCATTCCTGCAACAACTCCATAAGGGTATTGCTAACAGCAAACCATCTTCTACCAACTGGCATAGCAAACCTAAGCAGCAAGTGCCCCAATCACTATTAAACACTAAATTTGTATTCATACGTAGGCAAGTTCCAGGGGCATCATTACTAATACCGTATGAAAGACCATTTTGTGTGATTAAGAGAGATGTCATTAGACATAGGAGGGGATCCACAGCTATTCAGCGTGGACAGACTTAAACCAACCTATACGGACGCTACTTCACCAGCTCAGTGCCTTAAACTCAGGCGACATGGACATCCGCTAAGTCAAGCGTATCTGGCATCTTAAGTTATGATGACGATTCTGGGGGACGTGATGTAGCAGACTTACCTGACACATCGTGGGCTAACTGTACCGGGTGCCAAAGTACAGTGAGTAGATCAGATGAAGCCCCTGCCTAAAGCTGGGGTCACTAATGACCCATAGCTTTAACCTGCTGGTCGACAGGACCATTAATGAGCTCATTAACAGGCATGGAACAAAATGTCAATGTATGTCTGCAATAAACCAGTCTTGAGTTGACAACCTTTGTGTGTGTTTGCTTGTATCTAGTAGCATCTACCGTAGTAGCCGCTACAGGGTCTTATTTTTTTTGTTATAAATATCTAGATCAGCACAACATCATGGGCCAAAGTCCATGTACTGTGCTGTAATATTCTGTTATTTCTGTTATTGCTTGACTTTGAATATCTGTTGTAAACACTGTGAGACTTCAATAATGTTACAAATGTGCACAGCGACATTGCAGTCAGGAGTTTGTCGAGCTTTTCTCATTTTTACACAATGCTTTACAGTTCTGGTCAGTAAGAAAATAAATATTGTGCATGTTAAATATGTCATTATGTCTGCAAGTAACACTGGAAATGAGTCAGTAACACCAAGGTAAATAGCACCCTGTAGTGGCTGGTGTAATTTCCTGATGGGCAGAAGTTATCCCTCACTGGCCAAAGTGATGTGAAAATTATTTTGTATATGATTTATACATGGAAAAATTAGCTGTTGTTTGTTCCAATTTCAGGTAGGAGTGGTTGTAAAGTGGGTAAGGATAGAAAATAGTTGGGGTGATGGTGCATTTGATGGTGTGAAAGTCGAAATGGATACTCATGTTAGAAACAGAAGTACCTTCACAGAAATTGCTCGAGACAAAAATTGAGAACAAAGACCATTTATTATACAACATTGCAAAGTTGGGTGCTTCCCCTTACCCTGGGAATACACACATACACTGGGGCTCACCCAACTTTTATACAGTTGATTTCAGTATAGGAATACCCTCCCCCTTACATTCTTCTGCCTCCTGGATGGGTTTGGCATTAGGCAATCCTGCCTGCCTACGTGCTGTTTCTGTGAACTTGGAGGACCAGGGGGTATCCTGTCGGTGTCCCATCATGTCATTGTCCTTATTCACACCTTCCTGACTCTCAGGGCTGACTAACTTCTTACATGCAGAACTTGCTAATTCTGTCTAAGGCTAGAAGACCCTTATCTTATTCAGACTAACATTACTTCCTACATTCTATTATCTATTATCTATCCTTATCTTATTCATACTGATGAACTTGCTGATTTTGTCTAAAAGGCTAGAAGACCCTTATCTTATTCAGACTAACTTTACTTCCTACATTCTAATATCTATTCTTATCCTATTCATACTGGCTTTATTCATTTACCCGTATATCTATATTAGTTTCCTCATCTTCATATTTTTATATCAGTTTTACTCATCTCTCACAATCCTCACTGTTCTTTTAGATCAGTGATACTGATCTCTCACAATGATCAGTGTTACTGATCTCTTACACTCAGAATAAGACTAATCTAATTAGACAAACCACTGGCTCTTACACTTCCACCAGAAGTGAATCTAGAATTGAATTTTGAGTCATTTATGATGGGTAACTTCAAAGTCTGTTGATTGTAAGACTAAATTAAGAGCCCTTTTGCCCCTGGCTGTGCTGAAAGATTGTTTTGTTTATTAACTAAATCTTTCTGAGAGGGAGAATAGACTGAAGATGCTATCCTACTCATTGGTGATGAATTTTGCAATAAGATCTTTCAACTAATTACAGACTCCTCATTACCACATGCAATCCCCAGTAACATTATCATTTCTGCCACCTATGACACGATGGAGTCGCATCTTCCCCTCCCCACTTTCTGCTTTTGCCAGGGACTGCTTTCATCCCAACATCCTGGTTCACTCATCTCTCTCTACACATTCCTCCCCGTTCTTGGGCATTTTCTACTGCAACCTGCATCAGTCACCACCATCCAGGGACCTAACCAACCATTCTCATACAGGGTAAAGTTTCACATTCACCTCCTCCAACCATGTCCATGCCCTTGATATATCCTCTATGGCAGGAAACCCAAAGCAGAGTAAATGACAGATAGGCTGAGCACCTGCACTTTGATCACAATGGCCATTTTGGTCAAAGTCAGAAGGCGTTTTAAGTTCTATTCCATTCCCAAACTGCCTTCTCCATTGTCAGGGTGAGGTCAAATACAGAGGGACCATCTCTTATTGCATTTGTCTATGACTCGATGGTAAAAATATGGAATTTTCTAAGTTCACGTAAGCTGCCCACACCCCCTCCACCCCCATGTTTCACTCTCTCTCCTGCTGATTCACCCAGTTTCCCTTGTATTCTCCCTTCCAAACTGGATAACATAAATGTGGGCAGAGAAATGGCAGATGGAATTTAATCTGGACAGGTGTTTTGCACTTTGAGAGGACTTGCAGTAGTGTTGCAAAGAGAGATCTTGGGTGCAAGCACTAGCTCCTTGAAAGTGGCAACACAAGTGTAGGGTGTTAAAGAAAGTGTTCTTCATTGAGCAGGGCATTAAGTATAAGTGTGGTAAGGGCACATTTTGTGTGTTTTCTGCAATTCTTGTTGCTTCATGACAAAAGGAGTTTATCAGGGGATTGCTTGGGTGAGAGCATTGGCTCTGAGGAGAGGTTGGACAAATTTGGATAGTTTTCTCTGGAGCATTGGAGGCTGAGAGATGACCTGGTTGAAATTTATACAATTATTGTAGTCCTGGAGAGGGTAGATTACTTCATCCCCCGCCCCCGTGGGAAATGTAAAAATACTACAATGCCTAGATTGAACATGAGAGTGGAAAAGGAGAGAAGTGAGGCAGGTTTTTGCACAGTGCAGTGGGGGTTTGGCCCATGCTGCCAGGATAGTGGTGAAATCGCCACGATTTAAGAGACATTTGGTTGGGCACATGAACAAGAGAGAATGGGTGACGTGTATGAACCATGTGCTGACAGATGGGATTAATTTAAATGAGCATCTTGGTCACCACAGACATTGTTCGCCAAACAGCCTATTCCTGATTGTTGCCAATGGGCAGTAAACTTTTCACAGAGGTCTATCTCCAATGAATGTATTTAGAACATTTCCATTATTTAATTCCCTGTAGTAACAGCAGTTTATATTTCAAGCTGTGTAGCCACAGCAATAATGCAAAATTTGAAGGCCATCATTACTGAATCCATTTTAATCAGCCTTCACCTTGTACAACGTTCATTCGAGACAAGAAAAACAAAATGCAACTTTTAACCTCTAGGAAAGATTATTAATCCTCTGTACCACAGAATTATTTCTGAAAAAATATTTGGAAAATTTTGTGAATTCAACTTGCAAAGAGGTGATGAAGTGGAACCACAACACAATTTTAAAAAGTTAAACCCAGGACATTTATTAGAAGACGTTCACCACAATAAACATGTTCAGGTTCAGTAATGATCAATTCTGAAATGGCAAGGAGCGTTTGACAGCTCTTGGCTTGTATTCATTGGAGATTGAGAGGAGATCTCATGGAGGCATTTTGTATTTTGAAAGGTTTAGATAGGGTGGTTGCGGGTAAGATCTTTTCCTTGGTGGGTAAATCGAGGACAAGAAAATTAGAGGTTATCCATATAAAACAGAGATTAGGAAGAACTTCTTGAACCAGAGGGTGTGGATCTGTGGAACTCGCTGCCGCATACAGCAGTGGAAGCCAGATCACTGGGAGTACTTAAAAAAGAAATAGACAAGTATCTCATTAGTGAGGGCATGAAAGGACATGGGGAAAAGGCCGGAAATAGGAACAAGTGTAGAGTAGCTTAGTGTCAGTTTATGGAGCAGACTCTATAGGCCTGGTGGTCTGGTTCTGTTCCTTTGTCTTTGGATTTGTTCTCATTTGAGAGAGATTATTGAAGGCAACTGAGAAAAATGAAGGTAAAATAGAAAAATTCTAGGCAGTTGTTAGAATAGGTTATTAGTTTGGCATCTCTATGTAAATCACCAAAACTATCTGTCACTTTGGAGCGGTGCCGGTCCCTCCAACGCCTGAGGAACATAGGCATTCTAATAAGTCATGTGTTCTTCCAGCTACAAATGATTCTCTTATTCAAACATGGTCAGAGGTATCTCGCAATTCATTTCAGTCTCGCAATCGTTTTTGGTGGGTTTTCAGTTGAAAATGTGGCAAATTCCATTTTGGGAGTGGATTTCTTGTCACATTTATCATTGATGTATCTGTTGTGTGGATTTCAGCTCTTGAATTCAAGTGAGCTGCATTTGTCATCCCTCCAATGCAAACTGCTGCCTGACAAGCCTTCAACCTGGCTCCTGCCCTTTCCAACCCTTGCTCAATTGTTTCCTTCGCCTCGTGACACCATTGTATCGCCGTACAGACCTGCAATAAACCACCATATAAAGGCAGGGTCTATGAGACGCAGACTCATAATACTACCGGATTATTTTAAAAATGCAAAATTGGAATGGTAAGAGTTGGGCGTAGTCCACAGATCTGACAGCTGCTGGGCTTCACGGTTGCATATGGTTCTGAAAAAAACTAGGAATTGGCAGCCTTGCAGAGATGATTTTGCCCTGAACAATTCCACTGTGCCTGACTGATACTATATTCCAAATTTACAAGACTTCTCAGCAAACCTCCACGGCAAATATGCATTTACCAAAATAGATCTAGTATGTGCTTACTATTAGATTCCATTTGAGTCTTCAGAAGTTATGAAGACAGCAGTGATGCCCCCTTTTGGCATGTTTGATTTTCTGAGAATACCATTCGCTCTATGGAATGCAGTTCAGACATTCCAGCGGTTCATGGACCACGAACTCACTGGCCTTGGGTTTTTTTTGGTGCTTGTGTTTATCAAAGAGATTCAGGTTGCAAGTGTGGATGAAGAGGAGCACAAGAGCCACCTTATCTCATTGTTTCCGAGGCTTGAGGAATGTGGCATCATGATCAATCTCAGGAAAGTGTTTATGGAGCTGTTGTTATTGTATTTTTGGGACCTAGATTTATGCAACATGGTATTTTGCCTGATGAATGGAAAGTGCGTGAAATTTGAGAATTTCCTACCCCCATTATATTTGGCCAGTTGTGATGGTTTTAAGGCACGAGGAATTTTTATTGCTGTTCCCTGGTGAATGCCGCAGCATCTCTATTACCTCTTGCTGAACGACTCAAAGGATCTGATGTCTGTTTCAAAAAGACCTTAACTTTGGGAGACAATGCTGTGTATGCTTTCCATGATGTGAAGATTGTTCTTACAAAGGCCACTATGCTTGTACATCAAAAGCCCAAGGCCTTGCTCTCTTACCACAGATGCATATGTCAGTGTTGTGGGAGCAGTGTTCGAACAACGAGTCTGTGGCCAACTGGAACCCCTGGCCAAGCGGTCACTGGCTCAGGCAAAGTATAGTACATTTGGGCAAGAACTCTTAGCTAGCTATCTATCTCACAGTGAAACATTTCAGCTTTAAAAAAAATACTTATAGTTTTGTATACAGTACAATATAATAATAGAATCATATCCAAATGATACTTACAATTATCAAAATAGAATAAAAAATAAATGGTTGTAATGTACATAAAAGTGAGAAGAGAGATAAAGTATAAAAGAAAAAAAGAATACAGGTATATTTGCAAAGCTACTGAGATAATTATTCCCTCCCAAAAGGAAAGGCAGGATGCTAATAAAATAGTAGAATTAAATCAACATGATAAGGTTCAACCATTAAGATTAAAGAAAAGTGGTGGTGGGGTGGAGAAGTGAAAATATTAGATATCCAAACCCATATCTAAATATGGTTTCCATATTTTGAAGTATGTATCATACCCAGTTCTAATATTATAAGTCACCTTTGCTGAGGGAATAGAATTTTGCATTTCCCAACAATCAATTTTAAGATGGGATTCAGATTGACCACTGCCAATGTGACTTCTAAAAATAATTAATTGATTTTTTGAGAACTTGAATTAGGCTTCCAAATCATATGCATTTCTCAAAAGAAAAAGCTCAGGTGTTAATGGTAAACATTTCTATAATTTGTTCCAAAAACTTGCCCACATCTTTCCAAAATGATGTCACCTTGATACATGACCAGAGAGAATGTATAAATGTATCAATTTCTGTGCCACATCTAAAACATAAATTTTAAAAATTTGGAATAAATTAATTCAAGTCTGGGTTTGGAGATTCCTCCTGAAGTAAAAGATACAATTTGGAAATAAGTTTCTTTGTAATTCCCTCATTAATCTGAATCTCCAACCCAATATTTCAGCTTTTTATTGGGAGGTCATCCTTTGACCATTTATACAGACCACCAGTCTCTTATACATACTGCAAGTACAAGCACACATCTCTACTTGCCCAGAGAAATTCGGCTCTTGGACTTCATCCTACAATTTTCATCAGATACACAGCACATCTGAGGAAAAGCAAATGCTGTGGCTGGTGCGCTATCCTGACGTGACATTACATACAACTACTGCCATCGATTTCACTGCCATGGTATGTGTATGCTTTGTGTGGGCGGCTATAAGGCAGGCTATTTTCTCTTCACAATCTATCTCTTCCTGGTAGAAGAACATCAATCAAACTGGTTAAAGAACATTTTACCTGGCTTCGTGTTAAACAGAATGTTGGATTATGGGCAAGGACTCGCTTGCTGGGTCAACGCCCTAAAGTCTCCAGGCACATGAAATTCAAGCTGGGGGATTTTGTTGTTTGAGATTCCCATTTCCAGCACATGCACTTTATGATTTAGAAGGTTCACTTCTGCCATCTCGGCAATGTACTTATCTGCTCACATGTGAGGACTGAACCACCAGGTGGCAGGATGAAAGTCCTATCACTGGCATCTCTGCAGAGACAATTGCTTTGGCTTTTATGGATCATTGGATTCCATCTTTTGGTGTTCCGGGCACTATTACAACAGATCGAGGTTCTCAGTTTGAGTCACCATTGGTCTGAGCTCTCATTGATCCTCTAGGCACTACCAGAATTACGGCTAAGCATTCCAGGCCAACAGCTTCTTTGAGCCTTTCCATCGACAATTGAAAGCACCACTGACAGCAGGTGGTGATGCATCTACATGGAGTGGATCTTGGTTGTTTCATGGTAGAGCTAGTATATGGGCCAGAGTCAGAGGACCAGTCGTACCCCTGCATCACCTGTCTTCCAGTATCATATGAAATCAGGCTTAACTGTCCACCCTCCAGACCATTACATTGGGGACAGTTCCATTTAGTTGCCTCCTTGCATCGCTCGAAGGCTGGAAGTGGTGGGGGGGGAGGGGGTGTCATGCTGATGCATTTGCCTGCTTTGGGAGTGGTGCTAGTTGCCGCTGATGATGTAATTGAAGCATCGTACTGGAGGAATAGCCCACATGTGCGGGTGTGTTAAGCATCAGTATATGAGGAATGGATCTCAGACGCAGGAGGAGGAGAGAGAGAGCGTCAGGATCACCGTGTGGCACTGAGCCAATGAGAAGGCCAAAGGGGTTTGCCTGGGTGGTGTTTGGGGAGTTGAAGAACGCAATGTTGTGTCTGAGGAAGATAAAAAATGTCGACTCCATCGTCTTCTGAAAGAAATGAGTGAGGGTATTCTTTAATTGTTTGTAAACTGTGGTATATCAGTCCATTACAAATCTAACCCTTCCCTACCTCACACACATTACCCTCTATTATTTTTTCATCCATGTATCTAAGAGTCTTTTGAATGTCCTTATTGAACTAGCCTCCACCACCACCCCAGCAATGTATCCCAGACACTTAATGCTCTGTATTTTTTTAAAAAAAGCAACTTGTTTAGACAATGAAATCAAAAGATGAGTGAAGTTCATTGCTTCATCTCGTGATCTCATAATAATTTCTTTGCAGATTATGGGCAAATGGAGAGAAAAAATGTTTGTCTTAAATAGACTCTATGAAGGAGAGGGGGAAAGATGGATCCTTGATTATATCTGTTGCGCAAATACTGCCAGCTTCATTGTTACACCTCATAATAATGAATGTAACACCTAATCATCAGATGTTGAAGAATACTGGGGAATATTAATGATCTAAAATGCCCAAACTGGAGAAATAAGTCTACATATATGCCTTATATTTCCAAATCAGAATGAACTTTGGAAGGCAGCACTGGGTTTTAGTGACTTGCCCGTGAACCGGAATTTCTCTCACATGGGTTCTTGCTCACGAGACCATTCACTTGCTTCCATTTCAATGAAGTGGCTACTTTCCTTTCCTGGCTCCCACGTAAGCTCGCTGTGGCTTCTTTTGTACTGACTGTCATTACATTGTTGCAACGCACTGTACATCCATCTTTTCTCAAAATCTGTACTAATCCATACCAACTATTGATGCTCTTGATATTGACTTTCTTGATTTGAGTTTCTTCCTGTCCAAGCTTGGTTCGACAGTAGGTGGCACAATCACAACACTGTTGCGGTGCCAGTGGTAGGTATGGGGTTCAAATCCTGCTCTCTTTGTGAGGAGTTGTTACATTCTCCCTGTGTGTGCGTAGGTTTTCCCCGGGATGGGAGGGGGGGGGGCTCCAGATTTCTCCCACTGTTCAAAAAGTATGGGGGGTTGAAGGTCAATTGGGAGGCACAGGCTTGTGGGCCAAAAGGATCAGTTCCTGTGCTGTAACTAATCTTAAAGTATAGAATTGACTCTGATACATCACTAATGTAAATCTTTGTAGTAATGGTGTGTATGATTCTGCTTTGTCTTGATCTCTGCGGCTATTGGCACAGTCATTTGTCTGATCCTTCAGTGTGCCTTGTCTCTCATGTGGGAACCCTATAACTTGGTTGTTTTGGAATTACCTAGTTGTGAGCAGTATATCTGAATGAATAGCTTCGCTAATTGCTCACCATGTTAATGTTTAAAGTCCATCTATCCTTGTCTGCCAAGTCTGGACTGGAAAATTGCAAATTTTCTCCACTGTTTAAGAAGGAAGAGAGGCAAAAGACTGTAAATTTTCGAGCACATCTTCACATATATAAAAAAATAATCATTACATAAATTATGTTATCTTTTCCAAACAAATACAAGCTTTCATTATGCTAATGATTCATATTTAAATCCACATAATTTTTCCACTTAATCACAATACATTCCCTCGCCACAGCTAATGCTAATCGAATAAACTCAATTTGAGATTTATCCATTCTTAAACCCATTGTTAAAGTTGTAATATCCCCCATTTTAAAAAAGCAGTGGATCTAATGTTAAAGTTGTCTCAAATAAAATCCTCCAGAAACTTTTTAATTTTTATTCAAAAAGACTTAAATTTATCACAAAACCAGACAGAATGGGAAAAAAAGTACCAATTTGAGTCCCACAGTGTAAACATAAATCTGAATTACTAAATCCATATCTTTTTAATTTTTCTGGCATTTAATACAACTGATGTAGGAAATTATAGTTCATCAAATTTAGTCACACTATCTTCACACACAGTAGTCCATTCTTCTTGGGATAATTCTAAGGATAAATCTTTCTCACATTTAATCTTTGATTTATCTAAATCCAGTTTAGCCATTTTCTCTTGCAACAAAGAATAAATTTCTGAAATAAATCTCTTTCTGCCCCATTTACAATAAATTTAGTTAACTTAGGCATCTTCAATTCCTGGTCAAAATTCTTCACTACTGGAGCACATACTTGAAAATATGCAAACAAAGAATTTAACGGTACCTCAAATTTTTCTCGAAGCCTATCAAAAGAAAGAAATATCCCATCTTCAAAACAATCTGCTAACACTTGAATACTTTTCAACTGGCAAATCTTTAAATACTGATTATTCATCAATAAAGATATGAATTTATCCTGATATAATGGAATTTGTAATGAAACCTTATCTCCATTCCTATTGCCAGATTTCTTTTATACCAAATATCACATAAATGTCATAATACTGCCACATTATAATATTGCAAAAGATGAGGAGTCCATCTAAATATAAATTGATGTATAATAGAAAGAGAAATCTGTGCTAATTCCACTTTATCCCAGTGAGGAGGTTGATTAACATCAAACATCATATTAATAAATTTTAACTAATAATTCTGAAAATGAGGCCATTGTAGCCCCCAATGCATATTTCCATGTCATATTTTGCAACGATACTGAAGCCAATGCACCCTTCTATAAAAATATTCTGATTGCTGCATAACTCTTTAAAAAATATCTTTGAAAGCAAACATGGAATTGATTGAAAAAGTTATTGAATGTGAGGAAAAATATTCATTTTAACACAATTTACATGTGCCATTCATGTCAAAGGAAGATCTTTCAATTTAATTAAATCAGCTTTAATTTTTGTAAATGGAGAAATATAGTTCAACTTATGCAAATGTTGATAATCCACATCAACCAGTACCCCTAAATATTTAATTTTCTTAGTCCATCTAAGCTGTGTAATCTGTATACAAGCACTATTACCTTTCTCTGTAATTGGTAATAAGTTACTCTTATCCTAATTATCCTTATAACCAGACATTTCTCCATATTGTACTAAACAGGTTTGGAGATGTCATAACGATTGCTGAGGATTTGTTAAATATATTAGTACATCATCTGCACACAAATGAATCTTATATTCCTCTTCATTTATTTTAATCCCACTAATTTTATCATTTTGTCTTGTAGGTTGGGTTAGTGGTTCTATCACCAATGGTGACAAAGGACAACCTTGCCTAGTGGAGCATGTTAAATTAAACGTATCTGAAATTTGTTCATTCGTCACCATCCTCATCAAAGGATTTTTATACAAAGCTTTAACCCAACTAGGTAAAAAAGGTCCAAACTTAAATCTTTCAAGTATTTTAAATAAAAAGTACCTTTGAACTTGATCAAAGGCTTTTTCCACATCTAATGCTATTATCATTGATTGATTCAAACAATGTCTTGACACATTAATCAATGTCAACAATCTAACTATTTTTTCAGAAGAAAATCTATTCTTAATGAAACCTGCTTGATCAACATATATTAAACATGGTAAATACTTTGCAAGTCTATTTGCTAATACCTTAGCTACTATCTTATAATCAACATTTAATAAAGATATTGTTTGATATGATGTAATTTTCAATGGGGCTCTTTCTTTTTTACAATAACTAATTATAGCTCTAGAAAAGGATTCTGGAAATGCTTGCTCTTTTGTAGCTTTTTTAAGAACATCCATCAAAACAGGAGACAAGACTTCATAAAATTCTTTATAAAACTCTACTGTAAATCCATCTTCTCCAAGTGATTTTTCATTTGGCATATTCAATATAGCTTCTTTAAATTCTAAATCATTGAAAGGAACTTCCAATTCTGTCCTATCTTTATCATTCAAAACTGTTAAGTCCAAACCAGCTAAAAAAGACTCAACACATTCCTCATCCTGACTTACTTCAAAAGTATATAAATTCTGGTAAAATGAATGAAATTCATCATTAATTTCCTGAGGTTTAAAGGTAACTCCTGTATTAGTTCTTATCGCATTTATTGTCCTTGATGCCTGTTCAGTCTTTAATTGCAAGCGAAAACCTTATGCGCTCTTTCTCCTAACTGATAAAAACGCTGTTTGGATCATTGTATGAATTTTTCATATTTATATGTTTGCATTATATTATAACAGTTTCAACTTAATCAAAAAAGCCTTTTTATCCACAAGCGAATATCGTTGGAATTCTTTTTCTAATATAGTTATTTCCTTCTCCAAATTTTGGCGCTCTGCCAAATGCTGTTTCTTAATTCTTGCAGAATAATTGATTATCAGACCTCTTAAATAAGCTTTTAAAGCATCCCACAAAATAGATTTACTTTGTACTGAATTTGTATTAATTTGCAAATAAGACTGAATATGGTCTTTGATATAACTTAGAAACTTTGCTTGCTTCAATGACATCCCATTAAATCTTCACTGATAAGGGGTCTCCTCATTATTTAAACCAGAACATGTGCAGGTACACAATTCTTTATCCAGAACCCATGGGGGAAAATGTTTTCTGAATTTCAGATTTTTCCTGATTTCAGAAAGCCAGATTTAATCCCACCTGCATTGTGCTGCTGTATCCACCCCCACTCCCTTCCAGTCATGCAGCCATTTTCCCCCCACCCGTCACTCACCTGACTTGTGCTGCCATCTCTCTCCTCACTTGCTGGTGTTTGGAGCTTTCCAAATTTTAGATGTCCGGATAAAGGATTGTGTACTTGTACTTAACAATGTGGAATGATTAGACAAAATCCTACTCTTATACTCTGCATGTATAAATCTACCCTGTAATTGTGCTGATATGAAGAAAAAGTTTATTCTATAAAAAGAATCATCTCTAGGTGATTAAAAAGAAAAGTCTTTCCTCTAGTTTTTACCAAATTCAAATCTTTCATCGAGTCTAACATCCATTTAGCCATTTTGGTTCTTTGTACAGTTTTTTTTGAGATTTATCCAACACACAATTAAAATCCCCACCAACCATAATATTTTCATTAGCTTGACCCAGATTCAAAAAAAGTTTCAGAAATAACTTCTTTATCATCTTCATTGGTTGCATAAACATTCATCGAAGACCATGTTGAGCAAAAATTTTACAATTTACCGAAAGCACTCTATCAGATGTGGCAGAGAATGATTCCAACTGAAACAGTATCTTCTTATTCACTAAAATAGCAACACCTCTAGCTTTCGAATTAAATTAAGATGCAAAAACATGGCCTACCCATTCTCTTTTAAATTTCATATGTTCTTTCTCAGACAAATGAGTTTATTGCAAAAAAGAAATATCAAGCTTCATTTTCTTTACATATGCCAATATTCTGTTCCTTTTAATTGGATTATTAAGTCCTTTAATATTAAAGGTTGCAAAATTGAAATGAGCCATAACTTAATTTCCTCCTGAGATTGACACTTCACACAGCAATTACAATTATATATATATAAAAAAACCCCAAACCCCCTTTCAAACAATAAAAAACCCTGTAAAAAATGTAAAAACCTACAAGTACATGAGTTGGACCCTCCTACGTTGACCAAGTGCAGTCAATACCACAAGTGGTAGATGACTTTAGAAGTAGCAGAATCAACCACTACCCCCAAGCGAACATTAAAACCCATTAGTCATCCAGTGATAACCCCACATGAGCTTGAGCTTCATCTTCAACATCACTCATCGGTTCTGATTCCAATTTCTGTTTCCCGTTCCCATTCCCAATCTTAACCTTGGGCATTTTCCCCATCGATTCCTTCAAACCTGGTAAGGAATTCACAGAAGTTAATGCACCATAAGGAATCTCAAAACTGATGTGGCCCATAAATCACCTTAAATACTGTTGGATACTGATAAGTAAACATACCCTTTCTTCCACAGGACTGCTTTGATCAGATTAAATTCTTTCTATCACTTAATAATCTCCTGACTTAAATCAGAATAAAAGAAAACCCTATTGCCTTGAACCTTCATAGGGCTTTGATCAAGGTGAGTTTTCTGAACCACAAGTGCAAAATAATATCTCTATTCGGATATCGCAAACACCTTAAAAGAACCACTCTTGACAATTGACCCAGAAAAGTTTTTCTCCTTAACACCCTATGATCCTGATCTAAAAAAACTGTAATCACCACATCTCTGGAATACATTTCCAAAATTTTTTTTACAGGATCTGAACTGTCAATATCTTCCGGGAGACTAACTACCTTAATATTATTAAGACAACTTTGATTTTCCAATGAATTAATGTTTTGTAACAATTCTCTCTTCTAGACATCCTAGCCTGTAAATGAATCCTCAATATGATCCATTCTCTCCACATAATGGTCCACACGGTCCTTACAGTCAATAAAAACTTTTCTATCTTCTTAAATTCATCTTGTACAGTGTCCACTGCTGTTAAACACTTATTAACATCAACTTTAATAGATGTAATTTCTTCACACATACCAGCCATTTTTCCTTCATACCAGCAAATTGATTATTTAAAGTTTCAAAACCTTAGGTCATATAAGACATCATGTTTTAATTTTGTTTTTTTTTTCAAATTTTTAAAATTTTTCACACTGTGAATCGTGTCAACCAAAATATGTACAAATGTTTCTCACTACGTTTACACAGTGACCTTTTCTCCTTTATTCCCCTTTCCTTCCCTCCCCTCTACCTCTCAACCTATTAATATTTAACATATACAATATCTTCATACAATGGAAAATAAACAAGAAAAATGTGCTGTCTATTTATTACACACTGAATCTAGTTGTTTTGTCTTCTTATCATTTTCATTTTATGGGATGGAGGTTCTAGGCATTCTCTCTCTGATGTGTTCCATGTATGGTTCCCAAATTTGTTCAAACATTGTGACTTTGTTTTTTAAATTATATGTTATTTTTTCCAATGGAATACACTATTCATTTCCATGTACCATTGCTGTATACTCATGCTCTCTTCCATTTTCCAAGTTGACATTATATATTTTTTTGCAACTGCTAAGGCTATCATAATGAATTTTATTTGTGCCTTGTCCAATTTAAGGCCTAATTCTTTACTTCTTATGATATCTAAAAGAATATCTCTGTTTTTTTTGATATGCTATATTTTATAATTTTATTTAGTATCTGATTTAGTTCTTCCCAAAACATATTCACTTTGCACATGTCCAAGTTGCATGTAATGTTGTTCCCATTTCCTTCCCAGAGTGAATACATCTATCTGATAGTGTTGAGTCCCTTTTTAAAAAAAATTTTGAGGAGTAATATATACCCTGTGTAACCAATTTGGTAACTGCAATCACCTTGATTATACCTCTCTGTTAATTTATCTAATGCTACCCTTGGTTTCTTCCCTTTCCACAAGAATTTCCTTATTATTCTCTTTAGTTCATTAAAAAAAATTCTGTTAAGGGAATTGGTAACGTTTGAAATAAGTATTGTATCCTTGGGAACACATTCATTTTAATACAGTTCACCCTCCCTATCAACATTAATGGCAGTTCTTTCCAATGTTCTAAATAAATTTATTTATTAGTGGCTGATAATTTAGTTCGTACAAGTGGCTTAAATTATTATCTAACCTGATCCTTAGATATCGAATTGCTTGTGCTTGCCATTTAAATGGTGATTCTTTTTTAAATTCTGTATAATCTGCGTTACGCATTGGCATCACTTCACTTTTATTTGTGTTGATCTTGAACCCTGATATTTCTCCATATTTCTTCAATTTCTTATGTAATTCTTTTATTGATATGTCTGGTTCTGTTAAGTATATTATAATGTCATCTGCAAATAAGCTAATTTTATACACCTCCTTTATTTTTATCCCTTTTATTTTATTTTCTATTCTTATTAGTTCTGCCAAAGGTTCTATTGCTAAGGCGAACAATGAGGGGGATAGTGGACATCCCTGTCTAGATGACCTACTTAATTTAAATTGATTCGATACATATCCATTTACTGCTACTTTCGCCAATGGTCCATTATACAATGCTTTAATCCAATTTATATGTTTTTCTGGTAGACTGAATTTCTGTAATACTTTAAATAAGTAGTTCCACTCTACTCTGTCAAAAGGTTTTTCTGCATCTTAAGCAACATCCACTGTTGGTTTCTTATTTCTGTGAACTACATGAATTAGATTAATAAATTTACAAACATTGTCTGTTGTTTGTCTTTTCTTAATAAATCCATTTTGATCTTGTTTTACTATTTTTGGTACATGATAGGCCAATTTGTTTACTAATAATTTCACTATTATCTTATAATTTGAGATAAGTAGAGATATTGGTCTGTATGATGCTGGTGTTAATGGATCCTTCCCTGTCTTTGGTATTACTGTAATTATTGCTGTCTTACATGAATCTGGCAAGTTTTGTGATTCTTCCACTTGGTTCGTTACTTCCAGGAGAGGAGGAATTAATAACTTTTTAAATGTTTTATAAAATTTTATTGGAAATTCATCCTCTCCTTATGTTTTATTGTTTAGTAGCTTTTTAAAAATATCTTGTACATCCTCTATTTCAAATGGTTTTATTAATTTGTTTTGTTCCTCTTTTTGCAACTTCGGCAGTTCAGTTTTAACTAAAAATTCCTCCATTTTGTCATCTTTTCCCTTGTTCTCAGTTTGGAATAATTGTTCATAAAATTCCTTAAAATTTTCATTAATCTCTGTTGGGTTATATGTTTGTCCATTTTCCTTGATTCCAATACCATTCTTTTAGCTTGTTCTGTTTTAAGTTGTCAGGCTAATATTTCTCCCAGTTCATAATACTTTTGCTTTATTTCATTATGTTCTTCTCCACCTTATATATTTGTAATATTTTGTATTTTAATTTTTTGTCCACCAATTCTCCCCTTTTCATTATATCATCCATTTTTACTCATTCCTTTTCTGTATTTACTATCTCCCTTTCCAACTGCTCTGTTTCCCGATTGTAATCCTTTTTCATCTTTGTCATATAACTTATTATCTGCCCTCTAATAAAGGCTTTCATTGTGTCCCATAATATAAATTTATCTTTCATGAATCCTGTGTCTATTTCAAAATATGTTTTAATTTGGCATTCAATAAACTCTAAATTCCTCCATCTATATGTTCTTGGTGGAATGTCCTCTAGTTCTATTGCTAATAATAGGGTGAATGATCTGATAGTAGTCTAGCCTTATACTCAGTTTTCTTAACTCTCCCTTGCATATGGGCTTACAATAAAAACATATCAATCCTTGAGTAAGTTTTGTGGCTACTCGAATAATATGAATATTCCTTCTCTCTTGGGTGCTGTAAGTTTCATTTCCTGCATCGATTTAACCATAAATTTGGCTACTTTATTCTTATTACTTGACTTTTGTCCAATTTTATCATATTGAGTCTAAATTAAGATAAAAATCTCCTCCTATCAATATATTTCCTTGTGTGTCTGCAATCTTCAAAAAAATATCCTGCATAAACTTTTGATCCTCCTCATTAGGTGCATATATATTGAGCAAATTCTAAAATTCTGAGTATATCTGACATTTTATCATTACATACCTCCCTGCCAGATCTAATATTTCCTCCTCTATTTTAATTGGTACATTTTTGTTAAATAGTATGGCTACACTTCTAGCTTTTGAATGATAAGAAGCTGCCACTACGTGTCCTACCCAATCTCTCTTTAATTTGTTATGTTCCGCTTCAGTTAGATGTATTTCTTGTATACACGCTATATCTATTTTTCCTTCTTCAATAAATTTAGTAGCCTCTTCCTATTGATTTGGTTATGTATTCCATTAATGTTTATAGTCATATAGTTCAACATGGCCATCTTAAATCTTGCTTATATTTCTTTTCCACCTCTTCACCTCCTCCATCCCCCTTTTCCCCATTTTGATCTCTTGGTTTTCTCTTATTAAACAAAGTACCCCTGCAGTTCCCACACCCATTATCCCCTCCCCTTCCTGAGTTGCCCCTTATCCCTTGCCAGGCAACCACAACTCCCCTTTTCATTTGGATTGCGATCTTGCTTGCAGCGTCAACTGATCTTGCAGTGACGGTTCTTCCCTTTTCCCTCCAACCCTCCCCAGAAAACACTTTTTAAAAACATATACAACAAAGCTCTCTCTTTTTTTCCACCCTTACTTCCTTCCTTCCTTCTATTTTCCCTCTTTAGCTCTTTACATATACATTGTTTTTACATCTTTATATATACTTTATTGCCGTTCTTCATTCTTATTATTCCTCTTCATCTCTTCTTCTGTCCTGCAAACGTTTTGCGAATTCTAGTGTTTCCTCTGGATCCAAGAACAGTCTGTTTTGCTCCCAGGGTATAAATATTTTAAGCACAGTTGGATGTCTTAACATGAATTTCTATCCATTTTCCCATAAAGTCGTTTTCATCGTATTAAACTCCTTCCTCCTCTTTAAGAGTTCAAAACTTATGTCTGGGTAAAAAAAATATTCCAATGGTTTATTATCTTCTCTAACTTTATTCCTTGCCCATTCCAATATGATTTCTCTTGTCATATATCTCAAAAATTTTACTAAGATGGATCTTGGTTTTTGATGTACGTGTGGTTTCGGAGCTAGTGCTCTGTGAGCCCTTTCTATTTCCATTTCTTCCTGTAGTTCTGTCATTCCTAGGACCTTTGGGATCCATCCTTTTATCAATTCTTTCATGTCTGTGCTTTCTTCACCCTCCTTCAGGCCCACTATATTTATGTTGTTTTGTCTACTATACTTTTCCAACATATCAATTTTCTGAGATAACAACACTTGCGTCTCTTTAATTTTTTTGTCACTTTCTTCCAATTTTTCTCATAAGTAATTTACTTCCATTTCTACAGCTGTTTCCTGCTTTCCACATTCTCTACTCTTTTCCCTATTTCTGTCATTACCAGTTCTAACTTTTGCATTTTATCTTTTGCTCTTTTCATTTTTCTTTTAATTGCATTAAATTCTTATGATAAACATTCTTTTAATGACCTCATTTGTTCTTAAAAAAACTATATTCTGTCCATCAGTTTTTACTTCTGTTCCTCTTTGTCCATCAGCTTTACCTTCTATTTCTCTGTGATATTGGTCTTCTTCTTCTTCAACTTCTGTGTCTGTACCTGTGTTTGTGTCTTCTTCTCTTCTTTGTGTCTGTGTCTCTTCTGTTTTTCCTGTGGATCTGCTTGCATCTCTTTGTCAGGCCTCTTCTTGCTGGTCCTCCCCTCTTGGGCTACTCCTCTGTTGTACCTCCTGCCATTGCTCTTCTTGCCGGTTGTCTCTCCTTCTCTCTCCCATGTCGCTCCCTTCTCTGCTGCCTTTCTCATCCTCCAGCTGAGCGGCCTGGTGTTAGGCGTCCCTCAGCTGTTTGCACTGCGGCTCCCTTATTTCCACTACTCCATCACGTGACTCATCATGTTTTCATTTTGTTTAACAAGTTCTTCAAATATGAGGTTGACTTCCATCCCTGCTACAGGGGCCTTTAAGACTGGGAAAGATGTCTTTGGTGAAACAACAGCTTTAATTGGAGAAGTAGATTTTCTTAAAGCCTTAGGCCTACCTTCAATGAGTCCAGGTGCAGCAAGTAGTATTTCTTGCTTTTCTTTTTCTAGTACTTCTGAGTTGTCCTCCTCCACCTCTTCTTCCACCTCATACCTGGCAGTCCTACTGCAGATCCAATCCAGAATTTTGTGCATGCGCAAACTTCCACGCATGCCAAGAAGCTCAGTAGCATGCAGGGGAGTGTCTCTAGATGCACCGCTGCGTACAGGCAGTCCACTGCCAGCTAACCTATGCTCGCTTTTGGGCACCCACACCCCACGCTCCTCAGTCAAGCCTAGGATGTGTCAGATCCCACGCTCGTGCTCTTCCTGGCCTACCGCCATCTTGCATCTCCAGATGCACAGAGGACACAGACGTTTCTTCCAGCTGCTCCTGACTTCCACGTTGAGGCTTCGGATCCATCTCTAACTGCTCCCGAGGTTCCTTCTGGAAGGTCGGCCTTGCTTCTTCTGTACTTTTCACAGGTTGAAAAACAAGGTTTTTTCTAAGTTGATTGTAATAATATGGTATTGTATGCACTGACCAGTACAGGCACAGGCTGGCCTGCCCTCCTGATGACATCCTCTACTGGATTCCTCCCTGTGACCCAGTGCATAAAGATCGAGCCACCTCTTCCTTCCCTTCACTTCTCTAGCTTGGACCCGGGCCTGCAGTCTTGTGTGTAATAAAGCCTATCATTCCCCTCAGTCTTTGTCTCTGTGATTATTGAGGCAACTGGTAGTACCCAACACTGCTTTTTTTTCCTTTCATCATTTCCAGATTCCTAAGTAGTAAATTACTGTTCAAAACATTGATAAAGTCAAAAAAGTTACTATCGTTCGAATATTGAATAGTTCAGTCAGGGAGAGGTGTCTTCTCACGTCTTATTCCTATGCCATTTGCCACGATCCCCTCCCCCACCACTGCTGACTCCTTGAATACCATACAATCCACGGATTCTAGGAGTCTGTTGTCCACCTTCTGGTTGTCCTGATCTTGTAAGTGCTGTGAGCAATTTTAGGCCCCATTTCTAAGAGAGGATTCTACAAGAATGATCTTGGGGATGAGAGGAATAATGTTTGAGGAGCATTTGATGGCTCTGGGTCTGTACTCGCCCGAGTTTAGAAGGATGAGGCAGGACCTCATAGAAATCTGGTGAATAGTGAAAGGGCTGGATAGAGAGGATTTTGCCAGTAGTGGAAGAGTTTAGGACCAGTGGGTACAACCTCAGAATAAAAGGACGTCTGCTTAAAATGGAGATGAAGAAACCTTTTCATCTAGAGCAGTGATTTTCAAACTCCTCCTCCTTCCCCCCCCCCCCCACCCCAGCTCATATTCCACAATCCCTGTGGCAGAATTGCTCTGTTAGTAAGGGATTGCTTAAGGTACTATGTGATTGGAAAGAAAAAATTTTAAAACCACTGTTTTACTTGTACCTCATTGACTTGTTCTGTGTGTGGTTTCAAAACTCCAGAGGAAATGGGCCAATGACAATTTTTCCCAAGCAAAATATTTCCTTCACAATTGGGTCTAGAGCAATCTTTCTCAGCTTTTTTTTTCCATTCATATGCCACTAAGCAATCTCTTACTCATTTTTCGACACCTCAAGGAATAAAGTCCCAACCTGTCAACCTTTCCCTGTAACTCAACTCCTGAAGACCTGGCAGTGTCTTAGTAAATCTTCTCTGTGCTTTCACTCTTACTAATACCCTTCTGTCACTAGGCAACCAGAACTGCACACAATACTCCAAATTTGGCCTCACCAACATCTTATACAACCTCACCATAACTTCCCAATTCCTATTTTCAATATGTTAATTAATGAAGGCCCAGATGACAAAAGGTGTCTTTAGAACCCTGTCTTCCTGTGACACCACTTTCATGGAATTATGTAACTGTGTTTTATCTCTTGCTGCCGATTTCTATAACTTCACTGTTCAATTTCATGTCGGCTTCTGGTTTATTTTATTGTGCCCCTTGATCTATAGAGTTCTAGAAGAGCAAAACAATTTTGTTTTCTTTTGTCAGGTCAAATTTTGTCACATTTATCCAAAAACAAGTATTTTCAGCATTCTTTCATTTCAGATTCTCTGCAGCTATCGTATTGTAACTCACAGTGACGGCATCATGTTTGTCTTGTTTATCCTTTACTCCTCTATCCAGACAGATATGCTGATCAACAAGTCGACTCCACTCATCCAGCACCACTGCCATTTCTGCTGCTCGGGCATTTCATCTCACGTATTCATTTTGTTATTTCTCCTCTTCTTTTTCTCAGCAAATAGAATCAGGTTTGTTTGATCATCTTTCTGAATCCCAATGAAAGGTTATCGACGTGAAGGTTTTAACTCCGATTATTTTTCCAGTAGATGACCTACTGAATATTTCCAGCATTGAATTTTTATTTTATTGCCTTGGTGTATTACTGAGTGCTTTGAATGGGAGAAGAAATGTGGGTTGGGTTAAGTGGAGATGTCTAGATCATGGAGTGGGTTTAGAAAAATAGATGTAAAAGGGGAGGGTGCATGGAAATAGTTAATTCATCTTTTCAAATTGTTTTTTGAGCTTTGATTGTTTTCTGATGTACGTGCAGTGATAAAACAGAGTTACATAATTCCATGAACTGGATAAGGGAAAGACACCGTTGGACACCATCTACTTGGACAGGGTTCTAAAGACACCTTTTGTCATCTGGGCCTTCATTAATTAACATATTGAAAATAGGAGTTGGGAAGTTATGGTGAGGTTGTATAAGATGTTGGTGAGGCCAAATTTGGAGTATTTTGTGGAGTTCTGGTCACCTAGCTACAGGAAGGGTATTAGTAAGATTGAAAGAGTGCAGAGAAGATTTACTAGGATGCTGCCAGGTCTTCAGGAGTTGAGCTATAGGGAAAGGTTGAACAGGTTGGGACTTTATTCTTTGGCGTGTCGAAAAATGAGTAAGAGATTGCTTAAAGTGGCAAATGAATGGGAAAAAAGTCTGATTAATGTCACAAAATTTGTCATTTTGTGGCAACAATGCAGATGCATATATTGTTCTAAATTACATTTAAAAAAAAAGAAATCCATTTGTGCAAAATAAAGAGTAAGTGAGGTAGTGACTGTGGTTCATTGTCCATTCAGAAATCTGATGGCAGAGAGGTAGAATCTGTGTTTGTACCATTGGATGTTCATCTTTAGGCTCCTGGTCCTTTTTTCCTGATGATAGCAGTGTGAAGAAGGCATGGGCTGGGTGGTGAGGGCCCTTGAGGATAGAGGTTGTATCCTTGAGACATCACCTCTTGGAGAAGTCCTTAATACATGGGCTAAGAATTAAAGGGCAAAAGTTAAGTGGAAACATTAGGGGGAACCTCTCCACACAAGGTGGTGGGAAAGCGGAACAAGCTGCCATCTGCATGAGTAAATGTGAGCTCAATGTTAGCATTGAAGAATTTGGACAAGTTCAGGTATACGAGGGCGATGGAGGGCGATGGACTGCATGCTGGTCAATGGGAAATTGGTTCATGCTACCACTTTTCAAACATACCTGCTGGTATGCAGCAAAGGAAGAATTTCCCATCTTGGGGTGCATACCCTGCACAAAGATGCCCTTGCTGCTCTGCTCAACAAATTTACTGGTATTCTCTATCCTAATTTCAATGCCTCCTAAACAGCCTATGGTGTGTCCCATTACATAGAATCTTCAGGCCCGCCGATTTATGACAGGGCTTCTCATCTTCCACCTTCGAAACTGCACAGGCAAGGGCAGAGTCTACTGCAATGGAGGAGTTAGGTATCATTCAGCATTCCAACAGTCCGTGGGTACCCAAGAAAACAGGGGGATGGAGACCCTGAAGCGATTACCGAAGGATCAATAACTACACCTGACTGATACTCTATTCCTCATATGCAAGATTTCATTGCCCATCTGCACAATTTCTGTGTTTTCTCCAAGGTTGATCTTGTCAAGAGATACCATCAGATCCTGGTCCATAAGGATGACATTTCTAAAATGGTGATTATTACCCCTTCTGGGCTTTTTGAATTTCTTAGGATGTCACTTGCGTTGATGAATGCTGTTCAAACCTGCCAGCGGCTTATAGACACTTTGGGCAGAGATTTAGAGTTCCCTTACATCTACTTGGATAACGTCCTCATAGCTGGTTAGGATTACCAACTGCATTTATGCCACCTATTCCAACGGCTGGAGGAATTCGGTCTTACCATCAACCCTAGCAAATGTCAATTTGGCAAGTCCACCATCGACTTCCTGGGACACAAGATCACGGCCAACGGTGTCTTTCCCTTATCCAGTCCATGCTTTTCCAACACCTTCCATGGTTCAGGGCCTGCATAAATTCTTGGGCATGATCAACTTCCATCACCGGTTCATTCCAGCAGCTGCTGACATTCTTCAACCACTGTTTCAGATCCTCATCACAAAGCACCGGGATGTTACCTAGACAACAGGGGAAGAGGTTGGGTTTATGAGTGCCAAAGACAGTTTAGCCAACGCAGCAATGCTCACCCATCCTTACCCTGATATTTCCTTGACACTTAGCACTGATGCCTCGAGTACGGCTGTGGGAGTGATTCTTGAGCTAACATCTATATCAATCGGAGATAAAATATAGTGCATTTGCTCAGGAACTTTTGGCATTGTATCCAGTCACACAGCACTTCCGATTTGTTTTGGAGGGTCAGCATTTAACTGTGTTTACAGACACTCGTTTTTGCCTTCAGTAAAATAATGGATCCATGGTCGACAAAACAGCAGCAACATTTATACATTTCAGAATTTACGATGAACGTGCGCCATATTTCTGATAAAGCTAATCTCGTCACAGATATGCTGTCCAGACTGACTGTATATCATATTCAGGGTGGCATTGATATTCCTGAATTAACCAATGTACAGGCCATGGACCCCAATGTTCAGGTATACAGTATGGCCATTACTAACCTGGACATACAGCAGGTGGCACCCCAACTGGGCAGCCAACCCTACTTTGTGACATGTCTTTGGGCTACCCTAGACCAGTGATTCTAGCATCTTGGAGGCGACACCATTTTGACCAGATACACAGCTTGTCTCATCCGTCCATCAGAACATCTGTCAAGCTCATGTCAAATAAATATGTATGGTATGGACTGAAAGCAAAGGTGTTGCGCAATGGGTCTGCACATGTACCTCCTGCCAGACTCCCAAAATTCAGCGGCACAGTAAGGCATCTTTTCAGCCTTTCCCAGCGATACGCAGGCGGTTTGAACACCTGCATGTCAGACAATTGCCAGTATCTCATAACATGAGATACATTCTAACAGTTGTAGAATGTTTCACTCGCTGGCCAGAGGCCATCCCATTGCCATCCAGTGACACTGAGTCAAGTGCCAGAGCATTCATTGTCAATTGGATCTCTAAATTTAGTTTCCCGATGCACATAACTTCAGACCCCAGAGCACAATTCACCCCTGCATTATGGACTGCCTTTGTGCGCTTTTGTAGCACACACCTGCACCACACCACAGCATACCACCACAGGCCAATGGCCTTGTGGAACATTTCCACCAGCAACTCAAGTCCGCACATAAGGCTCGACTCACCAGTCCCACTGGGGTCGATAAGTTGCCATGGGTTCTATTGGGAGTGCGCACGGCGCCAAAGGAAGATTTGTCTGCATTGATGGCAGAGATGATTCATGCTATGGTCTTTACAGTTCCAGAGGACATTGATTTCTCAACCAACTCTGACCTGTACTCCTTCAGCAGCTTTGACGTAGTGTTGCAATCAGCAAACCTGTTCCTACCAACTGGCATGGAACCCCTAAACAGCATGTGCCCCCACCTCTCCTGGACCCAGATTTAATTTTTGTGTGCAGACAGGTCCCAGGAGTGCCATTACAATGACCGTATGAGGGCCCTTTCCATGTGGTTATGAAGGACGGGGGGCATTCACAGTTGTTTAGTGTGGAGAGACTGAAGCCTGCCCATGTGGATCCTACTTCACTCATTCAGTGCCCCCAGCCAGATGGTGAGGGCATCCTCCTAAGGTGCATGCAGCGGGTGTTTTAGTTTCTGGCAACGGTTCTGGGGGGGGGGGGGTGGGTGGGTGTGGTGTTGTGGCTGTGTAGTGGGCTGAGCGTGAGCGGTTCTTCAGCGGGCGCGTGAAATCATAAGGCGGTACTCATCCTTTTAATTAACTGTATGGGTGTGGCGCTGCATGCCGAGGAACGGCACGTTAATACGTGGAGTCTCCTGCCAGAAGGTGCAGGACACTTACAGGGCTTAATTTAAACCTGCAGGTTCCGTGGATTGACTGAAAGTTCATAATGATGTTCCACCTTGTCCCGTGGCGCCTGGAACACGTGTGTGAATATGTGTGTGTGCGCATGCATGCGCACATGAGTGTGTGTGTGTGTGTGTGTGTGTGTGTGTGTGTGTGTGTGTGTGTGTGTGTGTGTCTGTGTGTCTGTGTGTGTGTGTGCACGTGCGTGCATGTTTGTGTATTGCTTTAGTGGCTCTACAGAAGTAGCTGCTACATATATAAAGATTTGGGATGATTATTCCACTTACAGGATACTTTTCATCTGTCTCACAGCCTGTGGGAAGAAACTATTCCCCAGCCTGGCAGTCCTGATTTTGATGATGGTCATGGTTAATGATGCAGTGCACTGGATGGAAATGGTCTTTTTACAATTCCTTGAGCCCTATTTGGTGTGAGCTTGCAGGCGCCTCAGATTGAAGTGACTGCCATCCGTGCGGTACCGGATGTAAACAACGTCTTCATTGTTGGGGTCTTTCATGGCTCGCTTTAGTTGCCCATTCAGAGCCAGCTCTTCAGCGCTTGACGTCCTGCTTTGCGGAAACTGCCAAAATGTTTGGCCTGGAAGTCAGCCTGAAGAAAACTGAGGTCCTCCATCAGCCAGCTCCCCACCATGATTACCAGCCCCCCCACATCTCCATCGGGCACACAAAACTCAAAACGGTCAACCAGTTTACCTATCTTGGCTGCACCATTTCATCAGATTCAAGGATCGACAATGAGATAGACAACAGACTCGCCAAGGCAAATAGCGCCTTTGGAAGACTACACAAAAGAGTCTGGAAAAACAACCAACTGAAAAACCTCACAAAGATAAGCGTATACAGAGCCATTGTCATACCCACACTCCTGTTCGGCTCCGAATCATGGGTCCTCTACCGGCACCACCTACGGCTCCTAGAACGCTTCCACCAGCGTTGTCTCCGCTCCATCCTCAACATCCATTGGAGCGCTTACATCCCTAACGTCGAAGTACTCGAGATGGCAGAGGTCGACAGCATTGAGTCCACGCTGCTGAAGATCCAGCTGCGCTGGATGGGTCACGTCTCCAGAATGGAGGACCATCGCCTTCCCAAGATCGTGTTATATGGCGAGCTCTCTACTGGCCACCGTGACAGAGGTGCACCAAATAAAAGGTAAAAGGACTGCCTAAAGAAATCTCTTGGTGCCTGCCACATTGACCACCGCCAGTGGGCTGATAACGCCTCAAACCGTGCATCTTGGCGCCTCGCAGTTTGGCGGGCAGCAACCTCCTTTGAAGAAGACCGCAGAGCCCACCTCACTGACAAAAGGCAAAGGAGGAAAAACCCAACACCCAACCCCAACCAACCAATTTTCCCCTGCAACCGCTGCAATCGTGTCTGCCTGTCCCGCATCGGACTTGTCAGCCACAAACGAGCCTGCAGCTGACGTGGACTTTTTACCCCCTCCATAAATCTTTGTCCGCGAAGCCAAGCCAAAGAAGAAGAAGAAGAGCCCTATTTGAACAACACTCCCAGTAAATGCCATCTACAGAAGAAAGGGAGACCCCAGTGATCCTCACAACTTTTTGAATAATTCCTGTCTGATGCTTTACAGCTCCTAGACCATCCAATTATGCAGCCAAGTAGGAGACTCAACTGTGCTCCTGTAAAATCTCAGGATGAGAGCTATTAGCCTTGACCTCCTCAGCCTCCTTGGGAAGTGCAGGCACTTCCTGACCAATAAGGAGGTGTGATTGTTTTGTGTTTTAATGTGAGTGGTGTATGGATGGGAATTTTGTGTGACAGTATTGAATATTATTGCTCTTTAACATTCTTTAGCGGATAGAAGTAGTCATTGTACTTTAGGATATACAATCATATACAGATTGTCCTTAAGTCGTCATTTGGCCCAGATGTCTTTTCAGAATACTTTAGATCACAGGCAGATTTTGAACAATAACACCATTCATTTTGCAACAACTGCCACTTAATTTTGCCAGTTGCTCAATCGCAAAATATATCGGGAAAACACCACCGTCAACTCTTAACTCTGTCAACTCTGCCATAAATAAGTATGTTCAAATGGGAACAGTGAAATCAGACAGAGGTGAGTGGCTGCTTAAAATTAGAAACATTCGTGTTCATGCTATTGAGTTTAATGCTGCCCAGGAGGAATATAATGTGTTTTCCTTAAGTTTGTTTGCCCTCACCCAGCCGATGGATGAGGCCAACAGGCATGTGGCTGGAAAGGTTAGGGAATTGATATGGTAGGTCTGATTGTGGCCGTGGATGGAGGTGAGAGGAAATGTAGGGAGAAGTTTGGAAATTTCTGCAGTTCCAATGGGGAGTGTGTTAGGTGGTGGTGGGTGGAGAGGGAAGTGCAGTCGAGGGAGTCACAGAAAGACATGCCCCTGTTAAAAGAGGATATGAGTGGAGCGGATTAGATGTAGCAGGTTAGAGGATGGTGTTGAAGTTGGAAGTGTCCAAGGATAGCATATCAGATGTGGCAGCTGATGGGTGGTAAGTGAGAAACCAGAGGGATTCTGTCTTTGTTCTGCCAGAGAGGAGGTGGGGTAAGGGCAGAAAGAGAATTGGAGTTATGGGTTCAGGCTTTATCAATGACAGTATAGGGGATCTGCATTTATTGCAGAAATAAGACATTTTGGGTGTCCTGAAGTAGAAGACCTCATCGTGGGACTGTTACAGGCCCAGAGGACCCCAAAACCTAGCAGAAATAGAAAATCACCAAGACAAATGGATACTGAAACAAACGTTTTTAATTTTCTTTTAACATAAAAAAAGGAATCAAACTTTAACTTATTACTATTAACTTAACGTAACCTAACATTAACCCCTTCTAATTCTAAGTGCAGGTTTATGTAATGAGTATAAATTCAGAAAAGTTATATAACCATATAATTATATAATCATATAACCACTTACAGCAGAGAACAGGCCAGTTCAGCCCTACTAGTCCATGCCGTAACAAATCCCCACCCTCCTAGTCTCACTGACCAGCACCCAGTCCATACCCATCCAGTCCTCTCCTCTCCGTGTAACTATCCAGTCTTTCCTTAAATGTAACCAATGATTCTGCCTCGACCACGTCTGTTGGAAGCTCATTCCACATCCCCACCACCCTTTGCATAAAGAAATTTCCCCTCGTTCTCCTTATAATTTTCCCCCTTCAATCTTAAACCATGCCCTCTAGTTTGAATCTCCCCCACTCTTAATTGAAAAAGCCTATCCACGTTTACTCAGTCTGTCCCTTTTAAAATCTTAAACACCTCTATCAAGTCCCCTCTCAATCTTCTACGCTCCAGAGAAAAAAGCCCCTGTCTGTACAACCTTTCCCTGTAACTCAAACCTTGAAATCCTGCCAACATTCTCGTGAACCTTCTCTGCACTCTCTCTATTTTGTTTATATCTTTCCTATAATTTCGTGACCAAAACTGTACACAGTACTCCAAATTTGGCCTCACCAATGCCTTGTACAATTTCATCATAACCTCCCAACTCTTGAATTCAATACTCCGATTTATGAAGGCCAACATTCCAAGTGCCTTCTTCACCACACCATCTACCTGAGTATCAGCCCTGAGGGTACTACTTACCACAACTCCTAAATCCCTTTGTTGCTCTGCACATCTCAATAGCCTACCATTTAATGCATATGACCTATTTAGATTTGTCGTTCCAAAATGTAACTCCTCACACTTATCTGTATTAAATTCCATCAGCCATTTCTCAGCCCACACCTCCAGCCTTCCTAAATCACCTTTTAATCTACAGTAATCTTCCTCACTGTCCTCAACACCGCCAATCCTTTTATCATCCGCAAACTTGCTTATCCAATTCTCCACCCCTACTTCCAGATCGTTAATATATATAACAAACAATAGTGGACCGAGGAACTGAGGAACTCCACTAGTCACCGGCCTCCAATTGGACAAATAATTTTCTACCACTACTCTCTGACACCTCCCATCCAACCATTGCTGAATCCATTTCACTACCTCCTCATTTATACCTAATGCCTCCACCTTTTTTCCTAACCTCCTGTGGGGAACTTTGTCAAAAGCTTTACTAAAGTCTAAATAGACAACATCCAAAGCTTTCCCTTCATCAACCTTTTTTGTAACCCCCTCGAAAAACTCAATCAGGCATGATCTACCCCTGACAAAACCATGCTGATTACTCCCTAGCAATCCCTTTACCTCCAAATAATTGTAAATACCATCCCTCAGAACACTTTCCATCAACTTGCCCACCACAGACGTCAGACTCACGGGCCTATAATTCCCAGGTTTACATTTGGACCCTTTCTTAAACAGCGGAACCACATGCGTCACCCTCAAATCCTTTGGCACTACCCCCATGGCCAGTGACATCCTAAATATCTCTGTTAATGGCCCCACTATCTGTCCACTAGCCTCCCTGAGTGTCCTTGGGAATATTTTGTCCGGTCCCGGAGATTTATCCACCTTTATCTTTTTCAACACAGCCATCACTACCTCCTTGGTTATCCTTATATGCTTCATTAACTCCCCACTATTTTTCTTTACCTCAACTGGTTCAATATTTTTTCCCTAGTGAATACCGAGGCAAATAAATCATTCAAAATTTCCCCCATTTCCTGACTTCTCACTCAGCCTACCCTCACTATCTACAAGGGGTCTAATTTTATCCCTCACTAATCTTTTACTTTTAATGTACTTATAGAAACCCTTTGGATTTATTTTTGCTCTGTCTGCCAAAGCCTCTTCGTGCCTTTTTTTGGCCTTTCTAATTTCTTTCTTAAGATTCCTTCTACACTCCTTGTAGTTCTTCAAATTGTCAACTCCCTGTTCTTTATACCTCTTGTACATCTCCCTTCTTCTCCTAACCAAATTTCCAATATTCCTCGAAAACCAAGCCTCCCTATGACTTCCAGCCTTTCCTTTGATCCTCACTGGGACATAACTACTTTGTACCCTCAAAATTTTTTTTTGAATAACCTCCATTTCTCATTTACACCCTCACCTGAAAATATCCTGTCCCACTCAATACTCCCCAAATTCCTTCTTATTCCTTCGAAATTTGCTCTTCTCCAATCCAGAACCTCAACTTTAGGCCTCTCCTTGCTCCTCCCTAAAACTACCTTAAAACTAACAGAATTATGACTGCTGAGTTTAATCCAGACTGCTGAGTTGAAGTGAATTAATACAACTCCCCTGGATCATGTGATCTCTATTACCCAATCAGCTTACTGTTGAGCTTTTCAAATCCAACTGCCTGAGTCACCTGACTCCAGGTGCAGCTTTCCTTGCTGACATCTACTATATAATTGATGTAGAAAAATTATACTGAACTAATTGATATCTTACATGGAGATGCCCATATTTGCCAATCAATTACAATATTCAGATTAATTTCCTACCTTTGTCTAGACTATGAACTCCTCATTTAAAAGTTCCTACTTGTAATAAACTTTTTAATAATTCTCTTTAGAAGTAGTTCTATTTCAGTGCAAGATGGTCCTAACTTATCCTTCAAATATGCTCTTAGTTGGAAATAACAAAAAAGATTGTTATGAGCTAGAGGATATTTATTTATCAGTTGCTCAAATGACATTAATTGATCCCTTTCATAACAATCTTCAACATTTATAATCCCCTTGAGAAACCAGCTATCCAGAAATTGATGATTCTTTGAAAAATATACGAGGATTTTGAATCAAAGCCATTCTGGGTGATGTACATTCTCTTACACCAATTTCATCATTTATTTTATTCCACATATTAATCAAATGTTTCAATAATGGTGTATCTTTATCACCAACCATTAATTTGAATTCCCACTTGTATATAAATTCTTCTGCTTTTCTCTCTCCTATTTTATTTGAATCTATTTTAACCCATGGCAATTTTTCCATTTCAAAAAGTAAGCAAGAAATCTAATTTGAGCAGCTGGATACTAATTTTTAAAATGAGGAAGCTGTAGTCCTGTCAATGTAGAATTTGCAATGAGAGCAACGCAGCTGTCTTTAGCTATCTTACTGAATAGGCTAAAATGGCATAACATGAGAGCAAACATTCCGGAGGAGTGTGGGTCACTTGTAACATGGGATTCAATTGGAAATGGGTTCACATGGCATAAAATCATGATGCAGACTGTTTTCTAAGAGTGGACTATAAGAGGAAGGTTGTCCAGGTCTCCAGCAGGATATAGATAACAAGATATAGGAGCAGAAGTAGGCCCACTGAGTCTGTTCCGCTATTCTTCAACTCAGCCCCACTACCCAGCTTTGTCCCCATTATGCTTGATTCCTTGACTAATCAAATACCTGTCCATCTCTGCCTTATTTACACTCAATGACCTCAGTTCCTCAGATTCACGACCCACTGACAAAATAATTTTTTCCACATCTGTTTTAAATTCACACCCTTTTATCCTGAAATTATGCTCTCTTGTCCTTGAATCTCCTACCATGGGAAACATCTTTGCCATATGTACTCTGTCCAGGCCTTCCAGCATTTGAAATGCCTCTGAGGTCCCCCTTATCCTTCTGTACTCCATCTAGTACAGTTGAAGAGTTAACAATTATTCTTCATACACTAACCCTTTCATTCCTAGTATCATTCCAGTAAATCATCTCTGAAAGCTCTCCAACACCAACATGACTTTTCTGAAATATGGCCCTCAAAACTGAAATTTTGATTAAATGGAAAGGCAATTTTCCATATACACAAACACAACAGTTAAATGATAGTATGTCTTGTTGAAGTTTACAAAGAATTAGATTGACATTAAAGAGTCAAATAATAACATTCAAAAGATGCCGGGCCCATTTATGGATTATTATCGTAACCTAAAGGATTAGGGTTGTTCTAAAGGTTGGTGATGTGTTACGAGACCAGAGGACCACCAAAACCCAGCAGTAATAGATATTCACCAAGAGAAATGGTTACTTAAATAAAAGTTGATTTTAATTATCTTTAAACATGAAAACATAATTAAACTTTAACTTATGACTATTAACTTTACCGAACGTAACCCCCTTCTGATTCTAGGCGCACGTGTGTGTAGGTTGAGAAAAGTTCTTTGCTTCACAGTCCAATCTCACTTCTCATTCCTCCAAGTTCACTGGATGCAGGAAATTCCACTCAGGAAGTTTCTTGTTGGTGTTTAGAGAGAGATGTGTTGTTGAGGGAAGCATTAGGGTGATTTTGACTCAATGTACCAGCATCTGAAGTCCATTATCTCTTCAGAAAAGCTCTGATAGCATGGAGCAGAGCTGAGCCAGGACTTGGCAGGGTTTAAAGGATGTGTGTGGGCAGGGTTTGTTCTGGACAAACAATCTGTTTGAAATCAAGATTCAAACGATTTTGAGGAATACAACAGGAATTGTACAACAGGAGCTTAGTGTTCTCTGATGAGTTTCCTTTCAATAATGGAAATGATATTTTAAAAACTGCCCATTAATCTTCCTGATACAGATCTTTGCATTTAACGTTCAAATTGCTATCTGTTGTTAACTTGGAGGCCTTTAATGGGGCGACTGGGTGGAATATATGCTTTAACCATGCAATTGGCTTGCAATTTTCTTGCTGTAGGATGTGTTGCAGTTGCTTGTAAGTTTAGAAAGTGGGATTATGATGCGAAACTGCAAGTTATTGTGCCATTTTTGTTTTTAAAAATGCAAATGAGAAAATTTTGACTTTGGTCTCTTGGTTTGCTTCCGTTTACAGAGGAGGCATTTTGTCAAGCTGCGAAGACAAAGTTGGATGCCCAATTGGGGAATCTGCTGGGCAAAGCAGAAAGCACAAAACGAGGGACGGAAAAAATAATGATGCAGACTGAAGTGCCGTTGAAACCAAACCCAAGTAAAGATTTTAATTTTGTGCAGTTTACTTAGGAAATCAAACAATTTGCTCTTTTGGTGGTGACCTATTGAAATAAACAAAATCTGGTTAGAATTGAAGTTTATAGAATGTTTGGAAGTTGCAACAACAAAAAATGGAGCATAGAAATTCGATGTTGTAATTAAGATAAATGAACAATCAATGAGCCCAGTGTCACAGTATTTGCCTAAGTTTACCGTACATCACTGTTAAACTTTCTTCCCACTGTGCACCTGGTGTAACATCTCTGACTCAATTTACCGTTCATCACCCACCATTAAACCGTCTCACTGCTGTGAACCCAGTGTCACAGTCGACCGTACATCACTGATACACCTCCTCCCCACTATGAACCTGGTGTTACAATATCTGCCTCAGTCTACTGTACATCACTGTTAAACATTTTCCACCCTGTGAACCTGGTGTCACAGTATCTGCCTGAGTTTAACGTACATCACCGTTAAACCTTCTCCCCACTGTGAACGTGGTGTCACAGTATCTGCCACAGTTTATCGCACATCACTGTTAAAACTTCTCACTGCTGTGAACCCAGTGTCACAGTATCTGTCTCAGTCTACCGCACAACACCGTTAATCCTTCTCCCCCCTATGAACCTGGTGTCACAGTATTTGCCTCAGTCTACCGTACATCACTGTTAAACCCTCTCCCCAATGTTAACCTGGTGTCACAGTATCTGTCTCAGTCTACCATGCATTGCCGTTAAACCTTCTCCCCACTTTGAACCTGGTGTCACAGTATCTGACACAGTTTATAGTACATCACTGTAAAACCTTCTCACTGCTGTGAGCCTGGCGTCACAGTATCTGTCTCAGTCTACCGTACATCACCATTAAACCTGCTCCCCACTGTGAACCTGGTACCCCAGTATCTGCAACAGTTTATCGTACATCACTGATAAACCCCCTCCCCACAGTGGATCTGGTATCACAGTATCTGCCACAGTCTATTGTACATCACTGTTAAGCCTTCTCAGTTCTGTGAAGTCAGTGTCACAGCATCTGCCGCAGTCTTCCATACATCACCATTAAACCTTATCCCCACTGAGAATCTGGTGTCACTGTATCTGCCACAGTTTATCGTGCATTGCTGTTAAACCATCTCACTACTGTGAACCCGGTGTCACAGTATTTGCCTAAGTTTACCGTACATCACCGTTAAACCTTCTCCCCAATGCGAACCCCATCTCAGAGTATATGCCTCATTCTACTGTACATCAACGTTAAAACTTCTCCCCACTATGAACCCGGTGTTACTGTATCTGCATCAGTTTTTTGTACAGTACCATTAAACCTCCTCGCCACTATGAACTTGGTGTCACAATATATGCCAGAGTATATTCTACACACTGTTAAACCTTTCCAGTACTCTGCACCCAGTGTAAACAGTATCTGCCAAAGTTCACCATGCATCACCTTTAAACATTCTCCCTTCTGTGAACCAGGTGTCACTGTATTTGCCACAGATTATCGTACAGCACTGTTAAACATTCTCCCCAATGTGAAACAGGATTCACAGTATTGGCCACAGTTTATCTTGCATAGCTGTTAAACTATCGAACTAATGTGAACCTGGTTTCATAGTATCTGCCTCGGTCGACCGTACATCACTGTTAAATCTTATCCCAAGTGTGAACCTGGTGTCACTGTATCTGCCAAAGTATATCCTACATCACCGTTAAACCGGTATCATGTATCTGCCTCACTCCACTGTCCAACACCATTAAACTTTCTCCCCACTATGAACCTGGTGACACAGTATCTGCCACAGTTTATCATACATCACTGTTAAAGCTTGTCCCCACTGTGAACCTGGTTTCACAGTATCTGCTTGTGCTGCGCTGTTGGTTTGGAAGGCTCAGAGACCCAGCTTGGATCGGAGTAGGATGAGTCTCTTCCGATTAGATTCCAGGATGTCTTCGGCGTGAACATCGATGATTGCTTCGACCGTGTTTTGCCAGATCTCGAAGCGTGTCTGTGCTTCCGGGTGGTGTGGGTCGGTCTCGAGGCTCCCGGTGCTCAGGAGCTTTTCCACACCAGCTTGTAAAATTTTATGTCGAATAAATTGTGGTGTGCTGTTGGACAGAAGCAAACACACAAAACCAAAAGACTGTACAACAGGCTTTATTCGACATAAAACTCCACAGAGCCAGCTGTGAGAGTGTGCTGCTGGTTGCTGTGAGCTCTGAGAGTGTGACCTCGAAGGCCAGCGCAGGCCGGAGGGTGATTGACACCCGTCCGGATGGGGCTTGGTCCATTCAGGTTGGCTGATTGACAGCTGACCAGGTGTTGTCTTGTCCCCATGCTGTTCTGCAGGTACAGAGGTTTCCCCCTGCAGTAGGCCAGTGGTGTACCACCACATTGTGGCACCTTTGTTTACTGCGGGGAGAAAGTTTAACAGTGATGTACGATAAATTGTGGCAGATGCTGGGACACCAGGTACACAATGTGGAAAATTATTAATGGTTATGAACGATAAACTGTGGCAGATGCAGTGACATCGGATTCACAGTGGGGGGGGAGAAAGTTTAATGGTAATCTGAGGCAGATAACGTGACACCGGGCTCACAGTAATGAGATGGTTAAAATTTGATGTATGATAAACTGTGGCAGATACTATGAGACCAGCTTGACAGTGTGGAAGATTTGTAACTGTTATGAATGATAAACTGTAGCAGATACAGTGGCATCAATTCACAGTGGGGAGAATGTTTAACTGTGATGTACAATAAATTGAGGCAGATACAGTGACACTATGTTCAGAGTGGGGAGAATGTTTCAAGTTGATGTACGATAAACTGCGGCAGAAACAGTGGGGAGATAGTTTCATGCTGATGTACGTTAAGATCAGGCAGATACAGTTACACGGGGTTCACAGTGGGGAGAAAGTTTAATGGTGATGTACAGTAGAGTGAGGCAGATACTGTGACACTAGATTCACAGTGGGTAGGAGATTTTTATGGTGATGTAAGGCAGACAGAGGCAGATACTGTGATACCAGGTACATAGTGGGGAGAAGTTTTAACGGTGCTGTGCGATAAACTGTGGCAGATACAGTGACACCAGGTTGACATTAGGGAGAAGGTTTAATGGTGCTGTACGATAAACTGTGGCAGATACAGTGACACCTCATTCACAGTGCAGAGAAGGTTTAATGGTGCTGTTCGATAAACTGTGGCAGATACTGTGACACCAGATTCACAGTGGAGAGTGTCACATTAGTGGCCCAAAATGTGAAATTGATAGCACTATCAACACATGATTTACCCGTTGAACATCGGCGTGTATTTATTTCTCTGCTTCCATTATTCCACCATTCCGCGCCTGCATTCCTTACGCGCATGCCCTCTGACCTCCCGTCAGGTTAATAGCTCAACCTCTATCTGCATACATCTCATGCATATTCATTATCATGACATCCCTCCTTTCACCGGAAATAAACTTTATATCTTTATGTGTTTTAACCTTTCAATCTAAGTGTATATCTTGTATGAATATCAATGAACATAATACATTGCTGTGTTTCTTTCTGTTTAAATGCAAACACTTTAACACTATCAATAGCATTTTTTTGCCTTCCAAACCAACAAAAGCAACATCAAATTCCCTCTTCACAAAATGTAACGTAACCATGTTATAACCAAATGTAATATAATAGCTCAACATTTCTTCTGTAGTTATAATAATACAATGGTCACCTCATATGCAAAATGTAAACGTTTAAAATTATATGCCCCACATATTTCCTTCCCCTTTATTTTTCATGACTATTTTTTTCTGTTCTATAAAACCACATATTTAAATTCCAATATTTTGTTTTTTTTTTCATTTAATACCAAATAGTCGACCAAAACAAAAATGCAATTCTTACAGCACTCATACACATACTCTATGATGTATTTATCAAAATCACTGTCCAAATGTTCCCATTATCATTCTTCTTCCTGCATGAAAATACTTCTGATTGTTGGTTACTGTTACTGATGGTCCAAAGTCAAACCGCGTCAAATATAAAATAAATGTTCGGTGCACAGTTTTCTTTTTCTAATAACGCTAAACACAACAAAACAGTGATGATCCAGGTAATCATAGCACAAGTTCGCAAAGGTCTCTTTCTCGGAGTTCGCGATGGTTTCCTTCCTGACATCCACATATACGCATTCACTGCGTGTTTCACAAGGGCAGCGTTCGGTGTACACCCTTTACATTATTTCTTTTATTTTTTTTCACAATCACCACACATTTCCCCTTTTCCTTGGCATGTTTCTTACTGTGCTTCCACTGAATCAATGCACTTTTTATTTCTTCATTGAAACTCATTCCAACTATCACAAACTTTCACTTTCATGATAATGCGGGCACGATTAGAAATATGGCACAAAATCTTCATATCGCTAAGGTGGCTTCCTGTCCCGTCTCAGCCTTCCTGCAATGCTACTGTCGCAACTTGGTTGCTCACCCTCAGCACCAGAAACACTGTTCGCTACGGCCTCTGGTGTTTCTGGTACTCTGGCCACTTCATCGGGAAAACTGGCAACTACCTCTGGAACATAGTCTGGTCCCTCAGATTGAGCAACTCATACTGGATTTCCAACCACTTCACTCGGTGCCACTCTGGATTGGTAGTTTTTGACACCAGACATGTTTCTTTTGTAGAGGACTCCAGCTGGAGACCTGACTGTCACCATACTGCCGCTTCTGGATGCAACAGTGTAGGGTTGATGGTAATAAGGTGTGTCTAGCTTACCACCACTCTCTTGCCTCACAAGAACATTATCTCCAGGCATGATGTCTGAGTACCTGGCCCCACGTCTCGAGTCTGCATCCAGCTTTGCTGCCCCCTTTTTTTCAGCATCATGGTCCCTCATCTCCTGGTCGTCCCTGATTTCCTTCAGTTCGGGCATTTTTGTGCGGATTTTCCTCCCGAAGAGTATTTCTGCTGGACTTTTTCCTGTGGTTGCATGAGGGGTTGCCCAATAGACAGCTACATAGGATAGCAATGCTTCTCTTCAGTTCTGTCCTTCTGCATGAGCGATCCGTAGTCGTTTTTCGATGGACTGATTTTGTCTCTCTACTTCTCCCTGGGCTTGCGGCCATTTAGGAGTGATGGTGGATGCTTGTGGTCCTCATATATTCAGCAAATGTCTCTGAGATGAACTGTGAACCATTGTCAGAGTATAGCGTAACAGCATTGTCTCTGACAATGCTTGTAACATTTTTTCAATGATTGTTGACCTCATCACAGAGTACTCATAGTATATGCTGTAGTAGTCCACCACTACCATGATTGACTCACTAGTTGGTAAAGGTCTGAGAAAGTCAACAGCTACATCGATCCACGGACCTGTCGGGAGTTGCATACTCTGGATCAGCTCTGGGGGAATTACTCCTACTTGTGAGTTGACACCCATGGCAGGTTTTGATGAATTTCTCCACGTCTTTATCACAACCTGGCCACCATACTTTACCCCTGAGGTTTTGCTTGGTACCAACAATACCTAGGTGTCCTTCATGAGCTAATGATACGATCTTCGGTCTCAACCTCTGTGGTATCACCAATCAACAACCCTTCAACACACACTGCCCAATGCAACAAAGTTCGTCTCTAATGGGAACATATGCCTTGTGAGTGCACTTGTCCCATTGTCCACTTTGGATACATTCTCTAACTTCCATGAGTTCTGAGTCATGTTCGGACTCTCTCTCGACTTCCCTCGTTGTCACAGATCCCGGTGTCGACTGGATAGCTACGAAATGTAAAAGGCTCTCTGCTTCTGTCCCCAGTTCTGACTTGGATTGTGGGCATCCATCTTTCAACAATCTGGACAGCGGATCAGCAATGTTTGCTTTCCCAGCAATGTGGACTACTCTGTACTTGTACGGTTGGAGTCTGAGCACCCATCATCCTATCCTGGCACACGGTTTGGACTTGGCAGCGTAGATCACTTCCAATGGTTTATGGTCCGTGATGAGTTCAAATTCAATGCCATACAAATATGCATGGAATATCTCACAGGCCCATACAAGTCCGAGTGCTTCTTTCTCTGTCTGAGAATATCTCCTTTTAATGTCTGTCAAAGATCTGCTGGCATAGGCAATGATTCTTGGTCCCTTATCATGCGTCTGGACCAACACGGCTCCTAAACCAACAGGGCTAGTCATCTGCTATGACTTTGGTTAGTGCATCCGGATCATAATACCCAAGAGTATCGGCATTCATCAGACTTTGTTTCAGAGCTGTGAATGCTTCCTTCTGCTCAGGGCCAAAATTGAATGGTACACCTTTCCTGGTTAGTTTCCTCAGTGGTTCTGCCAGTGTAGCAAAGTTAGGGATGAACTTTGCGCAATAATTGACCAATCTCAAGAAACTCCTCATCTCCGTTACATTCTAGGGTTCACGTGCATCGGCAACAGCTTTCACCTTGGCATCAGCTGGGTTCAGTCCTTCCCGTGTAAACCTGTGTCCCATGAAGTCCATCTCTGAAACACCGAACTGGCACTTGTCTCCATTCACAGTAAGGCCTGCCCCCTGTAGTCTGGATAGCACAAGCCTCAACAGTTTGTCATGCTCTTCCTGTGTAGCCACATGGACTATGATGTCATCAAAAATGTTGGCGACTCCAGGAATGCCTTGAATCACTCGATGGATTTTGTTCTGGTAGATCTCAGGAGCTGCATTGATGCCGAATGATAGCCTCTTGTACCGGTACAATCCATAGTGAGTCACAAATGTTGTCACGTCCCTGGATTCTGGGTCCAGCTCTAGTTGATGATAGCCCCATTTTAAATCAATTTTTGAGAACACCTGACAGGTTGTTAACTCCTGGAGTATTTCTTCTACTGTTGGTATGGGGTGTCATTCTCAAAATATAGCTTCATTGGCCATCCTCATATCAACACACAGTCTCATGTCACCATTTGGTTTGGGCACGATCACTACTGGGCTGACATTGCATTGAATGTTCTACAGGTTCAATAATGTCTTGCACAATCAACTCTTTGATTTTGGCCTTGACTTTCCCACGAAGTCCAAATGGGGTTCTGCGAACTGGTTGTGCCTTGGGTTTGACCGTTTTGTCCACTCCTAGCTTTAGTTGTCAACCTTTCAGCTTTCCTACTCCCTGGAAAACTGCGAGGAATTCTTGCTTCATATCCTCGTATGACTGAACTGAATTGACACGAGCTCCAATATGAAGTATTGCCAGATCTTGTGCTGTGTGTCTACTCAGCAATGGTTCTCCCCTTTCGTCTATGACAACAAACTCTGCTTCAGTGTGCTTGTCACCAGCTCCAACAGTCGCAGTGAAACATCCAATGGTCTGCAATGGCTTGGTTGCTGTGTATGGATACAGTTTCTTTGAACACTTCTTTGATGTACAAATGATCTTTTTTTTTCATTTTCTCCCATAAGTGTCGGTCAATTACATTACTGTCACTGCCTGAGTCTACAATGACCAGAACTGTCACACCACCAGTTATCACTGGGACTTTCTCATGATGGTCATCATTCAATGTAAACTGATGATATTTCTGCCCATCCTGGTTTTCGTCATCATCGTCACTTTCTGGGTCACCTTCTATATGGCGAATAGTGCCTTGCTTTCTCTGTCCATAATTGCCTTTCTTTCCAGGAGACTTTCCTTTCTCCCAAGGTTTGCCCTTAGAAGCTGTACTCTTCCCAGTCTGGTTTGCATTCTGGTTTGCACTTCTTTGCAAAGTGGTCTTTACCTCCACACTTTCTACAAACTTTGCCTTTTGCTGGGCAGCATGGGTCTTTACCAAAATAACCTCTGTCTCCACATCTGTAACACTCCAAATCACGTGTCGGCATATTTCTTGGCTGGCTATGGTTATGCGAAAGCCTATTTACTTGTTGACCAACTTTGTCTTTACTGGGCTGGCTTGAGTTGTCTTTCAGTTTCATGGTATGAAATTGCCCCTGAACAGCTTCTAATGCAGCAGCAATTGCTAAAGCATTGGTAAGTTTCAACTCACCCCCTTTTTCCAGCAGTCGCCTTCTGAGTTTGTCTGATCTGCAGTGCTGCACGACTTGATCCAATAACTGGTTGTTCAAATCAGCTCCCACGTAATTGCATCCAACAGCCAGTTGTCGCAATCTCGTCACGTACTGGGCGACCGTTTCCCCATCTTTCTGTTTTGTTTTGCGAAACAAATGGCGTTGAAATGTGGCATTCGGTGTCACCACATAGTGTGCATTCAATGCATCTACAGCTCCTTCCTTCCAGTATTCAAAAGCGTCTTAAAGTTTTCCTGAACTGCAGGTCCTGCGGTGAAGAGAAGTAATGCCCTCCGCTGCGCTTTCTGCTCTGCCATGCTCCCATCGAGAAATAGGCCATGACTGTCGGCGTAAGCTTCAAACTCTTCAAGCCATGCCTTCCACTTCATGCTCACAGTGCTTGCATCGCCTGTTGGGTCAAAATGAGGAACCCCGCGAAGTGCTAGAAATTCAGCTCCAATGACTGCCACAATGAAACGTTCCAGCTCAAAGCCACGGATTCAAAATCCAAAATGTTTCTCCTCGTCGCCAATGTCACATTTGTGGCCCGAAATGTGAAATTGATACCACCATCAACACATGATTTACCCGTTGAACATCGGCGTGTATTTATTTCTCTGCTTCCATTATTCCACCATTCCGCGCCTGCATACCTCGTACACATGCCCTCTGACCTCCCGTCAGGTTAATAGCTCAACCTCTATCTGCATACATCTCATGCATATTAATTATCACGACAGAGAGGAGGTTTTTACGGTGATGTACGATAGACAGAGACAGACACTGTGACACCAGGTACACAGTGGGGAGAAGGATTAATGGTGCTGTACGATAAACTGTGGCAGATACAGTGACACCATATTCACAGTGCGGAGAAGATTTAATGGTGATGTATGGGAGACTGAGGCAGATATTTTACACCAAGTTCACAGCAGTGAGATGGTAAACAGTGATCCACGATAAAGGGTGTCAGATACGGTGTCACCAAGTTCACAGTGTGGAGAAGGTTTAACATGATGTAGAATAAACTGTGGCAGATACAGTGACATAAGGTTCACAGTGGGGACAAAGTTTAACAGTGATGTACAATGAACATTGGTAGATACAGTGACACCAGGTTCAGAGTTGAGAGAAGGTTTAATGGTGACGAACGGGAGACCGAGGCAGATACTGTTACACCGGGTTCACAGTGGGTGGATGGTTTAATGGTGATGTAAAGTAGATTGAGGCAGTTACTGTGACATCAAGTTTGCAGTGAGGAGAAGGATTAACGTTGATGAACGGAAGACAGAGACAGATACTGTGACACTGGGTTCACAGCCCTTGAGAAGGTTTAATAGTGATGTACGGTACACTGAAACAGATACTGTGACACCGAGTTTTCAGCAGTGAGAAGGTTTAACAGTGATGTACAGTAAACTGTGTCAGATGCTGTGACAGCAGGTTCACAGTGTGCAAAATTATTAATGGTTATGAACGATAAACTGTGGCAGATGCAGTGACCTCAGATTCATAGTGGGGGGGAGAAAGTTTAATGGTAATCTGAGGCAGATAACGTGCCACTGGGCTCACAGTAATGAGATGGTTAAAATGTGATGTACGATAAACTGTGGCAAATACTGTGAGACCAGCTTGACAATGTGGAAGATTTTTAACTGTTATGAATGATAAACTGTAGCAGATACAGTGGCCTCAAGTTCACAGTGGGGAGAATATTTAACTGTGATGTATGGTAAATTGAGGCAGATACAGTCACAGCATGTTCAGAGTGGGGAGAATGTTTAAAGTTGATGTATGATAAACTGCTGCAGAAACAGTGGGGAGATAGTTTAACGCTGATGTACACTCAGGCAGATACAGTTACACAGGGTTCACAGTGGGGAGAAGGTTTAATGGTGATGTACAGTAGATTGAGGCAGATACTGTGACACCAGTTTCACAGTGGGTAGGAGGTTTTTAGGGTGATGTACGATAGACAGAGGCAGACCTGTGATACCAGGTACACAGTGGGGAGAAGGTGTAACGGTCCTGTATGATAAACAGTGGCAGATAAAGTGACACCAGGTTGACAGTAGGGAGACGGTTTAACGGTGCTGTACATTAAACTGTGGCAGATACAGTGACACCTGATTCACAGTGCGGAGAAGGTTTAATGGTGATGTACAGTAGAGTGAGGCAGATACTGTGACACCAGATTCACAGTGGTGAGGAGGTTTTTACGGTGATGTACGGTAGACAGAGGCAGATACTTTGACACCGGGTACACAGTGGGGAGAAGGTTTAACGGAGATATATGCTGGATTGAGGTAGACACTGTGAAATGAGGTACACAGTCGGGTGAAGTTTTAACGGTGATGCACAATAAACTGTTGCAGATATATTGACACTGGGTTCACAGTTGGAGAAGGTTTAATGGTGATGCATGGAAGACTGAGGCAGATATTTTACACCGGGTTCACTGCAGTGAGATGGTAAACAGTGATTCATGATAAAGGGTGTCAGATACTGGGGAGGCGTGGCAAGATGGCATAAGGAACAGACGTGCCTTCCAGTCCTCTCCTGACTCTGACTTATTGTTTTGTCTTTAAGTGCCCGTTAAAACTCTTTTAAAAGTTTATAAATAGTATGAGGTGTTGAATTAACACCTAATGGTACATTTGTTAAAAAAAAGTAAAAGGAAACATCAACAGATTGTTAAAAAATTACATTTTCCGAAATTATCTGAACCTACCTGTTTACAAAATGCCAGGACTCAGCGTGGAATGGATCCAGGAGAAAAAGTGCAGGTTTCGGCATTGGAGCTCCGCTCTGTATCGGTAGGGCTCAACAAAAGGCTGGCCGGGTGCGTGAATTTCAAACAACGTCCACTGTGAGTGCTGTTACTGAGACTTTGACTGCTGAATCAGCTGGGGCGCCACCAGCTGGAGAGTTAAAGAGCCAACCTCCAATTGATATAGTGGTGGCGCTGCAAAATGCACCACCAGTTACAACGGCTCTTCCAGATACTGATGTAACGAAGCTTTTTAGTGAGATTTGGCTTAAAGGTAACCCTGACCATCAGCCTCCTGATACTTCTGGGGGGTCTGTGGCAGGGGATTTTACACAGAGTCAAACTGCAAGAAAAGAATAGTCTCTCTATCACAGTAATTTAAATAACGCACCAGAACAGGTCTTGGATTCTGTCCTGAAAGAGGTCTCCTTCTCAAAGCTCTATGAACCCGTTCCAATATTAAACCTTCAGGAAACTTATCTTGTCCCAACACTTGTGGAATCCATTCAGTGTTACGTATGGCTATTAGAAATGCACAGCAAAATAGATCTCCTTTGATGGTTCAGAGTAATCGTGTTTTCTTCTATCCGGATTTGAGTCAGGAAATTATGTTTCAACGACGTGAATTTAATTCTGTGAAAAAATTGCTGTGGAAAAAAGGATATAAGGCAACATGTAGGTATCCTGCGTTACTGAAGATCTTTCAGGATGGATATCAACCAAAGTTCTTTGACAATCCTAAAGAAGCTATGGATTTTGCTCAGTCTTTACCAATTATGCAATTCCAGGAATGACGTAGTCCTCCACGGTCTCCAAAGAGGGCAGAGCTGCAAGATGGGAATCAGATTTCTAGAAGAAATAGAAGAAACAGTGGTCGCAATGGCAAAGTTGATTAAAAAAAATATATTATTTTTTGTTGAGAAGATTTCAAATAGTGATGGCAGTTGGGAGAGGGAACTGGGTGGGCACCAATTTCCAGAAGTCATCAGCTGCGTATGAGTTATTTCACACCCAAAATTTTGGGGGAGCTACCGCATTAGGCGGTTTAAACAGGAGGAGATAATTGTGACCTCCGACCTGTTTTTTTTTCTTTTTAATTTTTGGGTTCGGGAGTGAAACCTTTTTTTTATTATCTTTTTTAAATAATTAATTTTTTTTATATATAACTTTTTTTTGTTGTTTTTAGTTGTAATTTCAAAGGGGAATTAAGGGTTTTTTTTCTTCTTTTCTTTTTTTTTGGGGGGTTTCTTTTTTTTTCTTTTTTTTCTCTCTTATTTTCTTTTTTTTTGTTTGTTTGTTTTTTGTTGTGTTTTATTGAGTGTAAGAAATGTCTAAATTGAAGTTTGCTTCTCTTAATGTTCAGGGCTTAAATAATACTATTAAGCGTAAGAAAGTACTTGCTTATTTTAAAAAATTAAAAGTTGATGTTGCTTTTTTACAGGAAACTCATTTAACAGTTAAGGAACATTTGAAACTCAAACGTGAATGGGTTGGGCAAGTTTTTTATTCTTCATTTAATTCTAAGGCAAAAGGTGTGGCAATTTTGGTACATAAGAATCTACCATTTCAGTTGCAGAATGAAGAGAAAAATGGTGGAAGATTATTAAAATTAAATTGTACAATCTTTAATGAGGCATGGACTTTGCTTGATGTTTATGCTCCTAATACTGAGGATACAGCTTTTTTTGTGGATATGTCTTTATTACTTGGACAATCGAATTCTAATGTGATGATTGGGGGAGATTTGAATGTGGTATTGGAGCCTTTATTGGATAAGTACCCAAGAGTAATTAAGAAGTCTAAGATGGCAATCCAAGTGACTAATATGATGGTAGATTTGAATTTAATTGATATTTGGCGAAGAGTTAATCCTACAGAGAAAGATTTTTCTTTTTATTCCTCGCGACATAATTCTTTTTCTAGAATTGATTATATTTTAATATCAGCACATTTGCAGGATAGGGTTACATCTGTGGAGTATAAGGCTAGATTGGTTTTGGATCATTCACTATTATTATTAGAATATTTGAGTTCACAAGATGTTCAGAAAGCTTCAAGATGGAGATTTAATACCATGCTATTGCAAAAACCAGAATTTATTGGTTTTTTAAAACAGCAAATTCAAATTTTTATTGGTATTAACTGTAATTCTGTTTCTAGTCATTTTGTTTTATGGGGTGCAATGAAAGCTTTTTTGCGAGGCCAAATTATTAGTTATGCCTCTAAAGTAAAGAAGGAGAGAATTAAAAAGATTGAAGACTTAGAGAAAAAGATAACTGCTACTGAAAAAGAATTTCAAAAACATGCTATCGAAATGCAAAAGAATCAGTTAACTAATTTAAAATTTAAATATAATGAACAACAAACATATCGGTTTGAATGTTTAATGAATTGAACTAAGCATAAGTTTTATGACTGGGGTGAGAAAGCTCATAAAGTTTTGTCATGGCAATTAAAAAAGGAACAATTATCTAGGATTATACCAGCGATTAGAAAGAAATCAGGTATTACTTTTAATCAAAAGGAGATTAATGAGGAATTTTGTAATTTCTATAAACAATTGTATACTTCAGAATGTAAAGATGTAACTGGAGATGCAATAGATTCTTTCTTGAAAAATATTAACTTGCCACAATTGAATCAAGAAGACAGACAAGAGCTAGATAAACCTTTTACAGAAGATGAAATAGACAGACAAGAGTTAGATAAACCTTTTACAGAAGATGAAATATGAAATAAGAGACATGCGGAATGGAAAGGCACCTGGTGAAGATGGGTTTTCTATAGAGTTTTATAAAGTTTTTTATGCTGATGTATCTTCTATTTATAAGGATGTATTACAACAAACTTACAATACTTTTCAATTACCTGAGTCTTGTTCTAACGCAATAATTACGGTTATACCAAAAAAAGATAAAGACCCTTTACAGGTTTCTTCTTATAGACCAATATCATTGTTAAATGTAGATTATAAAATTGTAGCTAAAATTATGGCTAATAGATTAGCTCAATATCTGCCTAAAATTATACATGGTGATCAAACGGGATTTATAAAAAACAGTTATGCGTCAGATAATATTTTACGGTTAATAACCTTGATAAATAAATCTAAATTTCAGTTGAAATATCCAATAGTGGTTTCATTGGATGCAGAAAAGGCTTTTGACAGAGTGGAATGGAAGTTTCTGTTCAAAGTACTTGAGAAATTTTGTTTTGGTTCTTCATTTATTGGGTTGATAAAGGCTTTATATAATAGCCCAAAGGCTAGAATTGCTGTTAATGGCCAAATTTCAGAATCTTTTAGTTTGACAAGATCTACTAGTCAAGGATGTCCGTTGTCACATGCTTTATTTGCTATAGTTATTGAACCTTTAGCACAATTAATACGTCAAAATGAAAATGTTAAAGGTATGAGAGTTCTGAATGAGGAATACAAGATTGATTTATTTTCTGATGATGTTTTATAATATTTGGTGGATCCGGATAGTTCTTTACCTGCAATTCAAGAATGTTTAGAAATTTATGGTCAATTATCTGGTTACAAAATAAATTGAGCTAAAAGTGAAATTTTGCCAATTTGTAAAGATGATTATTCAGTATGTAAAAATATTACAAATTTGAGGTGGACTACACAAATTAAATATTTAGGAATTAATGTTAATATGGAATTTCAAGAATTATATTCAATTAATTATTTTCCTTTAATAAAAAGGATTAAATTAGATTTGATTAGGTGGAGGGATCTACGTGCTAAACATGAATGAGACTGCGCATTGGTCGGTCAGCAGTGTAAAGTGTCTGCCAGTGAGGTAGTGCCTCCAATGACATACTGCTTCGAATATGGCCTGGGCCTCCTTGGCTCTCAGGGCCCTGGAGAAGAAGGCTACCGGCCGACCGGCCTGGTTCAAAGTGGCCGCCAGTGCAAAATCGGATGCATCGCTCTCTAATTGAATCGGAATGGACTCATCGATGGCGTGCAGTGTTGCAGCGGCGACATCCAATTTGATGCGGTCAAAGGCTGCTCTGGCTTAGGTTGACAGGAGGAAGGAGTTGGTCTTGATAAGTGGCCGTGCCTTGTCGGCATAGTGTGAAACCCATTGGGCATATTACGAAAAGAAACCCAGGCAGCGTCTGAGTGCCTTTTGGGTGTGGTGGGGTGGCAAGTCCATGAGGTGACGCATGCAGTCAGTTCTCCTCCACACAACCTAGAATTGCGAGCTGAGTGGTCCAGAAGACACACTTGTCAAAAATGTAGGTTAAGTTTTCGTACTTCACCATTAAACCTTCTCCGACAGTGAACCCATTGTTACTGTATTTGCCACAATTTACTGAAAATCATCATTAAACCTTCTCCCCACTATGAATCTGATGCCACTGTATCTGCCACAGTTTATCATTCATAACAGTTAAACATGCTGTCACAGCATCTGACACAGATTACTGTACATCACTGTTAAACCTCCTCACTGCTGAAAACTTGGAGTCACAGTATCTGTTTCCGTGTATCATACATCACTATTAAACCTTCTCAAGGGCTGTGAACCCAGTGTCACAGTATCTGTCTCTGTCTTCCGTACAACAACGTTAATCCTTCTCCCCACTGTAAACCTGGTGTCACAGTAGCTGCCTCAGTCTACTTTACATCACCGTTAAACCGTCCACCCACTGTGAACCCGGTGTAAAAGTATCTGCCTCGGTCTCCCGTATGTCACCATTAAACTTTCTCTCAACTCTGAACCTGGTGTCACTTTATCTGCCAATGTTTATTGTATACCACTGTTAAACTTTCTCCCTACTGTGAACCAGGTGTCACTGTATCTGCCACAGTTTATTCTACATCATGTTAAACCTTCTCCACCCTGTGAACCTGGTGACACAGTATCTGACACCTTTTTTTTGAAGACTTTATTTAAAATTTTATAACATGAATACAATAGAGAATTACATTTAAAGAAAAATTTAAAAAAATTAAAATAGTATGATTACAATATTACATCAGAAAACTACACAAAATAACCCCCCCCCCAATTAATTGTAACACAATATTAATAGTCTAACTTAAAATTAGTCCAACCCTCCCACCCCCCCCCCCAAAAATAAAGAGTGAAGAGTTAACAAAATTAACAATATTATATATGGAAAAAAATACCCACTTACAAAAAAAGAGATAAAACTTAACCTAAAAAAATTCTAACAACAAAAAAAATTGTCAATACTAAAATATCACATTTAAACATATATTTAAATCAAACTTAAATGCATATAATTAGCAAACAGAGTCCACTTTAACTTATAAAAAGACATCTTATCCTGAATTGAAAAAGATATCCTTTCCATAGTCAAACAAAATTTCATTTCCGAATACCACTTATCTAAAGTTAGTATATTTCTATCTTTCCAAGTAAGTGCTATACATTTCTTAGCCACGACTAAAGCTAAATAGATAAATGAAATCTGATAATCCTCTAAACCTAAATCAATTAATGATTGGATGTTCCCTAATAAAAATATATCAGGATCTAATACAAGATGGATATTGTATAAACTGTTAAAAATAGATTGAATACCTTTCTAAAACTGTGGCAATCGATCACAAAGCCAAACAGTATGCAAAAAAGTATTGGCCGTCTGATCACATTGAAAACAAGAATCCAACTTACTAAGACCAATTTTTTTAAATTTCTCCGGCGTTAAATATAGCTGATGAATAAAATTATAATTAATCATCGCTAGTCTAGCATTAATTAATTTCCGAATACTATTCTGACAAATTTCCATCTAAGCTTCTTCAGCTATTTTATGTCCTAAATCTTTTTCCCATTTCAACTTATCTTTATCCCAGTCTTTTTTACTATCAATTTCTTGTAAAATACAATACAAATCAGATATATATCCCTTTTTTGGTATTGAAAGTACATATTCTTCAAAACACAATTCAGGCAATAAAATTATATGTCAACCACATAACTGTTTTACAAAGGATCTTAATTGATAATATACAAATATAGAATTTGCACTAATACCATATTTCCTTTGTAATTCGTCAAAGGAACAAAACAACCCTCAGAAAAACAATCAGATAAATTTTTTATTCCCTTTTTTCCCCATTGTTTCAAAGTGGCATTGGAGACCGTAAAAGGAACAAGTTGATTATTATATAATGGCAATCTTCCAGAATATATATTTTTAAGTCCCAATTTTTTAAGTTTACTTGTCCATAAATTCAATAAATGTTTCAATATTGGTACATCATAAGTTCGTAATAAATTTTTATTCCATCGAATCAAAAACTCATGAGGAAATTTTTCTAAAATAACCGCCATTTCTATCTTTACCCAACTAGGTGGGTCGTCCATATTCATTAATGCACTAAGAAATTTGAATTGAGCTGCTTCATAATAATGCTGAAAATTCGGTAATCTTAAACCTCCAAATTGAAAATCCCACATCAATTTTCTCATTGCTACACTCGGAAATTTTCCCTTCCATAAGAATTCTCTAATCGCTTTATATAAGTCCTTAAAAAAACATTTTTTTTTAAATAAGGAATTGATTGAAACAAATATTGTATTCTAGGAGAAATATTAATTTTTATATTTCCCATGCTAAAGGCAAAAGTGAGCAGTTTATGGTCTGTGAATACGGTGAAATGACCACCTTCCAAGATATAACGAAAGTGCCTTATAGCCAGATGAAGTGCTAATAGCTTTCTATCAAAGGCGCTGTACTTCATTTCCGCTGGTCTTAGATGATGATTCAAGAAGGCAAGGGGCTGATAATGGCCATTGACGTATTGTTCCAGAACTGCACCCACAGCTGTTCCTGAGTCAACTGTGCTAAGCGTCAAAGCAGTTTCAGGATCTGGATGCGCAAGCATTGCTGCTTTGGCTAATGCCTCTTTGGTGGACATAAATGTGGCCTCTGACTCTGCAGTCCAGGTAATGTTTTTGTTTGGAGCAGAGATGATGTCAAACAGGGGTTGCAGGATGTCAGCAATCCCGGGAATAAATCTGTGATAAAATTTTATCATTCCCAAAAACTTCTGCAGCCCTTTGATGGTGACAAGTCTGGAGATTGTATGGATGTCATCTACCTTGCCTGATAATGGAAATATGCCATCTGCTGTAATTTTATGCCCTAAGAATTCTATGGTTCACTTGTCAAGGTTAATTGTCAGTCCAAGCAAAGTCTTGGAGCCATTGGAAAATGCTGCACAAATGCAGGCGGTGACCTTGCTCATTTAGACTTGCTACAAGGGTGTCATCCAAGTAAATATCTTTCTTTCTTCTTTGGCTTGGCTTCGCGGATGAAGATTTATGGAGGGGTATTTCCACGTCTGTAGCAGGCTCGTTGGTGACTGACAAGTCCGATGCGGGACAGGCAGGCATGGTTGCACCGGTTGCAAGGGAAAATTGGTTGGTTGGGGTTGGGTGTTGGGTTTTTCCTCCTTTGTCTTTTGTCAGTGAGGTGGGCTCTTCAGTCTTCTTCAAAAGAGGTTGCTGCCCACTGAACTGTGAGGCACCAAGATGCACGGTTGGAGGCGATATCAGCCCACTGGCGGTGGTCAATGTGGCAGGCACCAAGAGATTTCTTTAAGCAGTCCTTGTACCAGTCTTTGGTGCACCTCTGTCTCGGTGGCCAGTGGAGAGCTCGCCATATAACATGATCTTGGGAAGATGATGGTCCTCCATTCTGGAGATGTGACCCACCCAGTGCAGTTGGGTCTTCAGTAGCGTGGATTCAATGCTTGCGGACTCTGCCACCTCGAGTACTTCGATGTTGGCGATAAAGTCACTCCAATGAATGTTGAGGATGGAGCGGAGACAGCGCTGATGGAAGCGTTCTAGGAGCCGTAGGTGATGCCGGTAGAGGACTCATGATTCGGAGCCGAACAGGAGCGTGGGTATGACAATGGCTCTGTACACACTAATCTTTGTGTGTTTCTTCAGGTGGTTTTTTTTCCAGACTCTTTTGTGTAGTCTTCCAAAGGCGCTATTTGCCTTGCCAAGTCTGTTGTCTATCTCGTTGTCGATTCTTGCATCAGATGAAAAGGTGCAGCCGAGGTAGGTAAACTGGTTGACCATTTTTGAGTTCTGTGTGCGCGATGGAGATGTGGGGGGGCTGGTAGTCATGGTGGGGAGCTGGCTGATGGAGGACCTCAGTTTTCTTCAGGCTGACTTCCAGGCCAAACATTTTGGCAGTTTCCGCAAAACAGGACGTCATGCGCTGGAGAACTGGCTCTGAATGGGCAACTAAAGCGGCATCGTCTTCAAAGAGTAGTTCATGGACAAGTTGCTCTTGTGTCTTGGTGTGAGCTTTCAGGTTCCTCAGATTGAAGAGACTGCCATTCGTGTGGTACCAGATATAAACAGCGTCTTCATTGTTGAGATCTTTCATGGCTTGTTTCAGCATCATGCTGAAGAAGATAGTAAAGAGGGTTGGTGCAAGGACGCAGCTTTGCTTCACGCCATTGTCAATGGAGAAGGGTTCGGAGAGTTCATTGCTGTATCTGACCCGACCTTGTTGGTTTTCGTGCAGTTGGATAACCATGTTGAGGAACTTGGTTGGGGGGGGGGCATCCAAGGTGCTCTACTACTTGCCAAAGCCCTTTCCTGCTCACAGTGTTGAAGGCTTTGGTGAGGTCAACAAAGGTGATGTAGAGTCCTTTGTTTTGGTCTCTGCCCTTTTCTTGGAGCTGTCTGAGGGCAAAGACAAAGTAAATATACACAAAGACTAAATCACTGCCTTGCATGTCCATAAGCCACTGAAAAGTTTGTGCGGCATTCTTTAAATCAAATGGCATTCTGAGGAATTCATAAAGACTAAACGGCATAATGATTGCTGTCGGGGGAATATTATTCTCATGAATCAGTATCTGATGATATCCCTTAACCAAATCAATCTTTGAAAATGTGCAGCAATGATGCAGATGGGTAGTGACATGCTGTATGTGTGGAAATGGGTATCTGTCAGCTGTTGCGACATCATTAAGCCTATGGTAGTCGCTGCAGGGTCTCCATCCACCTGTCCCCTTGGGTACCATATTCAAAGGTGAGGCTCAAGGGCTGTTTGAGCATTGAATGATACCCATTTGCTTTAAATTTGGCCGTAATCGATCAGGCGCTAGACAACGAGCCCTGGCTTGGACTGGTGGACTTGATGTGTCTATGTAATGAGACCCACCATGGGCTGTTCTTGAAGCATTGAAGTTAGGGGTGAGAATATGGGGTAATTCATTGAGTAGAATAGTATATGCGTCCTTGTTTAACGTATGTACTCTGAGCTGTGAAACTCTCCCCTTGATACATGCCAGTGGATATGTCTGAAAGATGGTGGCATGAACTAATTTTCTGTGTTTTATGTCTACCAATAAGTCCTGGGAACGTAAAAAATCCGCACCCAAATGGGATGAGCGACAGAAGCGAGGACAAAATTTCAATGGAACGTGGTTCCACCCATTCCGATTGCGACTCCATTTGCCATTCTCAGGGTCAAGTGGCATTTTTTATGCATCTTTTCAAAATAGGTCGGTGGGAGCAAACTAAGTTTAGCAACTGTGTCTACAAGAAATTTCCACTTACCCGCAGGGCCCTGAAGATACAATAGGCCTGTATGTATGCCAGCTGCAGGCTCTCTCATTTCCCGACTTCTTTTTGTAGTAGGTACATTGCTTGACGCACTTATAGGCATTGTTTTCCCAGCGGCGATGGTAAAAACACCACTCTTGATGTACATCAGCATGTTCCTCTTTCTTAGATTGGACTGAAGATACAGGAGGATTGTAGGTTGCGGGAGATGCTTCTGTGGCAAAAACAGGATGTATTGGGGCAGACTCTTGTGTAGGATACGATAGAGCCTATCAGATTCTCGAGCCACATCATGGGGATGTCGAAAAACCATGTTACCAATGGGTATGGCCATGTGAGCTGGAAGTTTTGACAGAAATAATGTTTCAAAAAGTAAACAATGGGAATGACCATCTGACAATGCCACCATCTCATTAATCAGGTCTGATGGATTCTTGTCAGTTATTCCTTCCACGTTCAAAAGACGTATGCCATGCTCATGCCGAGTAAGTTCCAATGTGTCAAGAAGAAACTGCCGGAATCTGGTGTACTGGTCTTCTGCCGGAGGATGAGCAATAAATTTTGTCTCTTTCCCACCCCAAGGATGAAACTGGGTTTCAGCTTGAAGAAACCAAATTCGAGGCTGATGTGTCCAGAAATCAGGCAAATGAAGCCCAACTTCATTAACTGCTGCCCACACTGTTAGCCCTCGCTGTGTCAGGTAAGTCTATGAACTGACAGTGGCGCCTGCTACAACCCTATTTTTCTTTCACCCATGTATGCCTGTCTAAGAGTCTCTTTAATGCTCCTTACTTGATATTGTAATGGATAAATATATTTGGAGAATTTGGTAATAGTTGGGATTTTGATAAGATTTAGTGTAGGCTACATACATACATACACATATTTTAAAACAGATCTTATTTGAAAGACTGAAGAAATATTGAAGCTCTCTAGAGAATGTTATGCACATTCACAAGTAGGTGTTAATTGAACTGATGTCATAAAATGAATGACCATTATTTGGAAATGGAGCCAGGATGACTACAAGTACCTTTCTGCAGGGTGATTCGAGGAAAGTCACCCCTGGGTTTTGTTTATCTAACAACAGCTTGAGCAGAAGAAAGAATTCCTGTTGTTTGGAATAAGAGGAATGAAACTCTGTGGTAGTTTGAAGGAAGAAGTTACCAACTGGAAAATCCTGACAGGGCGAGTTTCATCAGCGAGATATTAATATAACTAATGGTGGTACCTCAGTTGTGGAAATCCTGGAACAACAAATCTCTCTCTGCAAATCTTATTCAAACAGCATTCTTGGGGTAAACACATGCAAATACACAACCAAGCCCTCACACCAACAGACAAATAATACATATATAGCACGTCCAGAAAAATAACTCAATATTGTTGAATAAATAGCAGAGTCGAGGAGTATTTGTATGACCAGCTCATCAATCGTTCCATCAATCGAAGCTGTTCCTGGGCCTGGTGGTACCGGCTCTGAAATTCCTGCATCTTTTTCCCAACGGGAATAGCTGGATGATGCTGTTGGCCAGGTGGAAGGGGTCCTCGATAATTTTGTCAACGATCCTGGGAGATCACATTGATATTTGGGGTGGTGGGGGCAGGAGGGAATCCCCAGTGTTGCTCTCAGCCACTTTAGGTCTCGTGGACTGACCACCAATCATTTAAAAAATATATATTATTGATAAATTAAACACCACAAAGAATCCACACAATTAATAATAATATAAATCAAATACAAATACATGTGGCAAAGTTAAAAGAAAGAATAAAGAAATCCCCCCATATATCACACCCATCCCCCCTCCATCCCCTTGCTAAAAGAAAAAAAGGAAAATGAGGAAAAGGATCCTCAACAGGAGCACCAATTACTTTAACATTCCTTTTCATAAACTGAGGCTTTAAGAGAAAGGGATTGTCAGAACTTTGTTTAAATATTCACTCCCACACTTTGTAGATATGGGCTCCATATTCTTCCAAAATATATGGTTGTTGCTGTCCGCTTACTGGCTAGATGGCTGCCGAATGCGGTGACTGTGCCGATAACGTGGGGACCAACAAACTTCGTCCAAGGTGATAACCCACACGATGTGAAGCAATGAGCAATCGTGGGAACACCCACCAATCTAAGGCCGATGCTGCCATCTCATAAGTCCTGTCGTCAGCAGCGGGAGAGAATCTAAGCAGAGCTGCCAGTGCAACAAACCAGTCTTTGACTTCGACTTCTTGGGTGTGTGTCGTTCTTTCCACGCTTCGCGGTATCGTACACACTTTATTGGTGACCCCGGCAGGACCAACTGCCAGTTGGGCCCACAGATGATGGACCAGGTGGCATTTCACATAGTTTAGTTGAAGCTGCCAATGTTCTGGGTGTCACAGCCACACGTCATGTTCAAAAAGACCAAGCCCCAATTCTACCCGATCACCGCTAACAACACACGTGACTATTATGTGGTGAGCTCGCTTGACTAGGACACGGCATCAAGGGTCTTCGACACACTACAGCAGCCTCCGGAGCAAGGCAAATATGATGCCCTCAAGGAGCGATTAACACCCCACCTTCGGGCTCTCATGGACAGAGTCCCATCCAGCCTCCTGAGCCAAATGTTCACCCTTACTGAGGGACACAGGCCTTGCCTGCTCTTTGAGCAGATTTTCCTGGAACATCTGGCCATGCGCCTGCTCCCCTTCACATGGTACCGAATCAGACAGGAAGGATGTGGCCATGTGGTGACTATCCCCACCCCAACGGGACCACCACACTGGAATGTTACCTCGTGCCTCATATCCAAGTCTTTGCACAAACTTACAAGGGCCAGGGATATTTTCAAATGTTGACCCCATCAATGAATCCCGGTCCAGCACGATTGCATCCCTAAAACTTCCATCGTTACCCCTTATAGAATTTTTGTGTTCATGTAAATGCCCTTTGGACTTAAAAATGCAGCCCAAACCTTCCAGAGGCTGGTGGAAGGGGTGGGTTGGAATCTCAGCTTTACGTTCATCTATTTGAACGATATTCTCATAGCCAGCCACAATCACACAGAGCATGTGGCCCGAGTGTGCGTCCAGCTGGAATTTGGACTAATGATAAACCTTGCTAAGTGCCAGTTCAGGCTGGAAATGTTCAACTTCCTGGAGGGTCGAATCAATAGGCACTGAGAGAGTTGGCCTGACCGTGTCTGGCTGAACTCAGGGAAGGCTGATCCGGGACACCTTCATCTGAGGGCCATGCTTGAGAAGTTTGAGAAGCTGCTGGAAGATAATGTCTACACCCTGGACAAGACAGTGAAAGTGGTCCGAACCCTGGAAGCTGCAGCCTTGCACATCGAAGCCTTCGATTCCAGGATCCTCCAGGCTCCCTTTTGGCCCTCTTACACTGCAGCTGCAGTCCTAGACCGAGCTGCAGAGAACGTCACTGCAGCAGGTGCCTGGTGTCTTGTAAGTACTGTGCGTCTTGGTGTGGGTCAGAATGATGATCACGCCGAAAATGCCCAGTTAGGAACCAGTACTGTTCCCTTAGTGGCAAGAAAGGCCACTTTGCTAAAGTGTGCCTCTCAAAACTAGCCAGGAGTTCAGCAGCCCTCTGTGACCTCCCCACCTCCCCTGCGGACCCCTCCACATGCGCGTGCTGGGCGGCGCCATTGTCCCCGCTACAACTTATGCCTTCCCCGACTCTGAAGGTGCAGCTTCCATCTACTCCAGCAATGATTGGATTGTGTGTCCCGAGCACCTGGACCAACACCCACTTTTGCCAGTGCCGCTCGCCAAGAACTATAGCGACATCACTTCCGGTTCATGATGACTCGGACAAAGACTGAGGGGATCGATAGGCTTTATTGTACGAGATACTGCTGGCCTGGGTCAAAGGCAGGCAATGAGCCAAAAGGAGAGGGGACATGACCTTTATGGCCTGGGGTCACATGGGCAGGACTAAGGGAGGAGCCAAGGTAGAAGGACACCCGGAGGGAGGGGCACCAGGACATACAATCATATCACAACAATCAAGTTGAACTTGCCTGCAATCTCTTGCAGGCACTATCCTTCCTTTGTATTCGAGCAGACACCACCACTTAACCACCCCCCCCCCCACTGCCCTCCAACCCTCCCACCAACCTTTCTTCTCTCACGTCTTGTCTCTGTACAGCCATTGTTAACACTGATTATTACATTTGCTGAAACATCAATCTGGATACATTTCACAATTCCCCCTTTTAAGTCACACCACACAGTCATACTGCCATGACTGAGGCATGTCAGGTCTCCATGGAATGCAAGCCTTGCACCTTCTGCCCACCCAAGGCCCACATTTTGAAGGACACCCGGCCCTTCGAATGCCCCCTTCTTTCCATGAAATGGATCGTCTACTTCCTCGCAGAGATAGACAAGTACTCCTGTTTTCCCTTCACCATCCTGTGCCCAGACAACTCCACAGCCACTTCATCTGACACAGATCTTCACTCTGTTCGGCTACCCCACCTTCACACACAGTGACCAGCTTCATGAATGAGGAACTGCGCCAGTACCTGACAACGAGGTGCATCGCAACTAGTCGCACAATTAGATACAACCCAATGGGAAAAGGGTAGATGGAACGTGAGAACAGAGTGATCTGGAAGGCAGTTCTCCTAGCCCTTAAGTCAAAATGTTAGAAACAGAAGTACCTTCACAGAAATTGCTTGAGACAAAAATTGAGAACAAAGAACATTTATTATACAACAATGCAAAGTTGGGAGCTTCCCCTTACCCTGATAATACACACATACACTGGGGCTCACCCAACTTTTATACAGTTGATTTCAGTATAGGAATACCCTCCCCCTTACATTCTTCTGCCTCCTGGATAGGTTTAGGATTAGGCAATCCTACCTTCCTATGTGCTGTTTCTGTGAGCTTGGAGGACCAGGGGGGTATCCTGTCGGTGTCCCATCATGTCATTATCCTCATTGTCCTTATTCACAAACCTGTCTTTGTTCTAATTTACACCTTCCCAACTCTCAGGGCTACAACCTCTTCATATGTAGAACTTGCTAATACTGTCTAGGGCTTACTAATTACATATGCAAAACCTGCTAATTCTATCTAGGGCTAGAAGATTCTTATCTTACTCAGACTGACTCTGCTTCCTTCATTCTAATATCCATTTCTTATCCTGTTCATACTGGCTTTATTCATTTACCCATATATCTATATTAGTTTCCTCATCTTCATATTTTTATATCAGTTTTACTCATCTCTCACAATCCTCACTTTTCTTTTAGATCAGTGATATTGATCTCTCATAATGATCACTGTTACTGATCTCTTACAATCCTCACTTTTCTTTTAGATCAGTATTACTAATCTCTCAACTGAAATGTATTACTTGCAAATTTGGTCTTTTTCCAAGCTGGTCAGTAAACAAACTGCAGTTTCAGCATTATTAGACAGAATTAGGGAAACATACATCCTTTGGGTTATAGTGTTCTGACGAGGGGTTCGATGAATTAAATACTGCACACAAGTCTTTAGGCAGGGGAGCACCATAATGGTCAGAATAGCGAGTCCAGCTGCTATAAGGGCTGTGGGTATCAGACTCCAGTTACCAATAAAAAGTCTAGTCCATCCCATGTCTGAACCTGGCATGGGAAGATTTTCGAACTCCTGAAGAAGTGTCTTAAACCGCCTGACCGTTGTGAGCATTGTCCTTTACCAGTCTTTCACAAACGCTGCCTTCAGCAGCCAACGAGTAATCAAGAGCCAGGCAGTTTTGTTGAACTGTGGCTCGTATCTGTCGTTTTTCTTCAGCCCCTAAATTCAGGGCCATTGCTATCTGTTCGGTGATGATCTCCAAGGCTGCCTGGAGTCTGATTAAACGATTTAAATGCCAAGCAGCTTACGTCATTTACAACTGAAACTCCCCTTAACAAGGTGGTGCTTAACATTCCGAATGTCTGAGGGACCCAAAGAATGTTTGACAAGATTCCAAGTTGGGGAGGGTTGTTTCTTATCATTTAACCTGTGAGTTGCAGCTTGTCTGCTAACATTAGCATAAGTATCATTGAACTTGTGAGTCCAAGCCTGCCTGTGTACATTAGCATATATATTAACTCTATCTCTGCTACATGCACAATCCTGACTAACATTCTGTCTGTCTTTGTCCCACCATCTGCTTTGTGCTATCCCTTTAAAACTCCTCTTTTTAATACGTGTAGAGGCCAAAATACAAATCAAATCTACTTCTCTAAAGCCGTTCAGTTCCTCTGGTCCATGTTGGAATCCTATGTTAACCCATACCCCACTATGTCTATACTTTATATCTATGCCCTGTTTACATTCTAAAGGTAAATAATTGCCACATCTGCTGGCCCTATTCCAGGAGGACTTAATACATAGTGAGTAATTTAGGGATGTCCCAAAAACGGGGAACCAACAAGTAAACAATACAGTAAATGGTAAAAACAACATTACAGCACTTTTCCCGGCGTAGTGTAACTTTCAGATCAGAAGGATGAAGGACAGCACGCCAGGTGGAGGGTAGATTATCGATATCGTTAGTCTATGGTTCAGTAGTTGGTTTAATTCATTGGATGTGGCTCCATCCTTTTTCTTTCGTTCGCACGGCAGTGTCTGTAATCAAAAGTACACAATAGGGGCCATCCCAGACAGGTTTCAGTTGGTGATATTGCCATGCTTTTACATATACCCAATCACCCGGTTTAATAGAATGAATAGGATACTCCAGGGGCAGAGTTTGAGCTAATAAACCTGTTAGAAACAGAAGTACCTTCACAGAATTTGCTTGAGACAAAAATTGAGAACATTTATTATACAACAATGCAAAGTTGGGTGCTTTCCCTTACCCTGGGAATACACACATACACTGGGGCTCACCCAACTTTTATACAGTTGATTTCAGTATAGGAATACCCTCCCCCTTACATTCTTCTGCCTCCTGGATAGGTTTGGCATTAGGCAATCCTGCCTGCCTATGTGCTGTTTCTGTGAGCTTGGAGGACCAGGGGGGTATCCTGTCGGTGTCCCATCATGTCATTATCCTCATTGTCCTTATTCACAAACCTGTCTTTGTTCTAATTTACACCTTCCCAACTCTCAGGGCTACAACCTCTTCATATGTAGAACTTGCTAATACTGTCTAGGGCTTACTAATTACATATGCAAAACCTGCTAATTCTATCTAGGGCTAGAAGACCCTTATCTTACTCAGACTGACTGCTTCCTACATCTAATATCCATTTCTTATCCTGTTCATACTGGCTTTATTCATTTACCCATATATCTATATTAGTTTCCTTATCTTCATATTTTATATCAGTTTTACTCATCTCTCACAATCCTCACTTTTCTTTTAGATCAGTGATACTGATCTCTCACAATGATCGGCGTTACTGATCTCTTACAATCCTCACTTTTCTTTTAGATCAGTATTACTGATCTCTCAACTGAAATGTATTACTTGCAAACTTGGTCTTTTTCCCAGCTGGTCAGTAAACGAACTGCAGTCTCAGTATCATTAGACAGAATTAGGGAAACATACATCCTTTGGGTTATAGTGTTCTGACGAGGGGTTCGATGAATTAAACACTGCACACAAGTCTTTAGGCAGGGGAGCACCATAATAGTCAGAATAGCGAGTCCAGCTGCTATAAGGGCTGTGGGTATCAGACTCTAGTTACCAAGAAAAAGTCTAGTCCATCTCACACCGGACTAAGGTTGCTACGTCTGAACCTGGGCATGGGAAGATTTTCGAACTCCTGAAGAAATGTCTTTAACTGCCTGACCGTTGTGAGCATTGTCCTTAACCAGTCTTTCACAAACGCTGCCTTCAGCAGCCAACGAGTAATCGAGAGCCAGGCAGTTTTGTTGAACTGTGGCTTGTATCTGTCATTTTTCTTCAGCCCCTAAATTCAGGGCCATTGCTATCTGTTCGGTGATGATCTCCAAGGCTGCCTGGAGTCTGATTAAACGATTTAAATGCCAAGCAGCTTACGTCATTTACAACTGAAACTCCCCTTAACAAGGTGGTGCTTAACATTCCGAATGTCTGAGGGACCCAAAGAATGTTTGACAAGATTCCAAGTTGGGGAGGGTTGTTTCTTATCATTTAACCTGTGAGTTGCAGCTTGTCTGCTAACATTAGCATAAGTATCATTGAACTTGTGAGTCCAAGCCTGCCTGTGTACATTAGCATATATATTAACTCTATCTCTGCTACATGCACAATCCTGACTAACATTCTGTCTGTCTTTGTCCCACCATCTGCTTTGTGCTATCCCTTTAAAACTCCTCTTTTTAATACGTGTAGAGGCCAAAATACAAATCAAATCTACTTCTCTAAAGCCGTTCAGTTCCTCTGGTCCATGTTGGAATCCTATGTTAACCCATACCCCACTATGTCTATACTTTATATCTATGCCCTGTTTACATTCTAAAGGTAAATAATTGCCACATCTGCTGGCCCTATTCCAGGAGGACTTAATACATAGTGAGTAATTTAGGGATGTCCCAAAAACGGGGAACCAACAAGTAAACAATACAGTAAATGGTAAAAACAACATTACAGCACTTTTCCCGGCGTAGTGTAACTTTCAGATCAGAAGGATGAAGGACAGCACGCCAGGTGGAGGGTAGATTATCGATATCGTTAGTCTATGGTTCAGTAGTTGGTTTAATTCATTGGATGTGGCTCCATCCTTTTTCTTTCGTTCGCACGGCAGTGTCTGTAATCAAAAGTACACAATAGGGGCCATCCCAGACAGGTTTCAGTTGGTGATATTGCCATGCTTTTACATATACCCAATCACCCGGTTTAATAGAATGAATAGGATACTCCAGGGGCAGAGTTTGAGCTAATAAACCTGTTAGAAACAGAAGTACCTTCACAGAATTTGCTTGAGACAAAAATTGAGAACATTTATTATACAACAATGCAAAGTTGGGTGCTTTCCCTTACCCTGGGAATACACACATACACTGGGGCTCACCCAACTTTTATACAGTTGATTTCAGTATAGGAATACCCTCCCCCTTACATTCTTCTGCCTCCTGGATAGGTTTGGCATTAGGCAATCCTGCCTGCCTATGTGCTGTTTCTGTGAGCTTGGAGGACCAGGGGGGTATCCTGTCGGTGTCCCATCATGTCATTATCCTCATTGTCCTTATTCACAAACCTGTCTTTGTTCTAATTTACACCTTCCCAACTCTCAGGGCTACAACCTCTTCATATGTAGAACTTGCTAATACTGTCTAGGGCTTACTAATTACATATGCAAAACCTGCTAATTCTATCTAGGGCTAGAAGACCCTTATCTTACTCAGACTGACTGCTTCCTACATCTAATATCCATTTCTTATCCTGTTCATACTGGCTTTATTCATTTACCCATATATCTATATTAGTTTCCTTATCTTCATATTTTATATCAGTTTTACTCATCTCTCACAATCCTCACTTTTCTTTTAGATCAGTGATACTGATCTCTCACAATGATCGGCGTTACTGATCTCTTACAATCCTCACTTTTCTTTTAGATCAGTATTACTGATCTCTCAACTGAAATGTATTACTTGCAAACTTGGTCTTTTTCCCAGCTGGTCAGTAAACGAACTGCAGTCTCAGTATCATTAGACAGAATTAGGGAAACATACATCCTTTGGGTTATAGTGTTCTGACGAGGGGTTCGATGAATTAAACACTGCACACAAGTCTTTAGGCAGGGGAGCACCATAATAGTCAGAATAGCGAGTCCAGCTGCTATAAGGGCTGTGGGTATCAGACTCTAGTTACCAAGAAAAAGTCTAGTCCATCTCACACCGGACTAAGGTTGCTACGTCTGAACCTGGGCATGGGAAGATTTTCGAACTCCTGAAGAAATGTCTTTAACTGCCTGACCGTTGTGAGCATTGTCCTTAACCAGTCTTTCACAAACGCTGCCTTCAGCAGCCAACGAGTAATCGAGAGCCAGGCAGTTTTGTTGAACTGTGGCTTGTATCTGTCATTTTTCTTCAGCCCCTAAATTCAGGGCCATTGCTATCTGTTCGGTGATGATCTCCAAGGCTGCCTGGAGTCTGATTAAACGATTTAAATGCCAAGCAGCTTACGTCATTTACAACTGAAACTCCCCTTAACAAGGTGGTGCTTAACATTCCGAATGTCTGAGGGACCCAAAGAATGTTTGACAAGATTCCAAGTTGGGGAGGGTTGTTTCTTATCATTTAACCTGTGAGTTGCAGCTTGTCTGCTAACATTAGCATAAGTATCATTGAACTTGTGAGTCCAAGCCTGCCTGTGTACATTAGCATATATATTAACTCTATCTCTGCTACATGCACAATCCTGACTAACATTCTGTCTGTCTTTGTCCCACCATCTGCTTTGTGCTATCCCTTTAAAACTCCTCTTTTTAATACGTGTAGAGGCCAAAATACAAATCAAATCTACTTCTCTAAAGCCGTTCAGTTCCTCTGGTCCATGTTGGAATCCTATGTTAACCCATACCCCACTATGTCTATACTTTATATCTATGCCCTGTTTACATTCTAAAGGTAAATAATTGCCACATCTGCTGGCCCTATTCCAGGAGGACTTAATACATAGTGAGTAATTTAGGGATGTCCCAAAAACGGGGAACCAACAAGTAAACAATACAGTAAATGGTAAAAACAACATTACAGCACTTTTCCCGGCGTAGTGTAACTTTCAGATCAGAAGGATGAAGGACAGCACGCCAGGTGGAGGGTAGATTATCGATATCGTTAGTCTATGGTTCAGTAGTTGGTTTAATTCATTGGATGTGGCTCCATCCTTTTTCTTTCGTTCGCACGGCAGTGTCTGTAATCAAAAGTACACAATAGGGGCCATCCCAGACAGGTTTCAGTTGGTGATATTGCCATGCTTTTACATATACCCAATCACCCGGTTTAATAGAATGAATAGGATACTCCAGGGGCAGAGTTTGAGCTAATAAACCTGTTAGAAACAGAAGTACCTTCACAGAATTTGCTTGAGACAAAAATTGAGAACATTTATTATACAACAATGCAAAGTTGGGTGCTTTCCCTTACCCTGGGAATACACACATACACTGGGGCTCACCCAACTTTTATACAGTTGATTTCAGTATAGGAATACCCTCCCCCTTACATTCTTCTGCCTCCTGGATAGGTTTGGCATTAGGCAATCCTGCCTGCCTATGTGCTGTTTCTGTGAGCTTGGAGGACCAGGGGGGTATCCTGTCGGTGTCCCATCATGTCATTATCCTCATTGTCCTTATTCACAAACCTGTCTTTGTTCTAATTTACACCTTCCCAACTCTCAGGGCTACAACCTCTTCATATGTAGAACTTGCTAATACTGTCTAGGGCTTACTAATTACATATGCAAAACCTGCTAATTCTATCTAGGGCTAGAAGACCCTTATCTTACTCAGACTGACTGCTTCCTACATCTAATATCCATTTCTTATCCTGTTCATACTGGCTTTATTCATTTACCCATATATCTATATTAGTTTCCTTATCTTCATATTTTATATCAGTTTTACTCATCTCTCACAATCCTCACTTTTCTTTTAGATCAGTGATACTGATCTCTCACAATGATCGGCGTTACTGATCTCTTACAATCCTCACTTTTCTTTTAGATCAGTATTACTGATCTCTCAACTGAAATGTATTACTTGCAAACTTGGTCTTTTTCCCAGCTGGTCAGTAAACGAACTGCAGTCTCAGTATCATTAGACAGAATTAGGGAAACATACATCCTTTGGGTTATAGTGTTCTGACGAGGGGTTCGATGAATTAAACACTGCACACAAGTCTTTAGGCAGGGGAGCACCATAATAGTCAGAATAGCGAGTCCAGCTGCTATAAGGGCTGTGGGTATCAGACTCTAGTTACCAAGAAAAAGTCTAGTCCATCTCACACCGGACTAAGGTTGCTACGTCTGAACCTGGGCATGGGAAGATTTTCGAACTCCTGAAGAAATGTCTTTAACTGCCTGACCGTTGTGAGCATTGTCCTTAACCAGTCTTTCACAAACGCTGCCTTCAGCAGCCAACGAGTAATCGAGAGCCAGGCAGTTTTGTTGAACTGTGGCTTGTATCTGTCATTTTTCTTCAGCCCCTAAATTCAGGGCCATTGCTATCTGTTCGGTGATGATCTCCAAGGCTGCCTGGAGTCTGATTAAACAATTTAAATGCCAAGCAGCTTTAGTTTTCTGGAGCAGCTTACTTCGTTTAGAGCTGGAACTCCCCTTACAGTGGTGGTTTTTTTAACATTCCGAATTTCTGTGTGACCCAAAGGATGCTTTACAGGAGACCAAGTTGAGGAGGGGTGTTTCTTGTCACTTAACCTGTGAATCACAGTCACATCTCCAGAATGGAGGACCATCGCCTTCCCAAGATCGTGTTATATGGCGAGCTCTCCACTGGCCACCGTGACAGACGTGCACCAAAGAAAAGGTACAAAGGACTGCCTAAAGAAATCTCTTGGTGCCTGCCACATTGACCACCGCCAGTGGGCTGATATCGCCTCAAACTGTGCATCTTGGCGCCTCACAGTTTGGCAGGCAGGAACCTCCTTTGAAGAAGACCGCATAGCCCACCTCACTGACAAAAGGCAAATGAGGAAAAACCCAACACCCAACCCCAACCAACCAATTTTCCCCTGTAACCGCTGCAACTGTGTCTGCCTGTCCCACATCGGACTTGTCAGCCACAAACGAGCCTGCAGCTGACGTGGACATTTACCCCCTCCATAAATCTTCGTCCGCGAAGCCAAGCCAAAGAAAAAGAAGCATAAGTATCACTGAGCCTGTGAGTTGCAGCCTGTCTGTGAACATTAGCATATGTATTAACTCTATCTCTGCCACATGTACAATCCTGACTACCATTCTGTCTGTCTTTGTCCCACCATCTCATTTGTGCTATCCCTTTAAAACTCCTCTCTTTAATACCCGTAGAGGACAAAATACAAATAAAATCCACTCCTCTAGAGCCATTCTGTTCCCCTGGTCCATGTTGGGATCCTATATTAACCCATACCGCACTGTGACTATATATTATATTTATGCCCTGTCTACATTCTAAAGGTAAATAATTGTCACCTCTGCTGGCCCTATTCCAGGAGGACTTAATACATCGTGAGTAATTTAGGGATGTCCCAAAAACGGGGAACCAACAAGTAAACAATACTGTAAATGGTACAAACAACATTACAGCACTTTTTCCTGGCGTAGTGTAACTTTCAGATCAGAAGGATGAAGGACAGCACGCCCAGTGGAGGGTAGATTATCAATGTGTTTAGTCTGTGGTTCAGCAGCTCGTTTAATTTGTTGGATGTAGCTCCATCCCTTTTCTTTCGTTCGCACGGCAGTGTCTGTAATCAAAAGTACACAATAGGGGTAATCCAGATAGGTTTTAGTTGGTGATCTTGCCATGCTTTTACATATACCCAATCACCAGGTTTAATAGAATGAATAGGATACTCCAGGGGTGGGCAGTAACAGCTGCATGTCTATGTTTGGCAGCTGCATCTGCCTGTCTGTTCCCCTGTGCTTCAGGACTGTCACCACTTTGATGGCTCCGTACATGAACTACAGCTATTTCATCAGGTAATGTAAGAGCATCTAGAGATTGGACAATTAAGTTTTTATGGATCAACTTTTGTCCTTTTCCAGTTATCATTCCCTGCTCATTCCAAACCTTCCCAAAGGTGTGCACTACACCAAACGCATACTCTGAGTCTGTGTAGATTGTACCCACCTTGTTCTCTAGACCCTGGAGAGCTCTACAGAGGGCATACAATTCACAAGATTGTGCTGACCAATGACCGGGAAGGTGACTGGCTTTAATCACCACTCCTTCTTTCCCATCCACTACACTATACCCACTATAGCAAGTGCCATCAAAGCCACGAGAAGATCCATCAATAAACCACCTTTCACCCTCTTGTAAAGGCTCATCACTTAAATCCTCTCTAATTTTGGTCTGTAAATCTATTACCTCTAAACATACATGCTCTAACTCATTTATGGTATTGTCAGAATTTGGAGAAACCAAGAAAGATGCTGGATTGTGTTCTTTATTCGTAATCAGGGTCAAATCATCCCTATCCATTAGGATCGCTTCATATTTTAAAATTCTAGAGTCTGTGAGTCACCTTCCAGCATGTTGTAAGAGAATATTGTGGACTTGTGTGAGGGGTGTGAACTATCATCGGGGCACCAAACATAATCTTTCATCCTTCCTCAACTAAAATAGCAGTGGCTGCGATGGCTTGCACACACTCTGGCCAACCACGACAAACAGGGTCTAAAACTTTTGACAGAAAAGCAACTGGCTGTCCACAGCCTGCCCTCTCTTGTGTTAGTACTCCGGTGGCTACACCTCCTTTCGCATTGGTATATACGTCAAATGGCTTATTTATGTTGGGTAAAGCCAACACTGGGGCATTAATAAGGTGCTGTTTCACCAAGTTAAAATCTTTAATCTCTTCTTCATTCCAGACAACAGCTTCGCGCCCTAGAATCGTGAGTTTATCATAGGGAAATCTGACCAGGCTAGAATCCAGATTCTACAGTATCCCACTAAACCAAGGAATTTCTAAGTTCTTGGGCATTCTTGGGAGGGGGGGATCTGTAGAATACCACGTATCCTCTCTGGATTTATTTTCCTAGTTCCCTGACTTACCAGATGACCTAAGTATTTAACTTCTGATTGAACAAATTGTAATTTGGATTCGCTCACCCTGATACCCTTATTCTCCAGAAAATTCAAAAGTTCAACAGTATACTGTTTAACTAATTCGTACGTTTTTCTCTTCAGCGCTTGACGTCCTGCTTTGCGGAAACTGCCAAAATGTTTGGCCTGGAAGTCAGCCTGAAGAAAACTGAGGTCCTCCATCAGCCAGCTCCCCACCATAACTACCAGCCCCCCCACATCTCCATCGCGCACACAAAACTCAAAACAGTCAACCAGTTTACCTATCTCGGCTGCACCATTTCATCAGATGCAAGGATCGACAATGAGATAGACAACAGACTCGCCAAGGCCAATAGCGCCTTTGGAAGACTACACAAAAGAGTCTGGAAAAACAACCAACTGAAAAACCTCACAAAGATAAGCGTATACAGAGCTGTTGTCATACCCACACTCCTGTTCGGCTCTGAATCATGGGTCCTCTACCGGCACCACCTACGGCTCCTAGAACGCTTCCACCAGCGTTGTCTCCGCTCCATCCTCAACATCCATTGGAGCGCTTTCATCCCTAACGTCGAAGTACTCGAGATGGCAGAGGTCGACAGCATCGAGTCCACGCTGCTGAAGATCCAGCTGCGCTGGATGGGTCACATCTCCAGAATGGAGGACCATCGCCTTCCCAAGATCGTGTTATATGGCGAGCTCTCCACTGGCCACCGTGACAGAGGTGCACCAAAGAAAAGGTACAAGGACTGCCTAAAGAAATCTCTTGGTGCCTGCCACATTGACCACCGCCAGTGGGCTGATAACGCCTCAAACCGTGCACCTTGGCGCCTCACAGTTTGGCGGGCAGCAACCTCCTTTGAAGAAGACCGCAGAGCCCACCTCACTGACAAAAGGCAAAGGAGGAAAAACCCAACACCCAACCCCAACCAACCAATTTTCCCCTGCAACCGCTGCAACCGTGTCTGCCTGTCCCGCATCGGACTTGTCAGCCACAAACGAGCCTGCAGCTGACGTTGACTTTTTACCCCCTCCATAAATCTTCGTCCGCGAAGCCAAGCCAAAGAGAAGAAAGAAAAATTCGTACGTTTTTCTCGTAATTAACAAATCATCAACATATTGTATCAACTGACAATTCTCTCTCCGAGGAGCCTCATCTAGTATTTGTTCTAAGACCTGGTCGAATAAATTTGGTGCTAACGGACAGGTCCAGAAAGCATCTTTGAGATCAATCACACTAAACCATTTACTATGGCGATCGTTTTTACCTATTATTGTATAGGGATTAGGTACAACCGGGTGACAGGTGAGAATAATTTTGTTCAGCTCCCTCAAGTCCTGCACTAATCGATAGGTACCGACTGGTTTTTGGACAGGTAAAATTGGGGTATTAAAAGGTGACATACAAGGTTCGAGTATCCCATCTTTCACCAACTGGTCAATTACTGGTTGGAGCCCCTTTCGGCCAGCTATAGGAATTGGATACTGTTTACGCCTAATTACTTGTTCAGAATCTTTTAAAGTAACTTGTATGGGAGGAATATCTAACACCCCTCTATTGCCTCTTTCTGCCCAAACTCCAGGATTTATTAGTTCTCGATCTTCCTCGCTTAATACATATAATTGAACACCGATACCTGATTCCTGTGGTCTGGTGCCGATGGCCAATTGGTCCTGTAAATCTCGTCCTAACAAACAAACTCCAGCTTGGGGAACTAGTAGAAGATCATCTGTGATTACCTTTTCTCCCATTTGTATTCTTACATCTCTTAATACAGGGACAGTAAAGTCTCATCCTCCTACTCCTGAAATCATCACTTTCCCCTCTATCTTAACACCCTCGGGTGGTTGTAAAATACTAGACCGGGCTGCCCCAGAATCAACTAAAAATACCATCTTATCACTGTGGGGTCCTATGCTTAAATTTACTCATGGTTCTCCGTGCAGCCCTACGGTGTGTATTGACTGAGAACCGTGACTCCCCTATTCATAATCTGCTTCCATCAGGGCGTAGGATCGTGTCTCCCTGGCTCGCAGTGGGCATTCTTTCTTAAAGTGTCCCTCCTTTTTACAGTGATAACAAACTAATGTTCCTGTTTCCCAATTTCTACCTGGGTCTCTATAGGGTCCCGGGAATGGTCATCGACCCCGGAATCCTCCTCTACTCCTCCATCTACTCTGGTCCCAACTTCCCCAACCCTGGCTCTCCTCCCAACGTCCAGGAGCTGGCACACAGTCCCTACCCTTTCCTTGTTGTTCCTCCACGACTCCCTTGACTGCCTGCATCAAAATCTTAGCCTTTCCTTTCTGCTTATTCTCAGACCTCTGGACAAATGTTCTTTGTGCGATCTGTAGAAGCTGGGTTATTCCTTGCTCATGCCAATTCTCAGTTTTCTGTAATTTCCTTCTAATGTCTGGGGCTGAGTTCGCAACTAAACCCATTAATACTAATTGTTCACCTGCTGGGGATTTTATGTCCAGACCCCCATATTGTTGTATGGCCGTACGCAATCTATTCAGAAATGCAGAGGGGGTCTCCTCAGGACGTTGGGGAACCTCAAATGCTTTCTTAAAATTCTGTCCCTTTGGGACAGATTCCTTGATTCCTTTTATCAAATTAACCCTATATTCTTCCATTAATGTGCGACCATCATTAGTATTCTTATCCCAATTTGGTTTTGCAAGGGGAAATTTAGCTTCTCCAGGTATCGCCTCTGGTCCCCCTTGGTGTTCCCTATCTCAGACTCTAATCCCTGCCTGGCAAATCATTCCACGCTCATCCAAAGTGAACAGGGTCTTAAAGATAGATGTTAACTCATCCCAGGTGTGATATAGAGAATTTAGGTTAAAAAGACTTAAGTTAAAATGTGATGATTAATCATAAACATGGAAGCCAGAACGGACAGAGAGTTTACTAGCAGTCAAGGACAGAAGGAGCTGCTGAATATGTTTTTTTAAACCTATCTTTTCATGGTCATAGTGAGAGACATGCAGGAGACAAAGGATTGATAAGAAGTGTGAGAAACAGAATTCAGTGAATGTAGAGTTCACAGCGTACGTAACGAACGTGATAATTAATAATGCAGTTATACTTAGAATGCTTTTGCAATACTAACCAATTAAAACAGTATTAATAAGAAGGGGAAGGGCAAATAATAAGGGTATAAAAATCAATGCACTGTATGTATCGGGGCTTAACTGGTGAGAAACCAGTTGAGTCCAACTCTGCAGACTTGTAAATAAAGCTTGTCGTGTCATCAGTTTTAAAGAGACTCATGTGTGAGAAGTTTTATTTCTGACAAATGGGGGCTCGTCCGGGATCTACACTCCGGCCGTGAGGGGAGGCGAGAAGAGGGACATCGGAGGCGATGCACCCCGCTGAGTTCAGCGGCTCCTAGTCCCTTGCTCGTCGCTTCGGGCGGCTTGAGCGAGTGGTATCCGGACAAGGTGACACGACAAGACGGAGAGGAGAAGGGTGACGGTTCAATCCCCGGGAAGACACCGGTAAGTGACGACTTACGATTGTGGTGTGGGGATTGGGTAACAGGTGTAACGGGATACACCTGTTTGGATAAAAAACCTAACGTAATAGATCAGGTATAGAGCTTTTGTCGTGGCGTGAGGACCCTGTCGTGGGACTCTAGGATAGACCCCAGGGAAACCTCGGCGGTAACCGAAGGAGGGACAGCACCTCCGACGAAGTGCCGAGAAGAGAGGGGTCAACCCCAGGGAAACCTCAGCGGTAACCGAAGGAGGGACAGTACCTCCGACGAGGCGTCTGAGAAGAAGGGAGTAGGGTCCAGAACGAGAGGGTCCTCAGCAACGATAAACAGATCTAGGTGGGAAAATGGGAGGATCAAAATCTAAGGGCTCGTCTGAAAATTCAGGACAATTCCTGGGAATACCCCTTGACAGCCCTTTGGGGAGAATGTTTGAAAATTGGGATAGTAATAGATATCGGGACAAAAACAAGAAAAAGATGGTCCAATATTGTCTCCTTTGGTCAAAACAACCTATTAAAGGTTCCTCGGTCTGGTGGCCGAAATTTGGATCTGATGAGGATTGGGTTAGACAAGCATTAAACATATATGTAAATTCGAGACCAAAGGTGAATCAAGAAGAGTCAGCATATGCATTTTGTTGGGTTCCCTGGCCAGGATCCTTAACAGAATGTTTTAAATTGAGAGTGGCAGGAGAAAAGAAATGGGAACCTCTGGACAACCTTCCCCCTCCTTATATTCCCCCGGTGCCTACTGCGCCCGAGGAAAGCTTATTACCGGAGGGGAAAGGTGATGAATCTGATTGCCCCGAAGGGGGCCGGGATAAAAAGGATGAATTAAGGGAGTCGAACCCTAAACTTCCACCGGTAAACCGACCCTGGACAAGATCCCAGACTGGTCCAGGACCATCAAAGTTTTCAATAAACCTAAATCCCCTGAGAGAAGTTCCTATGGGAGGACCGGGAGGGGGAACGGGATATGTGAATGTTCCCCTAACTAGTACAGAGGTGCGGGGATTTAAGAAAGAAATGAAAAAGTTATTGGAAGATCCTATAGGACTGGCTGAACAGCTTGACCAATTCTTGGGACCAAACACATATACGTGGGAAGAGATGCAGGCAATAATGGGAACATTATTTTCACCCCAGGAGAGGCAGATGATTCGACGGGCTGCCCTCCTCATGTGGGAATATGAACAACCTGGGGACCCTAGACCCCATGAACAAAAATATCCCTTAAATGAACCCAGGTGGGACAAACGAACACCCGAGGGATTGGCAAGTATGAGACAATATAGAGAGTGGACAATTAAAGGGATACGGGAGGCTGTGCCAAAGGGTCACAATTTCACCAAGGCATTTGGGAACCACCAGGGGAAAGACGAGTCCCCTACTGATTTTTTGGAGAGGGTGAGAAAGAATGTCCAACAGTATGCGGGCGTGGACCCTAGTACACCAATGGGTGAACAGCTTATTCGAATTGAATTTGTTTCCAAATCATGGCAGGACATTAGAAAGAAACTAGAAAAGGAGGAGGACTGGAGCGAAAAACCCCTAAGTGACCTGTTAAAAAAGGCGCAAAAAGTATATGTGCAGAGAGAAGAAGAAGATCAAAAGAGGGCGACAAAGGTTATGGTACAGACTATCCGACAGATGAATGCTGAATCCAGAGGAGAAAGAAAACAAAACCTTCCTCTAAACAATCCAAGATATCCAAGAGAGGGAAGACCCCGAAGGTTCGTTAAGTGCTATTACTGCAATGAGGAAGGACACTTTAAGAGGGAATGCCCCCGATACAAGAGGGAATTGCGTGCCCTCGAACTTATGGAAGAAGATTAGGGGTGTCAGGGGTTCCAAATGTTAGGGACCAAGTATAAGAGGGAACCCCTGGTAAAACTAAAAATTGGTCCCAAGGGAGAAGAGGTGGTGTTTATGGTGGACACAGGAGCGGAACGAAGTAGTGTAATAACTGTGCCAATCGGAACTGAGCCTATAAAAAGTAATTTGACAATTTCTGGGATAGAAGGAGCTCCCAGAATGGTATCAATAATTCCCCAAGTAACAGTGAAACTGGAAGAAAGAGAAGGGGTACAAGACCTCTTGTTATTACCTTCGGCTGGATTTAACCTCCTAGGAAGGGACTTACAGGCTCTCCTAGGTTTGGGTGCTCTCCCTGTGGACGGAGAAGTGCGAGTCCACCTCTGCGCTTTAAAGGAAGAGGATGAACGGCAGATTGACGAGAGAGTCTGGTATAAGGAGGGAAATCGAGGAGGTCTGGACATCCCACCTTTACATGTCACATTAATACCAGGTCATCAGCCGGTAAGGAAACGTCAGTATCCTATTTCTTTGGAAGGGAGAAAAGGGCTACAGCCGGTAATTGAGACTTTAATACGAGACGGACTATTAGAAGAATGCATGTCACCTTATAACACCCCTATACTCCCAGTAAAAAAGTCAGATGGATCCTATCGCCTAGTTCAGGATCTAAGAAGTTTGAATGCTATTGTTCAGACCCGCCACCCAGTGGTGCCTAATCCCTATACTATTATGAGTCGGATTCCCCCAGACCATGAGTGGTTTAGTGTTATCGACTTGAAGGATGCCTTCTGGACTTGTCCGTTAGAAGAGAAAAGTAGAGATATGTTTGCGTTTGAATGGGAAAATCCATGGACAGGTAGACGGAGACAGTTTCGGTGGACTGTATTGCCCCAAGGGTTCACTGAATCTCCAAACCTGTTTGGACAAATGCTAGAACAAATCCTGATGGACTATCCACAATCTGATGATTCCCAACTAATGCAGTATGTGGATGATTTACTATTATCAGGACCCAAGGAACAAGAAATGAGGAGAGAGACCATTAGACTCTTGAATTATCTGGGGAAAAAGGGTCTACGAGTGTCCAGAAACAAGTTACAGTTTGTTGAGAAAACTGTGATATATCTGGGACACCAGATAAGTAAAGGACAGAAACGGATTACCCCTGAACGAATTGCGGGAATCACTAGAATGCCTTTACCCCGTAATAAGAAGGAAATAAGACAATTCCTGGGACTCTTAGGATACTGTAGGTTATGGATAGAGGACTACTCAGCTTTGGTGAAGTTTATGTATGATAAACTGACAAATGAAAATGACTATCCATTGAAATGGACCCAGGAGGAGGAGGGATGGTTCGAGGACTTGAAACATCGCCTAACACGAGCCCCAGTGCTCACTCTGCCCTCTTTAAAACAGCCCTTCCAGCTATTTGTCACTCATAACCAAGGAACAGCTGTGGGAGTTTTAACACAGGAAAAAGGCGGTCAGCGACACCCAGTAGCTTTCCTTTCCAAAATGATGGACCCAGTGTCTCGCGGATGGCCGACGTGTATCCAGGGAGTAGCGGCTGCTGCTCTGTTGGTAGAGGAAGCACGTAAACTTACTTTTGGAGGAAAGATGACTGTGTACACCTCCCATTCTGTGAGTGTTTTATTAACACAAACTGCCCATCGATGGCTGACTGATTCTCGCATATTAAAGTATGAAACCATTTTAATGGTCGGAGAAGATCTACAGTTTGCAAAGATTAATAGCTGCAACCCAGCTCAGTTTTTATACGGCAGTGAAACAGAGAGAGAGGTGGAGCACGACTGTGTCGAGTTGACAGATCTTCAGACCAAGACCCGAGAAGACCTTTGCGATACTCCGCTGGGAGAAGGATATGAATTCTACATTGACGGCTCCGCCAGATGTGTTGACGGAATGAGAAGAAGTGGATATGCTATAATAGAAGGAAATACTTAGAAAGTAGTAGAATCCACGAGACTACCCGGAAGCTGGTCAGCACAATCCTGTGAACTATATGCCTTGCAGAGAGCCCTCAGAATACTGGCAAAGAAAATTGGAACGATTTACACTGATTCCAAATACGCATACGGGGTAGTGCATACCTTTGGTAAGATCTGGAAGGAGCGTGGTAGTTTTATTTCTGACACCAGGTATATGTATTTGGTCCCAAAAATTGATCTAATTGTTCAGCACATCCTTGAGGATCTTCTATCAGGGAGATGATTTCTCTCTTAAAGTTACTCACCTCTGTACTGGTCAGGGGCACATTTACGAAACTGAGACCCTCTCCCATGGGAACTTCCCGCAGAGGTCTCATCCAGTTAGTTTCTGGCTTATTATGTCTAGGTTACTGCTCTTTGGGAAATGAATCAAAAGGTTCTGCCCTTTCTTCCCGGAGGGTCTCACACTGTTCTGAATTAAAGTCGCCTCTCTCTCTTGTCAATAGAGGTGGTAATCGAGTACTTTGTGAATGGGTCATCATACCACCCCTACTTTCTTCTCTTTTCTCTAGGTGTGGGGGAGGAGGGGAAGGTGCAGAAGGGTAGAGCATAGGAGGGGGGGGGGGGAAAGATAGGAGCCGGCATAGGAGGAACATAAGGTGGAGGAAGGGAATGTAACACATCCCATCCTTGTGTTTCAGGGTCAAAAGGTTCCTTATCTTTCTTGTTATTGCATTCCATTTCATTCAAAACCAGTTATTCAAACGATCCACTGAGCCAGCAGGCTGCATATTCCCTGCTCTCAAGATTATCTCTTTGGTTTTGATAGAGCCAGATGTTCAATGCTTGACACATCCAGTCATCCTTGGATCTGAGCTTTGGCCAATATACTGAACTCCCTTTAATCGGACTTTTAACCCATTCCAAACAACAATACCTAACCATGGTCAGTTTGTCTTTCCCACGGGTTCTCCCCGCACCCCATTCAGATAACATTAATCCTAACGGACTTTGCTTGGTTATCTGATCCTCCCATCCTTCACTAGAACTCTCTTCCTTACTACTCACACCTCCCATACTAACAGGTAAGTAAAATTTCTCTTACCAAGATCCAGTAGCTAGTTCTAGCGCGCTTCCTTAACGTCCTCTCATTGTTTGTTCTCAATGCCTCTTCTCGGATATCACTCACTTCATCCACTGACCAGTCACCCTTCGTCTGTGAATCCAGCTGAATCAGCTGGAGTGCACCTACCCCCGTCGTCGGGCACTCTGTTAGTGGAGGGAGTGGGATCCCGGACGAGTCCCCATTTGTTAGAAACAGAAGTACCTTCACAGAAATTGCTCGAGACAAAAATTGAGAACAAGGAACATTTATTATACAACAATGCAAAGTTGGGTGCTTCCCCTTACCCTGGAAATACACACATACACTGCTGCTCACCCAACTTTTATACAGTTGATTTCAGTGTAGGAATACCCTCCCCCTTACATTCTTCTGCCTCCTGGATAGGTTTGGCATTAGGCAATCCTGCCTGCCTACGTGCTGTTTCTGTGAACTTGGAGGACCAGGGGGTATCCTGTCGCATCATGTCATTATCCTCATTGTCCTTATTCACAAACCTGTCTTTGTTCTAATTTACACCTTCCCGAACCTCAGGGCTACAACCTCTTCATATGTAGAACTTGCTAATACTGTCTAGGACTTACTAATTACATATGCAAAACCTGCTAATTCTATTTAAGGCTAGAAGACCCTTATCTTACTCAGACTGACTGCTTCCTACATTCTAATATCCATTTCTTAGCCTGTTCATACAGGTTTTATTCATTTACCCATATATCTATATTAGTTTTCTCATCTTCATATTTTTATATCAGTTTTACTCATCTCTCACAATCCTCACTTTTCTTTTAGATCAGTTATATTGATCACTCACAATGATCAGTGTTACTGATCTCTTACAAAAAGATTGGTCCGTGGGCTTCTAGCAGGATGCCCTCCCCAGCATCCCCTCCAACATGACCAACCCATCCCTCCCCATCACCACCTCCCTCCCCACCCTTCCCCATCCACATCACCCCTTCCCTTATGACCAACCTCTCCATTCCCATCACCCCTCCCTCATCATCTCCCCCCCTCCCAATTACCCCCTCCCCATCGCCTCTCCCTCCCCATCTCCCCATCCCTCCACATCACCTCTCCCTCATAACCAAACCCTCTCTCACCATTTCCCCTCCTTCCCTATCAACCCTCACCTCCCCACCAACCCCTCCCTATCACCCCACCAACCCCTCCCTTCTCATCAACCCCTCCCTCCCCATCTCCCCTACCTCCTGATCAACATCTCCCTCCCCACCAACACCTCCCTCGTCATCACCCATCACTACCCAGTACCCCTCCCTCCCCACCATCACCCTTCCCTCCCCCACAACCCCTCCCTCCCAACCCCCTCCCTCCAAACCCCCTCCCTCACCATCACCCCCTCCCTCCCCACCAACCCCTCCCTCCACCTCCCTCCCCATCTCCCCCTCCCTCCCCATCACCTCTTCCCTCCCCACCAATCCTTCTCCCTCCCAACTAATTCTCCTCCCTCTCCATGAACCCCCCTTCCCCATCACCTCCTCCCTCCTCACTAACCCCTCCCTCCCCACCAACCCTTCCCTACCCAGCACCACCTCCCTCTCAAGTCGACTAAAAGAAAAAAGAGGAAAAGGAGCTTATCAAAGAGAAATATAAATTCGAACCAACCACTGTAAAACCATGAATCTGCACCAGGACAAGCCATTGAGAGCTTCAGTTTTCCAACCAACCTCTTGTAAATATGGGCTCTATTTTTTCCCAAACTAAAGTGAAATTTATCATGTAAATGATGTTATTTTTCCAGAGGAATACAAGATCTCATTTTGAGATCCCAGCTCTGCATCCCCAAATCCATCCCCCATCTCTGAATCATGGCTACACATTTCCTTGAAACACCTGAAGTTGATCGTAAAAATTCAATTTGATACATTGTAAACCTTCATTTTTATCTATATATTTCCCATCACAATTAACATTGGATCCAATGGATGTTTATACTGTGAGCCTTATGTAACAGTGTCTGACACATTTCATCACTCTTAAACCTTCTTCGCACAGAGATCCTGGTGTAATAGTATCTGACTCAGTTCATCACTGTTAAACATACACCCCACTCTGAGCCTGGTTTAACAATATCTGACACAGTAAAACACTGTTATACATTTTCCGCACTATGAACCTGTTGTATCAGTATCTGAAAAGTTTCATCACAGGTAAAACATCAATGGACCGCGAACCTGGTATAACAGTATTTGAAAATTTCATTACTGATAAATCTTTTCCCCACTGTGAACCTGGTGTAATAGTATGTGACACAGTTCATCACTGTCAAACTTTCTCCTCTCTTTGAAGCTGGTGTAACAGTATCTGACACGGTTCATCACTGTTAAACCTTCACCCCACTGTGAACCTTCTGTAACCGTATCTGAAACAGTTCATCACTGTCAAACTTTCTCCCCTCTGTGAAGCTGGTGTAACAGTTTCTGACACAGTTCATCACTGTTAAACATTCTCTCCACATTGAATCACGTGTAACAGTATTTGACACAGTTCATCATTATTAATATTTCTGCCCAGTGTGAACCTTGTGTAACAGTATGTAACACAGTTCATCACTGTTAAACTTTCTCCCCACTGTGAACCTGGTGTAACACAGTCAGAAACAGTTAATCACTGTTAAACATTTTCCCTACTATGAACCTGGTGTAACAGTATGTGACACAGTTCATCACTGTTAAAACTTCTTCCCACTGTGAACTTAGTGTAACAGGATATGAAACAGTTCATCAATATTAAATCTTCTTCCCTCTGTGAAACTGGGGTCACAGAATCTGACAAAGTTCATCACTGTTAAACATTCTTCCCACAGTGAATCTAGTGTAACAGCATCTTAAAGAATTCATCACTGTTAAACCCTCTCCAAACTATGATCCTGGTGTAACAGTATCTGACACCGTTCATCATTATTATGCATTCTCCCTACTCTAAACCTAGCTTAAAATTATCTGACCAAGTTCAATTCGGTTAAACCCTCTCCGCACTGTGAAACAGAGGTCACAGTATCTGAAACAGTTCACCACTTTTAAACATTCTCCCCACTGTGAACCTGGTGCAACTGTATGGGACACAGACCATCACTGTTAACCCTTCTACCCACGGTGAACCTGATGTAACAGTATCTGAAACATTTCATCAATGTTAAACCTGATCTGCACCATGAACTTTGTGTAACAGTATCTGAATTAGTTCATTACTGTTAACCCTTCTCCCCACTGTGAACCTGGTGTAACACAGTATGTGACAGAGTTCATCAATGTTAAACTTTCTCCCCTCTGTGAAACTAGGGTGACAGAATCTGACAAAGTTCATCACTGTTAAACCGTCTCACCACTGTGAGCCTTATGAAATAGTCTCTGACACAGTTCATCACTGTTAAAAATTCTCCGCACAGAGATCCTGGTGTAATACTATCTGTCGCAGCTCCTTCTACCCACTATGCACTTGGTGTAACAGTATCTGACATAGTTCCTCACTGTTAAACGTTCTCCCCACTGCGAACCTGGTGTAACAGTAACTGACACAGTTAATCACTGTTAAACATTCTCCCCACTTTATCCTGGTGTAACAGTACCTTACAGAGTTCATCACTGTTAAATATTCTCCCCACTTTATCCTGGGGTCACAGTACCTTACACAGTTCATCACTGTTAAACATTCTCCCCACTGTGAACCTGGTGTAACACTGTCAGAAACAATTAATCACTGTTTAACATTTTCCCCACTTTGAACCTAGTGTAACAGTATGTTATACAGTTCATCAATATTAAACCTTCTTCCCACTTTGAAACCGGGTTCACCGTATCTGTCAAAGTTCATCACTGTTAAACCTTCTTTAGAGTGTGACAGGTGGGAATAGTGAGGAGCAGTGTGTAACGTTTGGGGAAGAGATGGGAAAAGTGGAGAATAGTGGGCAACAAATGGCAACATTGAGGAACAGAGGCAAAACATGGGGAACTGGGAAAAACTGCAGAAAGGTGGTGAACAGAGGGAATTAATAGGGAGCAGTGGGGAACAGAGTGGAACAGTGGAGAATGCGGGGAACAGTGGGTAACAGTGATCAAAAGTGTGTAACAGAGGCAACAGTTGTGGAACAGTAGGGAACATATGGCAAACTGTGAGGAAAGGTGAGGAGCAGTGGGCAACTGGTGAAAAGATGGGGAACTGATAGGTACCAGTGGGTACCAGTTCCACATCTGTTCCTGCCTGCTCCCCACTATACCCCTCCATTCACCATTGTTCGGCAGTGTGTCCCAAGGTACCAATCTGTTCATCATTTTTTTCTCACTGTTTCACACCTCGTCAAATCAGGTTCACCAGAAGTTTCAAATGTTCCCCAGCAGTACCACCCCCCACCCCTCCATTTCACCAATGTTCCCCACTGGTACCTATCAGTTCTCCATCTTTTCACCAGTTTCCCACTGCTCCTCACCTGTTCCTCACAGTTCGCCATCTGTTCCCTACTGTTCCACAGCTGATTCCCACAATTTCCACAATGTTCCCCATGGATACCCTCTGTTTCCCTCATTTCCCAATCTGTTTCCCACATTTCCCCCGTTCTCCACAGTTCGCCATCTGTTCCATTCTCTACGCCATTGCACCACACTGTTTTCCACAGTTCTTCAATGTTACCCAATTTTAACCAGCTGATGTGGGCACTGTTCCCCACTGTTCCCTACTGTTTCTCTCTGTTCCCAACCATTTACACAACTTTTACCACTGTTCCCCACATTTCCCATTGTTCAAATCTGTTCCCCACTGCTCCCCACTTTTCTGCAATGTACCCCCGCTCCACAGTTCGGTATCCATTCCACTCTGCTCCCCACTATTCGCCTCTGTTCACAACTTTTCTGCAGTTTTCCGCAGTTCTCCATCTGTTGCCTCTGTTACACACTTTTGATCACTGTTACCCACTGTTCCCCGCATTCTCCACTATTCCATTCTATTCCCAATTGCTCCCGACTAATTCCCTCTGTTCACCACTTTTCTGCAGTTTTCCACAGTTCCCCATCTGTTGCCTCTGTTCTTCAATGTTGCCATCTGTTGCCTTCTGTTGCCCACTATTCTCCCCTTCTCCCCAGCAGTCACACACTTTTGAACACTGTTCCCCACGTTCTTAATGGTTCACCATCTGTTCCCCACTGCTCTCCCTGATACCCTCAGATCCCCAGTGTTCACCATTGTTTCCCATTATTTTGCAATCTGTTTCCAACTCTTCCCCACTGTTCCTCTCATTTCCCCACTGATCCCCTCATTTCGTCAATGATCCCCACTGTTCTCCAGCTGTTTCCGAATTGTTTCCCTCTGTTACCCCATTCTCGATTGTTCGCCAACTGTTTCCTACATTGCTCGTCACTGTTCTGCTCTATTCCCCACTTCTCCTCTCTGTTCTTCACTGTTGTGAAGTGTTCCCATCTGTTCCCCCCTATTCCACTCTGTTCCTCTCTGCTCCCCATTATTCCCCTTTGTTCCCCGCTGTTCTCCACTGTTCTGCAGTTTTCCCTGCTGTTCCCATCTTTTCTCTCCATTCTTTAATGTTGAATCTCTGTTGCGCTCTATACACGAGCTGTTCCCGAGATGTTCACCAAATGTTTTCCAATGTTCCTCACTGTTCCCCACTTGCCACACACTTTTAACCAGTCTTCCCTACGATTCGCCATCTGTTCCCCAATGCTCTCCCCTTTTACGCTCTGTTCCCCACTGTTACGAATTATTCACTGTTCCCCATTGTTTACCAATGGTCTCTTCAGTTCCCCACTGTTTCCCAGTTCCCCACCTTTCCCCATAATGCACACTGTTCCACACATTTCTTCGCTGTAACCCACTGTTCTTCACATGTTCTGCAACTGTTCCCCACCAATCTCTACTGTTTCCCAGCAGTTTCCCACCTGTTCCCCACAGTTCCTCCCTGCATCCAATCAGTTCCACATCTGTTCTCCCTGCTCCCAACTCTTTCCCTCTTTTCTCCACCATTCTGCAGTGTTCCCTACTTTTCCCATTTCCTAATTGTTACCGCCTGCTCACCACTATTCCCCTCCATTCACCATTGTTCTGCAGTGTTCCCCAAACTTCCAAACTGTTCACTATTTCTTCCACAGTGTTCCCCATCCATTCAAAATAGGTTAACCAGAGGTTCCTGCTGTTCCCCAGCAGTTCCCACGCATTTCACCACTGTTTGCCACTGTTCTCCACATTTCCCCACTGTTCTCCACTGTTCCCCTCATTTTCCAATCTGTTCCCCACTTTCTGCCACATTTCCCCAATTTCTCCACTGTTCCCTGGTTCCCCACAGTTCCGCAGCAGTTCAACACCAATTCCCACTCTTCCGCACTGCTCGCCACTGTTCTCCATAAGTTGCGCATCTCTTCTCCACTGTTTTCCACTGCTGCTCACCTCTTTCCCACTGTTCCCCACATGTTCCACAGCTGTTTCCCATGTTACCCACTGTTCCAAGCATAGACTCAATAATGCCCAATATTCACCACAGTTCACAATCGGTATTTCACCAGTTACCCAGTACGCCAATAATTTTCTACCAGTTTCCCACTGTTCACACGGTCCCCAACAATTCCCCTCATTTTCCAATCTGTTCCCCACTTTCCCCACAGTTAACCACATTTCCCCAGGTTCTCCACTGTTCGTCATCTGTCCCCACACCTCTGCAGCAGTTCCCCACCATTGCTCCACTCTTTCCTACTGCTCCTCACCTGTTCCCCACTGTTCGATATCTGTTCCCTACTGTTCCACTGTTGTTTCCCACAAGTTCCACACGATTTCCCATGGATCCCCACTGTTCCCCTCATTTTCAAATCTATTTCCCCATGTTCTCCACTGTTCGCCATCTGTAAACCACTGCTCTCCCCTGATACTCTCTGAGCTCCACTGTTCCTCATTATTCCCCTCTGTTCCCCACTGTTCTCCATCAGTTCCTGCCTCCTCCCAACTATACCCCTCCATTCACCATTGTTCTGCAGTGTTCCCCAAGGTTCCACTCTGTTCACCATTTGTTTCTCACTGATTCCCACCTGTTCAAAACAGGTTCACCAGAAGTCCCCACTGTTCCCCAGCAGTTCCCCCCTCCACCATTTCACCAATGTTCCCCACTGCTACCTATAGTTTCACCATCTGTTTTCCAGTTTCCCACTGCTCCTCACCTGTACCCCACTATTCGCCATCTGTTCCCTACTGTTCCACAGATGTTTAAAACAAGTTACACACAGTTCCCCATGGATCCCCACTGTTTCCCTCTTTTCCCAATCCGTTTCCCACTTTTCCCCACTCTTCCCCCGTCCTCCACATTTCGCCATCTGTTCCACTCTGTACCCCATTGCTCCAAACTGTTTCCACATTTCTTCAATGTTCCCCAATTTTAACCAGCTGATCCCACACTGTTCCCCACTGTTCCCCACTGTTTCTCTCTGTTCCCCACCTTTTACACAATTTTGACCACAGTTCTCTGCATTCCCCACTGTTCAACTATGTTCACCACTGTTCCCCCGCTCTCCATAGTTCGCTATCTATTCCCCAATGCTCCCCACTATTCCCTTGTTCCCACTGTGATCTTGGCGTAACAGTATCTGAGACAGTCCCTCACTGTTAAACTTTCTCCCCACTGCGAACCTGATTTAACAGCATCTGACAGAGTTCATCAGTGTTAAGCATTCTCCCCACTGTGAACCTGGTGTAACACAGTCAGAAACAGTTAATCACTGTTAATCCTTCACCCCACAGTGAATCTCATGTAAAAGTATCTGAAACAGTTAATCTCTTATAAACCTTCTCACCACTGTGAGCCTGGTGCAACAATATCTCACACAGTTTATTTCTGTTATACATTCTCCCCACTGTGAACCTGTTGTAACTGTATCTGAAATGGTTCATCACTGTTAAACCATCTCCTCACTGTGAACCTGGTTTAATGTTAAAATTTCACCCCACTGTGAAAGTTGGGTCACAGTATCTGACAAGGTTCATCACTGTTGAACCTTCTCACCACTGTGAGCCTTGTGTAACAGTGTCAGACACATTTCATCACTCTTAAACCTTCTCCGCACAGAGATCCTGGTGTAATAGTATCTGACTCAGTTCATCACTGTTAAACATACACCCCACTCTGAGCCTGGTGTAACAATATCTGACACAGTAAAACACTGTTATACATTCTCCGCACTATAAACCTGTTGTATCAGTATCTGAAACGTTTCATCACAGGTAAACCATCAATGGACCGTGAACTTGGTATAACAGTATTTGAAAATTTCATTACTGTTAAATCTTTTCCCCACTGTGAACCTGGTGTAACAGTATGTGACACAGTTCATCACTGTTAAAACTTCTTCCCACTGTAAACTTCGTGTAAAAGGATATGACACAGTTCATCAATATTAAACCTTCTTCCCACTGTGAAACTGGGGTCACAGAATCTGACAAAGTTCATCACTGTTAAACATTCTTCCCACAGTGAATCTGGTGTAACAACATCTTAAAGAATTCATCACTGTTAAACCCTCTCCAAACTATGAGCCTGGTGTAACAGTATCTGACACCGTTCATCATTATTATGCATTCTCCCTACTCTAAACCTAGTGTAAAATTATCTGACCAAATTCAATACGGTTAAACCCTCTCCGCACTGTGAAACAGAGGTCACAGTATCTGAAACAGTTCACCACTTTTAAACATTTTCCTCACTGTGAACCTGGTGCAACTGTATGGGACACAGTCCATCACTGTTAACCCTTCTCCCCACTGTGAACCTGATGTAACTGTATCTGAAACAGTTGAACACTGTCAAACTTTCTCCCCTCTGTGAAGCTGGTGTAACAGTATCTGACACAGTTCATCACTGTTAAACATTCTCCGCACTTTATCCTGGGGTCACCGTACCTGACACAGTTCATCACTGTCAAACTTTCTCCCCTCTGTGAAGCTGGTGTAACAGTATCTGACACGGTTCATCACTTGTAAACCTTCTCCCCACTGTGAACCTTCTGTAACCATAACTGAAACAGTTCATCACTGTCAAACTTTCTCCCCACTGTGAACCTGGTGTAACAGTTTCTGACACAGTTCATCACTTTTAAACATTCTCTCCACATTTAATCACGTAACATAACATAACATAACATAACATAACATAACAATTACAGCATGGAAACAGGCCATTAGGCCCTTCTAGTCTGCACTGAACCAAACACCCCTTTCTAGTCCCACCTCCCTGCACAATGCCCATAACCCTCCATCTTCTTCTCATCCATATACCTGTCCAACCTTTTCTTAAATAATACAATTGACTCCGCCGCCACTATTTCTCCCGGAAGATCATTCCACACGGCTACCACACTCTGAGTAAAGAAGTTCCCCCTCATGTTACCTCTAAACCTCTGCCTCTTATTTCTTAACTCATGTCCTCTTGTTTTAAACTTTCCTCCTCTTAACGGAAATAGTCCAGATGCTTAAACCCAGGTAACATTCTGGTAAACCTTCTCTGCACTCTCTCCACTCTGTTTATATCCTTCCTATAATTAGGCGACCAGAACTGCACACAGAACTCCAAATTAGGCCTCACCAACGTCTTATACAATCTCAACATCACCTCCCAACTCCTATATTCCATGCAATGATTGATAAAGGCCAGCATACTAAAAGCCTTCTTCACCACCCTATTCACGTGAGTTTCTACCTTCAGGGAACGATGTACTGTTACTCCTAAATCTTTCTGCTCTCTTGTATTCCTCAATGCTCTCCCATTTACCACGTATGTCCTATTCTGATTCTTCTTACCAAAATGAAGCACCTCACACTTATCAGCATTAAATTCCATCTGCCATTTTTCAGCCCACTTTTCTAAGCAGCCCAAATCCCTCTGCAATCCTTGAAAACCTTCTTCATTATCCACTATTCCACCTATCTTAGTATCGTCTGCATATTTACTAATCCAATTCACCACCCCATCATCTAGATCATTAATGTATATAACGAACAACAATGGGCCCAATACAGATCCTTGAAGCACACCACTGGTCACCGGCCTCCAACCTGACAGACAATTATCCACTACCACTCTCTGGCCTCTCCCTTTCAGCCAATGTTCAATCCATTTGACTATCTTAAAATTTATACCTAAAGACTGCACCTTCCTAACTAACCTTCCATGTGGTACCTTATCGAAGGCCTTACTGAAGTCCATATAGACAACATCCACTGCGCTACCCTCATCCACATTCCTAGTCACCTCTTCAAAAAATTCAATCAGATTGGTCAAACATGACCTTCCTCCCACAAATCCATGTTGAGTGCTCCTGATCAGACCCTGTCTATCCAGATGTTTATAAGTACTATCTCTAAAAATTTTCTCCATTAATTTACCTACCACAGATGTCAAACTTACAGGCCGATATTTGCCAGGCTTCCTCCTTGAACCCTTTTTAAAAACGGAACCACATGCACAATGCGCCAATCCTGTAACAGAATTTGACACAGTTCATCACTATTAATATTTCTCCCTACTGTGAACCTGGTGTAACACAGTATGTGACACAGTTCATCAATGTTAAACATTCTCCCCTCTGTGAAACTAGGGTTACAGAATCCGACACAGTTAATCACTGTTTAACCTCCTCCGCACAGAGATCCTGGTGTAACAGCATCTGACACAGTTCATCACTGTTAAACCTGATCTGCACCATGAACTTTGTGTAACAGTATCTGAAATAGTTCATTACTGTTAAACCTTCTCCCCACTGTGAACCTGGTGTAACACAGTATGTGACAGAGTTCATCAATGTTAAACTTTCTCCCCTCTGTGAAACTAGGGTGACAGAATCTGACAAAGTTCATCACTGTTAAACCGTCTCACCACTGTGAGCCTTATGAAACAGTCTCTGACACAGTTCATCACTGTTAAACATTCTCCGCACAGAGATCCTGGTGTAATACTATCTGTCGCAGCTCCTTCTACCCACTATGAACTTGGTGTAACAGTATCTGACATAGTCCCTCACTGTTAAACTTTCTCCCCACTGCAAACCTGATGTAACAGCATCTGACACAGTTCATCACTGTTAATCCTTCACCCCACAGTGAATGTCGTGTAAAAGTATCTGAAGCAGTTAATCTCTTATAAACCTTCTCACCACTGTGAGCCTGCTGTAACAATATCTCACACAGTGAAACACTGTTATACATTCTCCGCATTCTGAACCTGTTGTATCAGTATCTGAAATGGTTCATCACAGGTAAACCATCTTCGGACCGCGAACCTTGTATAACAGTACTTGAAAATTTCATTATTGTTAAAGCTTCTTCCCACTGTGAACCTGGTGTAAGAGTATGTCACACAGTTCATCGCTTTTAACGTTCTGCCCACTGTGAACCTGGTGTAACACAGTCAAAAACAGTTAATCACTGTTAAACATTTTCCCCACTGTGAAGCTGGTGTAACAGTATCTGACACAGTCCATCACTGTTGAACAATCTACGCAGTTTATCCTGGGGTCACCGTACCTGACACAATTCATCACTCTCAAACTTTCTCCCCTCTGTGAAGCTGGTGTAACAGTTTCTGACACAGTTCATTACTGTTAAACATTCTCTCCACATTGAATCTCGTGTAACAGTATTTGACACAGTTCATCACTATTAATATTTCTCCCCACTGTGAACCTGGTGTAACAGTATCCGACACAGTTAATCACTGTTTAACCTCCTCCGCATAGTGAATCTGGTGTAACAGTATCTGACACAGTTCATCACTGTTAAACCTGATCCGCACCGTGAAACTTGTGTAACGGTCTCTGAAATAGTTCATTACTGTTAAACCTTCTCCCCACTGTGAACCTGGTGTAACACAGAATGTGACACAGTTCATCAATGTTAAACTTTCTCCCTGCTTTGAAACTAGGGTGACAGAATCTGACAAAGTTCATCACTGTTAAACCGTCTCACCACTGTGAGAATTGTGAAACAGTCTCTGACACAGTTCATCACTGTTAAACATTCTCCGCACAGAGATCCTGGTGTAATACTATCTGACGAAGCTCCTTCTACCCACTGCGAACCTGGTGTAATAGTAACTGACACAGTTCATCACTGTTAAACGTTCTCCCCACTTTATTCTGGGGTCACAGTACCTTACACAGTTCATCACTGTTGAACATTCTCCCCACTGTGATCCTGGTGTAACACTGTCAGAAACAGTTAATCACTGCTTAACATTTTCCACACTGTGAACCTAGTGTAACAGTATGTGCTACAGTACATCACTGTTAAACCTTCTTCCCACTCTGAACTTCGTGTAACAGTATGTGACAAAGTTCATCAATATTAAACCTTCTTCCAACTGTGAAACCGGGTTCATCGTATCTGTCAAAGTTCATCACTGTTAAACCTTCTTTAGAGAGTGACAGATAGGAATAGTGAGGAGCAGTGTGTAACGTATGATGAAGATATGGGAAAAGTGGAGAATAGTGGGGAACAGATGGCAACATTGAGGAACAGAGTCAACAGATGGAGAACTGGGGAAAACTGCAGAAAAGTGGTGAACAGAGGGAATTAATGGGGAGCAGTGGGGAACAGGGTGGAATAGTGGAGAATGCGGGGAACAGTGTGTAACAGTGATCAAAGGTGTGTAACAGAGGAAACAGATGTGGAACTGGGGAAAACTGCAGAAAAGTGGTGAACAGAGGGGAAAAGTGGGGAGCAGAGTGGAATGGATAGCGAACTGTGGAGCGGGGGTACAGTGGAGAAAAGTGAAGAGAAGTGGGGAACTGATTTGAACAGTGGGCAATGTGGGGAACAGTGGTAAAAATTGTGTAAAATGTGGGGAACAGAGAGAAACAGTGGGGAACAGTGGGGAACAGTGTGGGATCAGCTGGTTAAAATTGGGTAACATTAAAAAACTATGGAAAACAGGTGGTGCAATGGCGTAGAGAGTGGAGCAGATGGCGAACTGTGGATAACGGGGGAACAAAGGGGTAAAGTGCGAAAGGAATTGGTAAATGAGGGAAACAGTGGGTATCCATGGGGAACATTGTGGAACTTGTAGGAAACAACTATGGAACAGTAAGAAACAGATGGAAAACAGTGGGGAACTGGTGGGGAGCAGTGGGAAACAGTGGTGCAATGGTAGGGAATTGCTGCAGAAGAATGAGGACAGATGACGAACAGTGGAGAACCAGGGGAAGTGTGGGGAACTGTTGGGAAAGTGGGGAACAGATTGGAAAATGAGGTGAATTTTGGGGGACAGTGTGAACAGTGGGAAACTGGTAGAAAATGATTAGCGTAGGGGGGAACAGGTGAAAAACTGATGGTGAACTGTGGTGAATATTGGGCATTATTGAGTCTATGTGGGGAACAGTGGGTAACGTGGGAAACAGCTGTGGAACAGTAGGGAACATGTGGGGAACAGTGGGAAAGAGGTGAGCAGCAGTGGGAAATAGTGGAGAAGAGATGCGCAACTTATGGAAAACTGTGGCGAACAGTGCGGAACAGTGGGAAATGGTGGTGAACTGCTGCAGAACTGTGGGGAACCGGGGAACAGTGGAGAACTTGGGGAAATGTGGCAGAAAGTGGGGAAAAGATTGGGAAATGAGGGGAACAGGGGAGAACAGTGGGGAAATCTGGGGAACAGTGGAGAACAGTGGTGAAGTGGGTGGGAACTGCTGGGGAACAGCAGGGACCTCTGGTTAACCTATTTTTAACGGATGGGGTAAAGTGTGGAAAAAATGGTGCACAGTTTGGAAGCGTGGGGAACACTGCAGAACAATGGGAAATGGAGAGGAATAGTGTGGAGCAGGAAGTAACAATTAGGAAATGGGAATAGTAGGGAATACTGCAGAATGGTGGAAAAAAAGAGGGAAACAGTAGGGAGCAGGGGGAACAGATGTGGAACTGATTGGATGCAGGGAGGAACAGTAGCGAACAGATGGGAAACTGCTGGGAAACAGTAGAAATTGGTTGGGAACAGTTGCAGAACAGGTGAAGAACAGTGGGATACAGCGAAGAAATGTGGAGAACGGTGGGGAATCTGAGGAAAGTTGGGGAACTTGGGAACAGTGGGAAACAGTAGGGAGCATAGGTAAACAGTGGGGAATAGCGAAGAACTAGGGATAAATTGAGAACAGAGGGGAATAATTCGTAACAGTGGGAAAAGAACGTAAAAGGGGAGAGCAGTGGGGAACAGATGGTGAATCGTTGGGAAGAGTGGTGAAAAGTTTGTGGCAGGTGGGGAACAGTGAGGAACATTGGAAATTATTTGGGGAACATCTCGGGAACAGCGGTGGATAGGGTTCACTGAACATTAAGGAATGGAGAGAAAAGATTGGAACAGCAGTTGAAACTGCAGAACAGTGGAGAACAGCGGGGAACAGAGTTGAATAGGGGGGAAACAGGTGGAGACACTGCACAACAGTTAAGAACACAGGGGAGCAGTGGGGAACAGACAGAACAGTGGGGAGTACTGGGGAACAGTGGGAAACAGATGGCGATCAATGGAGAATAGGGTAACAGAGGGAAACAATTCGGGAACAGCTGGAGAACAGTGGAGAACATTGTAGAAATGTGGGGATCAGTGGGGAACTGAGAGGAAGAGTGGGGAACAGATGGAAAAAGATTGCAGAATAATGGAGAAGTGTGGGGAACAATGGTGAACTGGGGATCAGAGGGTATCAGGGGAGAGCTGTAGGCATCAGATGGTGAATCGTGGAGAACGTGGGGAACAGTGGTCAAAAGAGTGTGACAGGCGGACAATAATGGGTAACAATGGGAAACCTTTGGTAACAGCTGGGGAAAAGTGAAGAATAGTGGGCAACAGATGGCAACATTGAGGAACAGAGGGACAAATGGGGTACTGGGGAAAACTGCAGAAAAGTGGTGAATAGGGGAATAGTGGGGAGCAGTGGGGAACAAATAGCGAACTGTAAAGCGGGGGTACAGTGGAGAAAAGTAGGGAGCAGTGCAGTTCTTCACCTGTTCTGCATCTGTTCCCCACCAAACTCTACTGTTTCCCAGCAGTTTCCCACCTGTTCCCCACAGTTCCTCCCTGCATCCAATCATTTGCACATCTGTTCTGTCCTGTTCCCTACTGTTTCCCCCTTTTCTCCACCATTCTGCAGTGTTCCCAACTGTCCCCTTTCCTAATGGTTACTGCCTGCTCCCCACTATTCCTCTCCATTCCCCATTGTTCTGCAGTGCTCCCCACGCTTCTAAACTGTTCACCATTTCTTCCACACTGTTTCCCAACCGTTCAAAATATTTTAACCGCAAGTCCCTGCTGTTCCCCAGCAGTTCCCCCCATTTTACCACTGTTCTGTACTGTTCCACACAGTTCCCCACTGTTCTCCACTGTTCCCTTTATTTCCCAATCTGTTCCCCACTTTCTGCCACATTTCCCCAAGTTCTCCACTGTTCACCATCGGTCCCAACAGTTCCGTAGCAGTTCAGAACCATTTCACCACTGTTCCGCACTGTATGCCACAGTTCTCCACCGGTTGCCCATCTCTTCTCCACTGTTTCTCATTGCTCCTCACCTCTTCCCCAGTGTTCCCCACATGTTCCCTACTGTTCAACAGATGTTTCCCATGATCCCCAAAGTTCAACACATAGAATCTATAATAACATAACAAAACAATTACAGCACGGAAACAGGCCATTAGGCCCTTCTAGTCTGCACCGAACCAAACACCCCTTTCTAGTCCCACCTCCCTGCACAATGCCCATAACCTTCCATCTTCTTCTCATCCATATACCTGTCCAACCTTTTCTTAAATGATACAATTGACTCCGCCGCCACTATTTCTCCCGGAAGATCATTCCACACAGCTACCACTCTCTGAGTAAAGAAGTTCCCCCTCATGTTACCTCTAAACCTCTGCCCCTTAATTCTTAACTCATGTCCTCTTGTTTTAAACTTTCCTCCTCTTAACGGAAATAGTCTATCCACATCCATTCTGTCTATCCCTTTCATAATCTTAAATACTTCTATCAAATCCCCTCTCAACCTTCTACGCTCCAAAGAATAAAGACCCAATCTGTCCAATCTCTCCCCATACTCCAGATGCTTAAACCCAGGCAACATTCTGGTAAACCTTCTCTGCACTCTCTCCACTCTGTTTATATCCTTCCTATAATTAGGCAACCAGAACTGCAATTAGGCTGCACCAATGTCTTATACAATCTCAACATCACCTCCCAACTCCTATATTCCATGCAATGATTGATAAAGGCCAGCATACTAAAAGCCTTCTTCACCACCCTATTCACGTGAGTTTCTACCTTCAGGGAACGATGTACCGTTACTCCTAAATCTTTCTGCTCTTCTGTATTCCTCAATGCTCTCCCATTTACCACATATGTCCTATTCTGATTCTTCTTACCAAAATGAAGCACCTCACACTTATCAGCATTAAATTCCATCTGCCATTTTTCAGCCCACTTTTCTAAGCAGCCCAAATCCCTCTGCAATCCTTGAAAACCTTCTTCATTATCCACTATTCCACCTATCTTAGTATCGTCTGCATATTTACTAATCCAATTCACCACCCCATCATCTAGATCATTAATGTATATAACGAACAACAATGGGCCCAATACAGATCCTTGAGGCACACCACTGGTCACCGGCCTCCAACCTGACAGACAATTATCCACTACCACTCTCTGGCCTCTCCCTTTCAGCCAATGTTCAATCCATTTGACTATCTTAAAATTTATACCTAAAGACTGCACCTTCCTAACTAACCTTCCATGTGGTACCTTATCGAAGGCCTTACTGAAGTCCATATAGACAACATCCACTGCGCTACCCTCATCCACATTCCTAGTCACCTCTTCAAAAAATTCAATCAGATTGGTCAAACATGACCTTCCTCCCACAAATCCATGTTGAGTGCTCCTGATCAGACCCTGTCTATCCAGATGTTTATAAGTACTATCTCTAAGAATTTTCTCCATTAATTTACCTACCACAGACGTCAAACTTACAGGCCGATAGTTGCCAGGCTTCCTCCTTGAACCCTTTTTAAATAACGGAACCACATGCGCAATGCGCCAGTCCTCCGGCACTATCCCCATATCTAATGACATTTGAAAAATTACCGCCAGAGCCTCTGCTATTTCCTCCTTCACTTCTCTCAATGTCCTGGGGAAGATCCCGTCTGGTCCAGGAGACTTATCCACCTTTATATTCTTCAAAAGCCTTAAAACTACACCTTTTGTAATCTCTATATTCCCCATATTTACCCAATTTGCTTTTTTTTTATCCCACATCTCCCAATATCCTTCTCCTTAGTGAATACTGAAGAAAAGAAACTGTTCAATATCTCCCCCATTTCTCTAGGTTCCACACACAGTTTTCCACTCTGATTTTCTAATGGACCAATTTTGTCTCTAGCTTTCCTCTTACCATTAACATATTTGTAGAACTCTTTTGGATTAGTTTTCACCCTGCTTGCCATAGTTTTCTCGTACCTTCTTTTAGCTTTCGTAATTCCTCTCTTAATGCCAACTATTCACCACTTCACCATCGGTTTTTCACCAGTTCCCCACTACTACCAAGCATTTCCCACCAGTTCCCCACTGTTAACACTGTCCCCCACAATTCCCCTCATTTTCCAATCTGTTCCCCACTTATCCCACGGATACCCACACTTTCCCAGGCTCTCCACTGCTCGTCATTTGTCCCCACTCTTCTGCAGCAGTTCCCAAACATTGCTGCACACTTTCCCACTGCTCCTCACCTGTTCCCCACTACTCTCCATCAGTTCCACATCTGTTCCTGCCTGCTCACCACTATTCTCCTCCATTCCGTATTGTTCTGCTGTGTTCCCCACGCTCCCAATCTGTTCCCCATTTCATTTTCACTGTTCCTCACGTGTTCTAAACAGGTTATTCAGAAGTCCCCGCTGTTCCCCAGCAGTTCTCCTCCATTTCACCACTGTTCCCCACTGTTCCCCACACTTCCCCACTGTTCACCATTAGTGCCCCATCTGTTCTTCACTGTTCCACACCTGTTCCTCTGTCCTTATTGTTCCCACTGGTCCCCACCATTTCTCCACGATTCCCCACTATTCACCACAGTTTACCATCGGTTTCCCGCCAGTTCCCCACTGCACCCAAGCATTTTCCACAAGTTCCCCACTGTTCACACTTTACCCCAGAATTCCCCTCATTTCCCAAACTGTTCTCCATTTTCCCACAGTTAACCACATTTCCCCAGGTTCTCCACTGTTTGTCATCTGTCCCCACTCTTCTGCAGCAGTTTCCCACCATTGCTCCACTGTTTCCCAGTGCTCCTCACCTATTCCCCCCTGTTTCCCATCTGTTCCCTACTGTTCCACAGCAGTTTTCCACAAGTTCCACACTGGTTCCCATGGATCCCCACTGTTCCCCTCATTTCAAAATCTGTTTCCCAATTTTCCCCACTGTTCCCCCTGCTCCCCACATTTCACCACAATTCACCATCAGTTTCCCATCAGTTCCCGACTGCACCCAAGCAGTTTTCCACCAGTTCCCCACTGTTCACACTGTCCCCCACAATTCCTTCATTTCCCAATCTTTTCCCCACTGCTCCCCACTTTCCTCCACTGTACCCCAGTTCCACAGTTCGCTAACTATTCCCACTGCTCCGCACTATTCCCCTCCTTTCACCACTTTTCTGCAGTTTACAACAGTTCCCCAACTGTTCCCTCTGTTCCTCAATGTTGCTATCTGTTGCCCACTATTCTCCACTTTTCCCCAGCTGTCCCCAAGGGTTTCCCACTGTTCCCCACTCTTGTCAACCTGTCACACTCTTGTGACCACTCTTCCCCACGTTCTTCAACGTTCACCATCTGATACCCACTGCTCTCGCCTGGTACCCGCTGATGCCCAGTGTTCACCATTGTTCCTCACTCTTCCCCATTATTTCGCAATCTGTTTCCAACTGTTCCCTACTGTTCCTCTGAGTTCCGCACTGATCCCCATATTTCGTCAAAGTTCTCCACTGTTGTCCAGCAGTTCCCGAAATATTTCCCTCTGTTACCGCATTCTCCATTTTACCCCATCTGTTTCCCACTGTTCCCCAGTGCACACCACTGTTCTGCTCTGTTCCCCACTGCTCCCCACTATTCCCCTCCATTCACCACTTTTCTGCAGTTTCCCGACAGGTCCCCATTTTTCCCACTGTTCCTCAATGTTCCGCTCTGTTGCCCACTATTCTCCACTTTTCCCCAGCTCTTCCCCAAGCGTTTCCCACTGTTCCTCAATATTTCCCACCTGTCAAACTCTTTTGAGCACTGTTCCCCATGTTCTCCACAGTTCACCATCTGTTCTCCCCTGATACTCTCTGAACCACACTGTTCTACATTATTCCCCTCTGTTCCCCACCGTTCCCCATCAGATCCACATTTGTTCCTGCCTGCTCCCCACTATTCTCCTCCATTCCCCATTTTTCTGCAGTGTTCACCACGGTTCCACTTTGTTCAGGATTTGTTTCTCACTGTTCCCCACCTGTTCAAAACAGGTTCACCAGAGGTCCCCACTGGTCCCCAGCAGTTCCCCACCATTTAATCAATGTACACCACTGGCATCTATCAGTTCCCCTTCTGTTCTACAGTTTCCCACTGCTACTCACCTGTGTCCCCAACTGTTCCCCAACTGTCACAGAATCTGACACCGTTCATCACTATTATGCATCCTCCCAACTCTAAACCTAGTGTAAAATTATCTGACCAAGTTCAATACGGTTAAACCTTCTCCGCACTGTGAAACAGAGGTCACAGTATCTGAAACAGTTCACCACTTTTAAACATTTTCCCCACAGTGAACCTGGTGCAACTGTATGTGAAACAGTTCATCACTGTTAAACTTTGTCCCCACTGTGAACCTGATGTAACCGTATCTGAAACATTTCATTACTGTCAAACTTCCTCCCCACTGTGAAACTGGTGTAACAGTATCTGACACAGTCCATCACTGTTAAAAATTCTCCCCACTTTATCCTGGGGTCACCGTACCTGACACAGTTCATCACTGTCAAACTTTCTCCCCACTGTGAACCTGGTGTAGCCGTATCTGAAACAGTTCATCACTGTCAAACTTTCTCCCCTCTATGAAGCTGGTGTAACAGTTTTTAACACAGTTCATCACTGTTAAACATTCTCTCCACATTGAATCTCGTGTAACAGTATCTGAAACAGTTCATCACTATCACTATTTCTCCCAACTATGAATCTGGTGAAACAGTATCCGACACAGTTAATCACTGTTTAACCTCCTCCGCATAGTGAATCTGGTGTAACAGTATCTAACACAGTTCATCAATGTTAAACAATCATCAATCCGCACCGTGAACCTTGTGTAACAGTATCTGAAATAGTTCATTACTGTTAAACCTTCTCCCCACTGTGAACCTGCTGTAACACAGTATGTGACACAGTTCATCACTGTTAAACATTCTCCGCACAGAGATCCTGGTGCAATACTATCTGACACAGCTCCTTCTACCAACAATGAACTTGGTGTCACAGTATCTGACATAGTTCCTCACTGGTAAACGTTCTCCCCACAGCGAACCTGGTGTAACAGCAACTGACACAGTTCATCACTGTTAAACATTCTCCCCACTTTATCCTGGGGTCACAGTACCTTACACAGTTCATCACTGTTTAACATTCTCCCCACTGTGAACCTGGTGTAACATTGTCAGAAACAGTTAATCACTGTTGAACATTTTCTCCATTGTGAACCTCGTATGTGCTACAGTTCATCACTGTTAAACCTTCTTCCCACTCTGAACTTCGTGTAACAGTATGTGACAAAATTCATCAATATTAAAACTTCTTCCCACTGTGAAACCGGGTTCACCGTATCTGTCAAAGTTCATCACCTTATTTAGAATGTGACAGGTGGGATTAGTGAGGAGCAGTGTCTAAAGCTTGGTGAAGAGATGGGAAATATGGAGAATAGTGGACAACAGATGGCAACATTGAGGAACAGTGGGAACAGATGGGGAACTGTGGGGAAACTGCAGAAAACTGGTGAACAGAGGGAATTAATGGGGAGCAGTGTTGGAACAGAGAGGAATAGTGGAGAATACGGTGAACAGTGGGTAACAGAGAACAAAAGTGTGTAACGGAGGCAACAGATGGGGAACTGCGGAAAACTGCAGAAAAGTGGCAAACAGAGGGGAATAGTGGGGAGCAGAGTGGAATGGATAGCGAACTGTGGAGCGGGGGTACAGTGGAGAAAAATGAGGAGCAGTGAGGAACAGATTTCAACAGTGGGCAAAGTGGGGAACAGTGGTAAAATTGTGTAAGAGGTGGGGAACAGAGGTAAAATTGTGTAAGAGGTGGGGAACAGAGAGAAACAGTGGGGAACTGTGGAGAACAGTGTGGTGCAATGGCGTAGAGAGTGGAACAGATAGCGAACTGTCAAGAACGGGGGAAAAGTTGAAAACAGATTGGGAAATGAGCGAAACAGTGGGTATCCATGGGGAACATTGTGGAAATTGTAGGAAACAGCTGTGGAACAGTAGGGAACAGATGACGAACTGTGAGGAACAGGAGAGGAGCAGTGGGAAACTGGTGAAAAAATGGGGAACTGATAGGTACCAGTGGGGAACATTGGTAAAATGGGGGGGGGGGGTGACTGCTGGGGAACATTTGGAACTTCTGGCGAACCTGATTTGAAGAGGTGAGAAACAAATGGTGAACAGATTGGAACCTTGGGGAACACTGCCGAACAATGTTAAATGGAGGGGAAAAGTGGGGAGCAGGCAGGAACAGATGTGGAACTGATGGAGAACAGTGGGGAACAGGTGAGGAGCAGTGGGAAACAATGGAGCGATGGTGGGAAACAGCTGCAGAAGAGTGGGGACAGATGACGAACAGTGGAGAACCTGGGCAAATGTGGTTAACTGTGGGTAAAGTGTGGAACAGATTTGAAAATGAGGGGAATTGTGGGGAACAGTGTGAACAGTTGTGAACTGGTGGAAAATGCTTGGGCGTAGTGGGGAACTGGTGAAAAACCAATGGTGAACTGTGGTGAATATAGAGTCTATGTGGTGAACAGTGGGGAACGTGGGAAACAGCTGTGGAACAGTAGGGAACATGTGGGGAACAGTGGGGAAGAGGTGAGGAGCAATGAGAAACAGTGGAGAAGAGATGGGCAACCGGTGGAGAACTCTTCCCCATTATTTCGCAATCTGTTTTCAACTGTTCCCCACTGTTCCTCTCAGTTCGCCACTGATCCCCACATCTCTACAATGTTCCCCACTATTCTCCAGCTGTTCCCGAACTGTTTCCCTCTGTTACCCCATTCTCGATTGTTCGCCATCTGTTTCCTACTGTTCCCCAGTGCTTCCCACTGTTCTGCTCTGTTCCCCACTGCTCCCCTCTGTTCTTCACTGTTGAGCAATGTTCCTATCTGTTTTCCCCCTATTCCGCTCTGTTCCCCTCTGCTCCCCATTATTCCCCTCAGTTCCCCGCTGTTCTATACTGTTCTGCAGTTTTCCCTGCTGTTCCCATCTTTTTTCTCCTTTCATTAATGTTCAGTGCGCCCTATCCACCAGCTGTTCCCGAGAAGTTCCCCAAATGTTTTCAAATGTTCCTCACTGTTCCCCACCTGCCAGACACTTTTAACCAATCTTCCCCACGATTCACTCTCTGTTCCCCACTGCTCTCCCCTTTTACGCACTGTTTCCCACTGTTACGAATTATTCGCTGTTCCCAACTGTTTACCAATGCTCCCTTCAGTTCCCCACTGTTCCCCAATTCCGCACTTTTACCCATATTGCCCACTGTTCCCCACATTTCTTCGCTCTGTCCCACTGTTCTTCACCTGTTCTGCAACTGTTCCCCCAACTCTTACCCTCTTTTCTCCACCAATCTGCAGTGTTCCCTACTCTTCCCATTTCCTAACTGTTACCACCTGCTCCCCACTATTCCCCTGCATTCCCCATTGTTCTGCAGTGTTGCCCACGATTCTAAACTGTTTATCATTTTTATCACACTGTTCCCCATACGTTCAAAATAGGTTACCAGAGGTCCACGCTGTTCTCCAGCAGTTGTGCCCCATTACCCCACTGTTCTCCACTGATCCCCTCATTTCCCAATCTGTTCCCCACTTTCTGCCACATTTCTCCAAGTTCTCCACTCTTCACCGGAACCCACAATTCCGTAGTATTTCACCACCATTTCACCACTGTTCCACACTGTTGCCACAGTTCTCCAGCGGTTGCGCATCTCTTCTTAACTGTTTCCCACAGCTCCTCACCTCTTCCCCACTGTTCCCCACCTGTTCATAACAGGTTAGCAGGTTCCCCATGGACACCCACTCTTTCCCCATTTCTAAATCAGTTTCCCACTTTTCCCCACTGTTCCCCCATTCTCCACAGTTCGCCATCTGTTCCACTCTCAACCCCATTGTACCAAACTCTTTTGCACAGTTCTTCAATGTTCCCCAATTTTAACCAGCTGATCCCACACTGTTCCCCACTGTTTCTCTCTGTTCCCAACGTTTTACACAATTTTGACCACCGTTCCCCGCTTTCCCCACTCTTCCACTCTGTTCCCCGCTGCTCCCAACTTTTCTCCACTGTTCCCCCGCTCTCCACACTTTGCAATGTATTCCCCACTGCTCCCTTCTCCTCTGTTCACAACATTTCTGCAGTTTTCCCAGTTCCCTATATGTTCCCTATGTTCTTCAATAATGCCATTTGTTGCCCACTATTCTCCACATTTCCCCAGCTGTCCCCAAGTTTTTCCCACTGTTCCCCACTATTGTCCACCTGTCACACTCTTTTGACCACTGTTCCCCACGTTCTCCACGGTTCACCATCTGATCCCCAGTGCTCTCGCCTGATACCTGCTGATCCCCAGTGTTCACCATTGTAACCCTCTCTTCTCCATTATTTCGCAATCTGTTTTCAACTGTTCCCCACTGTTCCTCTCAGTTCACCACTGATCCCCACATTTCTGCAATGTTCCCCACTGTTCTCCAGCTGTTCCCGAACTGTTTCCGTCTGTTACCCCATTCTTGATTGTTCGCCATCTGTTTCCTACTGTTCTCCAGTGCTTCCTACTGATCTGCTCTGTTCCCCACTGCTCCCCTCTGTTCTTCACTGTAGTGCAGTGTTCCTATCTGATTCCCCCTATCCAACTCTGTTCGCCTCTGCTCCCCATTATTCCCCTCAGTTCCCCGCTGTCCTATACTGTTCTGCAGTTTTCCCTGCTGTTCCCATCTTTTCTCTCCATTCGTTAAAGTTCAGTGCGCCCAATCCACCAGCTGTTCCCGAGATGTTCCCCAAATGTTTTCCAATGTTCCTCACTGTTCCCCACCAGCCACACACTTTTAAACGCCCTTCCCCACGTTTCACTATCTGTTCCCCACTGCTCTCCCCTTTTACGCTCTGTTCCCCACTGTTATGAATTATTCACTGTTCCCCACTGTTTACCAATGCTCCCTTCAGTTCCCCACTGTTCCCTAATTCCGCACTTTTACCCATATTGCCCACTGTTCCACACATTTCTTCGCTCTATCTCACTGTTCTTCACCTGTTCTGCAACTCTTCCCCACAAAACTCCACTGTTTCCCAACCGTGTTGCAGATGTTCCCCACAGTTCCTCCCTGCATCCAATTAGTTCCACATCTATTCTCCCTGCTCCCAACACTTAACCTCTTTTCTCCACCATTCTGCAGTGTTCCCTACTCTTCCCATTTCCTAATTGTTACCGCCTGCTCCCCACTATTTCCCTCCATTCCCTATTGTTCTGCAGTGTTGCCCACGATTCTAAACTGTTCATCATTTATTCCACACTGTTCCCCATCCGTTCAAAATAGGTTAACCAGAGGTCCACGCTGTTCCCCAGCAGTTGTCCCCAATTCCCCCACTGTTCTCCACTGATCCCCTCATTTCACAATCTGTTCCCTACTTTCTACCACATTTCTCCAAGTTCTCCACTCTTCACCGGACCCTCCAATTCCGCAGCATTTCACCACCATTTCACCAGTGTTCCACACTGTTGCCACAGTTCTCCAGCGGTTACGCATCTCTTCTCCACTGTTTCCCACAGCTCCTCACCTCTTCACCACTGTTCCCCACCTGTTCAAAACAGCTTCCCAGAAGTCCCCGCTATTCCCCAGCAATTCTCCACCATTTCACCACTGTTCCCTACTGTTCCCCACACTTGCCCACAGTTCACCATCAGTTTCCCACCAGTTCCCCACAGGAAACAAGCATTTTCCACAACTTCCCCACGGTTCACAATTTCCACCACAATTCCCCTAATTTCCCAATGTGTCCCCCACTTTCCCCACAGTCAACCACATTTCCCCAGGTTCTCCACTGTTCGTCATTTGTCCCCACTCTTCTGCAGCAGTTTCCCACCATTGCTCCACTGTTTCCACTCCTCCTCATCTGTTCCCCATCTGTTCCCTACTGTTCCACAGCTATTTCCCACAAGTTGAACACTGTTTCCCATGGATCACCACTGTTCCCCCATTTCCAAATCTCTTTACCACTTATCCCCACTGCTCCCCCATTCTCCACAGTTCGCCATCTGTTCCACTCTCTACGCCATTGCACCAAACTGTTTTCCACAGTTCTTCAAAGTTCTCTAATTTTAATCAGCTGATACCAAACTGTTCCCCACTGTTACCCACTATTTGTCTCTTTTGCCCTCATTTCCCAATCTGTTCCCCACTTTCTGCCACATTTCCGCAAGTTCTCCACTCTTCACCGGTCTCCACAGTTCCGTAGCAGTTCACCACCATTTCACCATTGTTCCACACTGTTCGCGACAGTTCTCCAGCGGTTGTGCATCTCTTCTACACTGTTTCCCACAGCTTCTAACCTATTCACCACTGTTCCTCACATGTTCCCTACTGTTCCACAGCTGTATCCCACAAGTTTCATAATGTTCCCCATGGATACACTCTTACCCCATTTCCAAATCTGTATCCCACTTTTCCCCACTGTTCCCCCATTCTCCACAGTTCGCCATCAGTTGCACTCTCTACCCCATTGTGCCAAACTCTTTTGCACAGTTCTTCAATGTTCCCCAATTTTAACCAGCTGATCCCACACTGTTCCCCACTGTTTCTCTCTGTTCCCAACGTTTTACACAATTTTGACCACCGTTCCCCGCTTTCCCCACTCTTCCACTCTGTTCCCTACTGCTCCCAAATTTTCTCCACTGTGCCCCCGCTCTCCACACTTCGCAATGTATTCCCCACTGCTCCCCACTATTCCCCTCTGTTCACCACTTTTTTGCAGTTTTCCCAGTTCCCTATCTGTTCCCTCTGTTCCTCAATGTTGCCATTTTTTGCCCACTATTCTCCACTTTTCCCCAGCTGTCCCCACGGTTTTTCCACTGTTCCTCAGTATTGTTCATCTGTCACACTCTTTTGACCACTGTTCCCCACGTTCTCCACGGTTCACCATCTGATCCCCTCTGCTCTCGCCAAATGCCCGCTGATCCCCAGTGTTCACAATTGTAACCCTCTCTTCCCCATTATTTCGCAATCTGTTTTCAACTGTTCCCCACTGTTCCTCTCAGTTCGCCACTGATCCCCACATTTCTACAATGTTCCCCACAGTTCTCCAGCTGTTCCCGAACTGTTTCCCTCTGTTACCCCATTCTCGATTGTTCGCCATCTGTTTCCTACTGTTCCCCAGTGCTTCCCACTGTTCTGCTCTGTTCCCCACTGATCCCCTCTATTCTTCACTGTAATGCAGTGTTCCTATCTGGTTCCCCCCTATTCCACTCTGTTCCCCTCTGCTCCCCATTATTTCCCTCAGTTCCCCACTGTTCTCCACTGTTCTGCATTTATCCATGCTGTTCCCATCTTTTCTCTCCATTCGTTAAAGTTCAGTGCGCCCTATCCACCAGCTGTTCCCGAGATGTTCCCCAAATGTTTTCCAATGTTCCTCACTGTTCCCCACCTGCCATACACTTTTAAACACCCTTCCCCACGTTTCACTATCTGTTCCCCACTGCTCTCCCCTTTTACGCTCTGTTCCCCACTGTTTACCAATGCTCCCTTCAGTTCCCCACTGTTCCCTAATTCCGCACTTTTACCCATATTGCCCACTGTTCCCCACATTTCTTCGCTCTATCCCACTGTTCTTCTCCTGTTCTGCAACTGTTCACCACCAAACTCTACTGTTTCCAAGCCGTGTTGCACATGTTCCCCACAGTTCCTCCCTGCATCCAATCAGTTCCACATCTGTTCTCCCTGCTCCCAACTCTTACCCTCTTTTCTCCACCATTCTGCAGTGTTCCCTACTCTTCCCATTTCCTAATTGTTACCACCTGCTCCCCACTATTCCCCTCCATTCCCCATTGTTCTGCAGTGTTGCCCACGATTCTAAACTGTTCATCATTTCTTCCACACTGTTCCCCATCCATTCAAAATAGGTTACCAGAGGTCCACGCTGTTCTTCAGCAGTTGTGCCCCATTACCCACTGTTCTCCACTGATTCCCTCATTTCCCAATATGTCCCCCACTTTCCCCACAGTCAACCACATTTCCCCAGGTTCTCCACTGTTCGTCATCTGTCCCCACTCTTCTGCAGCTATTTCCCACAAGTTGCACACTGTTTCCCATGGATCACTACTGTTACCCCATTTCCAAATCTCTTTACCACTTTTCCCCACTGATCCCCCATTCTCCACAGTTCGCCATCTGTTCCACTCTCTACGCCATTGCACCAAACTGTTTTCACAGTTCTTCAAAGTTCTCCAATTTTAACCAGCTGATACCAAACTGTTCCCCACTGTTCCCCACTATTTCTATCTTTTCCCCTCATTTCCCAATCTGTTTCCCACTTTCTGCCACATTTCCCCAAGTTCTCCACTCTTCACCGGTCTCAACAGTTCCGTAGCAGTTCACCACCATTTCACCATTGTTCCACACTGTTCGCCACATTTCTCCATCAGTTGTGCATCTCTTCTCCACTGTTTCCCACAGCTGCTTACCTATTCCACACTGTTCCCCACATGTTCCCTACTGTTCCACAGCTGTTTCCCACGTTCCCCTCTGTTCCCCACATAGACTCTATAATGCCCACTATTCACCGCAGTTCACCAACGGATTCCCACCAGTTCCCCACTGCACCCAGGCATTTTCAACAAGTTCCCCACTGTTCACACTTTCCCCCCAATTCCCCTTATTTCCCAATCTGTTCCCCACTTTCCCCACCGTTACCCACATTTCCCCAGGTTCTCCACTGTTCGCCATCTGTTCCCTACTGTTCCACAGCTGTACCCCACAAGTTCCATAATGTTCCCCATGGACACCCACCCTTTCCCCATTTCCAAATCGGTTTCCCACTTTTCCCCACTGTTCCCCCATTCTCCACAGTTCGCCATCTGTTCCACTCTCAACCCCATTGTACCAAACTCTTTTGCACAGTTCTTCAATGTTCCCCAATTTTAACCAGCTGATCCCACACTGTTCCCCACTGTTTCTCTCTGTTCCATATCTTTAACACAATTTTGACCACCGTTCCCTGCATTCGCCACACTTCCACTCTGTTCCCCGCTGCTCCCAACATTTCTCCACTGTTCCCCCGCTCACCACACTTCGCAATGTATTCCCCACTGCTCCCCACTATTCCCCTCTGTTCACCACATTTCTGCAGTTTTCCCAGTTCCCCATCTGTTCCCTCTGTTCCTCAATAATGCCATTTGTTGCCCACTATTCTCCACTTTAACCCCAGCTGTCCCCAAGTTTCTCCCACTGTTCCCCACTATTGTCCACCTGTCACACTCTTTGACCACTGTTCCCCACGTTCTCCACGGTTCACCATCTGATCCCCACTGCTCTCGCCTGATACCCGCTGATCCCCAGTGTTCAGCATTGTAACCCTCTCTTCCCCATTATTTCGCAATCTGTTTTCAACTGTTCCCCACTGTTCCTCTCAGTTCGCCACTGATCCCCACATTTCTGCAATGTTCCCCACTGTTCTCCAGTTGTTCCCGAACTGTTTCCCTCTGTTACCCCATTCTTGATTGTTCGCCATCTGTTTCCTACTGTTCTCCAGTGCTTCCCATTGATCTGCTCTGTTCCCCACTGATCCCCTCTGTTCTTCACTGTAGTGCAGTGTTCCTATCTGATTCCCCCTATCCAACTCTGTTCGCCTCTGCTCCCCATTATTCCCCTCATTTCCCCGCTGTTCTCTACTGTTGTGCAGTTTTTCCTGCTGTTCCCATCTTATCTCTCCATTCGTTAATATTCAGTGCGCCCTATCCACCAGCTGTTCCCGAGATGTTCCCCAAATGTTTTCCAGTGTTCCTCACTGTTCCCCACCTGCCACACTCTTTTAACCAGTCTTCCCCACGATTCACTATCTGTTCCCCACTGCTCTCCCCTTTAAAGCTCTGTTCCCCACTGTTACTAAATATTCCCTGTTCCACACTGTTTACCAATGCTCCCTTCAGTTCCTCACTGTTCCCCAATTCCGCACTTTTACCCATATTGACCACTGTTCCACACATTTCTCTGCTCTATCCCACTGTCCTTCACCTGGTCTGCAACTATTCTCCACCAAACTCCTCTGTTTCCCAGCCGTGTTGCACATGTTCCCTACAGTTCCTCCCTGCATCCAATCAGTTCCATATCTGTTCTCCCTGCTCCCAACTCTTACCCTCTTTTCTCCACCATTCTGCAGTGTTCCCTACTTTTCCCATTTCCTAATTGTTACAGCCTGCTCCCCACTAATTGCCTCCATTCCCTATTGTTCTGCAGTGTTGCCCACGATTCTAAACTGTTCATCATTCCTTGCACACTGTTCCACATCCGTTCAAAATAGTTTAACCAGAGGTCCACGCTGTTCCCCAGCAGTTGTCCCCCATTCTTCCACTGTTCTCCACTGATTCCCTCATTTCCCAATCTGTTCCCCACTTTCTGCCACATTTCTCCAAGTTCTCCAGTCTTCACCGGGCCCCACAATTCCGCAGCATTTCACCACTGTTCCACACTGTTGCCACAGTTCTCCAGCGGTTGCGCATCTCTTCTCCACTGTTTCCCACTGCTGCTCACCTCTTCCCCACTGTTCCCCACCTATTCAAAACAGGTTACCAGAAGTCCCCGCTATTCCCCAGCAATTCTCCACCATTTCACCACTGTTCCCTACTGTTCCCCACACATGCCCACTGTTCAACATTAGTGCACCATCTGTTCTTCACTGTTCCTCACCTGTTCCTCTTTCCACATTGTTCCCCCTGCTCCACACCATTTCTCCACGCTTGCCCACTATTCACCACAGTTCACCATCGGTTTCCCACCAGTTCCCCACTGGAAAGAAGCATAACTTCCCCACTGTTCACAATTTCCCCCACAATTCCCCTCATTTCCTAATGCGTCCCCCACTTTCCCCACAGTCAACGACATTTCCCCAGGATCTCCACTGTTCGTCACCTGTCCCCACTCTTCTGCAGCAGTTTCCCACCATTGCTCCACTGTCTCCCACTCCTCGTCACCTCTTCCCCATCTGTTCCCTACTGTTCCACAGCTATTTCCCACAAGTTGCACACTGTTTCCCATGGATCACCACTGTTCCCCCATTTCCAAATCTCTTTACCTCTTTTCCCGACTGCTCCCCCATTCTCCACAGTTCGCCATCTGTTCCACTCTCTACGCCATTGCACCAAACTGTTTTCCACAGTTCTTCAATGTTCTCCAATTTTAACCAGCTAATACCAAACTGTTTCCCACTGTTTCCCACTATTTATCTCTGTTCCCCTCATTTCCCTATCTGTTCCCCACTTTCTGCCACATTTCCCCAAGTTCTCCACTCTTGACCGGTGTCCACAGTTCCGTAGCAGTTCACCACTATTTCACCATTGTTCCACACTGTTCGCCACAGTTCTCCAGCGGTTGTGCATCTTTTCTCCACTGTTTCCCACAGCTCCTCACCGATTCCCCACTGTTTCCCACAAGTCCCCTACTGTTCCACAGCTGTTTCCCACATTCCCCACTGTTCCCCACATAGACTCTATAATGCCCACTATTCACCACAGTTCACTATCAGTTTCCCACCAGTTCCCCACTGCATCAGAGCATTTTCCAGAAGTTCCCCACTGTTCACTCTTTCCCCCCAGTTCCCCTCATTTCCCAATCTGTTCCCCACTTTCCCCACCGTTACCCAAATTTCCCCAGGTTCTCCACTGTTCGTCATCTGTCTCCACGCTACTGCTGCATTTCCCCACCATTGCTCCACTGTTTCCTACCGCTCCCCTCCTGTTCCCCACTGTTCGCCACCTGTTCCCTACTGTTCCACAGCTGTATCCCACAAATTCAATAATGTTCCCCATGGATACCCACACTTTCCCCATTTCCAAATCTGTTTCCCACTTTTCCCCACTGTTCCTCCATTCTCCACAGTTCGCCATCTGTTCCACTCTCTACCCCATTGTACCAAACTCTTTTCCACAGTTCTTCAATGTTCCCCAATTTTAACCAGCTGATCGCACACTGTTCCCCACTGTTTCTCTCTGTTCCTAAATCTTACAAAATATTGACCACCGTTCCCCTCATTCCCCACTCTTCCACTCTGTTCCCCACTGTTACCCTCTGTTCTTCACTGTTACCCCGCTCTCCACCTTAACATTATATTCCCCCCTGCTCCCCATTATTCCCCTCTGTTCACCACATTTCTGCAGTTTTCCCAGTTCCCTATCTGTTCCCTCTCTTCCTCAATGTTGCCATTTGTTGCCCACTATTCTCCATTTTTTCCCAGCTGTCCCTACGGTTTTCCCACTGTTCCCCATTATTGTCCACTAGTCACACTCTTTTGACCACTGTTCCCCACGTTTTCCACTGTTCACCATCTGATCCCCACTGCTCTCACCTAATACCCGCTGATCCCCAGTGTTCACCATTGTTCCCCTCTCTTCCCCATTATTTCGAAATCTGTTTTCAACTGTTCCCCAATGTTCCTCTCAGTTCGCCACTGATCCCAACATTTCTATAATGTTCCCCACCGTTCTCCAGTTGTTCCCGAACTTTTTCCCTCTGTTACCCCATTCTCGATTGTTCGCCATCTGTTTCCTACTGTTCCCCAGTGCTTCCCACTGTTCTGCTCTGTTCCCCACTGCTCCCCTCTGTTCTTCACTGTTGTGCAGTTTTCCTATCTGTTTGCCCCCTATTCCGCTCTGTTCCCCTCTGCTCCCCATTATTCCCTTCAGTTCCCCGCTGTTCTCCACCGTTCTGCATTTTTCCCAGTTCCCCATCTATTCCCTCTGTTCCTCAATGTTGCCATTTGTTGCCCACTATTCTCCACTTTTCCCCAGCTGTCCCGAAGGTTTTCCCACTGTACCCCACTATTGTCCACCTGTCACACTCTTTTTACCACTATCCCCACGTTTTCCGTGGTTCACAAACTGATCCCCACTGCTCTCGCTTCATCGCCGCTGATCCCCAGTGTTCACCATTGTTCACCTCTCTTCCCCATTATTTCGCAATCTGTTTTCAACTTTTCCCCACTGTTCCTCTCAGTTTCCAACTGATCCACACATTTCTACAATTTTCCCCACTGTTCTCCAGCTATTCCCGAACTGTTTCCCTCTGTTACCCCATTCTCGATTGTTCACCATCTCATTCCTACTGTTCCCCAGTGCTTCCCACTGTTCTGCTCTGTTCACCACTGCTCCCCTCTGTTCTTCACTGCAGTGCAGTGTTCCTATCTGGTTCCCCGCTATTCCACTATGTTGCCCTCTGCTCCCCATTATTCCCCTCATTTCCCCGCTGTTCTCTACTGTTGTGCAGTTTTTCCTGCTGTTCCCGTCTTATCTCTCCATTCGTTAATGTTCAGTGCGCCTTAATCACCATCTGTTCCCGAGATGTTCCCCAAATGTTTTCCAGTGTTCCTCACTGTTCCCAACCTGCCACACTCTTTTAACCAGTCTTCCCCACGATTCACTATCTGTTCCCCACTGCTCTCCCCTTTAAAGCTCTGTTCCCCACTGTAACTAAATATTCCCTGTTCCCCACTGTTTACCAATGCTCCCTTCAGTTCCTCACTGTTCCCCAATTCCGCACTTTTACCCATATTGACCACTGTTCCACACATTTTTCCGCTCTATCCCACTGTCCTTCACCTGGTCTGCAACTATTCCCCACCAAATTCCACTGTTTCCCAGCCATGTTGCACATGTTCCCCACAGTTCCTCCCTGCATCCAATCAGTTCCATATCTGTTCTCCCTGCTCCCAACTCTTACCCTCTTTTCTCCACCATTCTGCAGTGTTCCCTACACTTCCCTTTTCCTAATTGTTACTGCCTGCTCCCCACTATTTCCCTCCATTCCCCATCGTTCTGCAGTGTTGCCCACGATTCTAAACTGTTCATCATTTATTCCACACCGTTCCCCATCCGTTCAAAATAGGTTAACCCGAGGTCCACGCTGTTCCCCAGCAGTTGTCCCCCATTCCCCCACTGTTCTCCACTAATCCCCTCATTTCCCAATCTGTTCCCCACTTTCTGCCACATTTCTCCAAGTTCTCCACTATTCACTGGACCCCACAATTCTGCAGCATTTCACCACCATTTCACCACTGTTCCCCAACGTTGCCACAGTTCTCCAGCGGTTGCGCATTTCTTCTCCACTGTTTCCCACAGCTTCTCACCTCTTCCCCACTGTTCCCCACCTGTTCATAACAGGTTACAAGAAGTCCCCGCTATTCCCCAGCAGTTCTCCACCATTTCACCACTGTTCCCTACTGTTCCCCACACTTGCCCACTGTTCACAATTAGTGCACCATCTGTTCTTCACTGTTCCTCACCTGTTCCTCTTTCCACATTGTTCCCCCTGCTCCACACCATTTCTCCACGCTTGCCCACTATTCACCACAGTTCACCGTCGGTTTCCCACCAGTTCCCCACTGGAAACAAGCATTTCCGACAACTTCCCCACTGTTCACAATTTCCCCCACAATTCCCCTCATTTCCTAATGCGTCCCCCACTTTCCCCACAGTCAACTACATTTCCCCAGTTTCTCCACTGTTCGTCATCTGTCCCCACGCTTCTGCTGCATTTCCCCACCATTGCTCCACAGTTTCCTACTGCTGCCCACCTGTTCCCCACTGTTCGCCATCTGTTCCCTACTGTTCCACAGCTGTATCCCACAAGTTCAATAATGTTCCCCATGGATACCCACTCTTTCCCCATTTCCAAATCTGTTTCCCACTTTTCCCCACCGTTCCCCCATTCACCACAGTTCGCCATCTGTTCCACTCTCTACCCCATTGTACCAAACTCTTTGGCACAGTTCTTCAATGTTCCCCAATGTTAACAAGCTGATCCCGCACTGTTCCCCACTGTTTACCAATGCTCCCTTCAGTTCTCCACTATTCCCCAATTCCGCACATTTACCCATATTGCCCACTGTTCCCCACATTTCTTCGCTCTATCCCACTGTTCTTCACTTGTTCTGCAACTGGTCCCCATCAAACTCTACTGTTTCCCAGCCGTGTTGCACATGTTCCACACAGTTCCTCCCTGCATCCAATCAGTTCCACATCTGTTCTCCCTGCTCCCAACTCTTACACTCTTTTCTCCACCATTCTGCAGTGTTCCCTACTCTTCCCATTTCCTAATTGTTACCGCCTGCTCCCCACTATTCCCCTCCATTCCCCATTATTCTGCAGTGTTGCCCACGATTCTAAACTGTTCATCATTTCTTGCACACTGCTCCCCATCCGTTCAAAATAGTTTAACCAGTGGTCCACGCTGTTCCCCAGCAGTTTCCCCCCATTACCCCACTGTTCTCCACTGATCCACGCATTTCCCAATCTGTTCCCCACTTTCCCCACCGTTACCCACATTTCCCCAGGTTCTCCACTGTTCTTCATCTGTCCCCACGCTTCTGCTGCATTTCCCCTTCATTGCTCCACTGTTTCCTACTTCTCCCCTCCTGCTCCCCACTGTTCGCCACCTGTTCCCTACTGTTCCACAGCTGTATCCCACAAATTCAATGATGTTCCCCATGGATACCCACTCTTTCCCCATTTCCAAATCTGTTTCCCACTTTTCCCCACTGTTACCCCATTCTCCACAGTTCGCCATCTGTTCCACTCTCTACCCCATTGTACCAAACTCTTTTCCACAGTTCTTCAATGTTCCCCAATTTTAACCAGCTGATCGCACACTGTTCCCCACTGTTTCTCTCTGTTCATAAATTTTACAAAATATTGACCACCGTTGACCGCATTCCCCACTCTTCCACTCTGTTCCCCACTGCTCCCCTCTGTTCTTCACTCTTACCCCGCTCTCCACCTTCACAATATATTCCCCATTGCTCCCCATTATTCCCCTCTGTTCACCACATTTCTGCAGTTTTCCCAGTTCCCTATCTGTTCCCTCTCTTCCTCAATGTTGCCATTTTTTGTCCACTATTCTCCACTTTTCCCCAGCTGTCCCCACGGTTTTCCCACTGTTCCCCATTATTGTCCACCTGTCACACTCTTTTGACCACTGTTCCCCACGTTCTCCATGGTTCACCATCTGATCCCCACTGCTCTCGCCTAATACCCGCTGATGCCCAGTGTTCACCATTGTTCCCCTCTATTCCCCATTATTTCGAAATCTGTTTTCAACTGTTTTCCACTGTTCCTCTCAGTTCGCCACTGATCCCCACATTTCTACAATGTTCCCCACTGTTCTCCAGTTGTTCCCGAACTTTTTCCCTCTGTTACCCCATTCTCGATTGTTCGCCATCTGTTTCTTACTGTTCCCCAGTGCTTCCCACTGTTCTTCACTGTAGTGCAATGTTCCTATCTGGTTCCCCCCTATCCAACTCTGTTCGCCTCATCTCCCCATTATTCCCCTCAGTTCCCCATTGTTCTGTACTGTTCTGCAGTTTCCCCTTCTGTTCCCATATTTTCTCTCCATTCGTTAATGTTCAGTGCGCCCTATCCACCAGCTGTTCCCGAGAAGTTCCCAAAATGTTTTCCTCACTGTTCCCAACCTGCCACACACTTTTAACCACTCTACCCCACGATTCACTATCTGTTCCCCACGGCTCTCCCCGTTTAAGCTCTGTTCCCCACTGTTACGAATTATTCACTGTTCCCCACTGTTTACCAATGCTCCCTTCAGTTCCCCACTGTTCCCCAATTCTGCACTTTTTCCTATATTGCCCACTGTTCCCCACATATCTTCACGCTATCCCACTGTTCTTCACCTGGTCTGCAACTGTTCCCCATCAAACTCTACTGTTTCCCAGCCATGTTGCACCTGTTACCCACAGTTCCTCCCTGCATCCAATCAGTTCCACATCTGTTTTTCATGCTCCCAACTCTTACCCTCTTTTCTCCACCATTCTGCTGTGTTCCCTACCCTTCCCATTTCCTAATTGTTACTGCCTGCTCCCCACTATTCCTATCCATTCCCCATTGTTCTGCAGTGTTGCCCACGATTCTAAACTGTTCATCATTTCTTCCACCCTGTTCCCCATCCGTTCAAAATAGGTTAACCAGAGGTCCATGCTGTTCCCCAGCAGTTGTCCCCCATTCCCCCACTGTTCTCCACTGATCCCCTTATTTCCCAATCTGTTCCCCACTTTCTGCCACATTTCTCCAAGTTCTCCACTCTTCACCAGACCCCACAATTACGCAGCATTTCACCATCATTTCATCACTGTACCTCACTGTTGCCACAGTTCTCCAGTGGTTGCTCATCTCTTCTCCACTGTTTCCCACAGCTCCTCACCTCTTTCCCACTGTTCCCCACCTGTTCATAACAGGTTACCAGAAGTCCCCGCTATTCCCCAGCAGTTCTCCACCATTTCATCACTGTTCACTACTGTTCCCGACACTTGCCCACTGTTCACCATTAGTGCACCATCTGTTCTTCACTGTTCCTCACCTGTTCCTCTTTCCACATTGTTCCCCCTGCTCCACACCATTTCTCCACGCTTGCCCACTATTCACCACAGTTCACCGTCGGTTTCCCACCAGTTCCCCACTGGAAACAAGCATTTCCCACAACTTCCCCACTGTTCACAATTTCCCCCACAACTCCACTCATTTCCTAATGCGTCCCCCACTTTCCCCACAGTCAACTACATTTCCCCAGGTTCTCCACTGTTCGGCATCTGTTCCCACGCTTCTGCTGCATTTCCCCACCATTGCTCCACTGTTTCCTACTGCTAACCTCCTGTTCCCCAATGTTCGCCATCTGTCATCTTTTCCCTACTGTTCCGCAGCTGTATCCCACAAGTTCAATAATGTTCCCCATGGATACCCACTCTTTCCCCAATTCCAAATCTGTTTCCCACTTTTCCCCACTGTTCCCCCATTCTCCACAATTCGCCAACTCTACCACTCTCTATCCCATTGTACCAAACTCTTTTCCACAGTTCTTCAAGGTTCCCCAATTTTAACTAGCTGATCCCACACTGTTCCCCACCCTTTCTCTCTGTTCCCAAACTTTTACACAATTATGACCACCGTTCCCTACATTCCACACTCTTCCACTCTGTTCCCCACTGCTCCCAACTTTTCTCCACTGTTTCCCCACTCTCCACCTTCACAATATATTCCCCATTGCTCCCCATTATTCCCCTCTGTTCACCACATTTCTGCAGTTTTCCCAGTTCCCTATCTGTTCACTCTCTTCCTCAATGTTGCCATTTTATGTCCACTATTCTCCACATTTCCCCAGCTGTCCCCACAGTTTTCCCACTGTTCCCCATTATTGTCCACCTGTCACACTCTTTTGACCACTGTTCCCCACGTTCTCAATGGTTCACCATCTGATCCCAACTGCTCTCACCTAATACCCGCTGATCCCCAGTGTTCACCATTGTTCCCTTCTATTCCCCACTATTTCGAAATCTGTTTTCAACTGTTTCCCACTGTTCCTCTCAGTTCGCCACTGATCCCCACATTTCTACAATGTTCCCCACTGTTCTCCAGTTGTTCCCGAACTTTTCCCTCTGTTACCCCATTCTCGATTGTTCGCCATCTGTTTCTTACTGTTCCACAGTGCTTCCCACTGTTCTTCACTGTAGTGCAATGTTCCTAACTGTTTCCCCCCTATCCAACTGTGTTACCCTCTGCTCCCCATTATTCCCCTCAGTTCCCCGTTGTTCTGTACTGTTCTGCAGTTTCTCCTTCTGTTCCCATATTTTATCTCCATTCGTTAATGTTCAGTGCGCCCTATCCACCAGCTGTTCCCGAGAAGTTCCCAAAATATTTTCCTCACTGTCCCCAACCTGCCACACACTTTTAACCACTCTTCCCCACGATTCACTATCTGTTCCCCACGGCTCTCCCCTTTTAAGCTCTGTTCCCCACTGTTACGAATTATTCACTGTTCCCCACTGTTTACCAATGCTCCCTTCAGTTCCCCACTGTTCCCCAATTCAGCACTTTTACCCATATTGCCCACTTTTCCCCACATTTCTTTGCTCTATCCCACTGTTCTTCACCTGTTCTGCAACTGTTCCCCATCAAACTCTACTGTTTCCCTGCTGTGTTGCACATGTTCTACATAGTTCCTCCCTGCATCCAATCAGTTCCACATCTGTTCTCCCTGCTCCCAACTCTTACCCTCTTTTCTCCACCATTCTGCAGTGTTCCCTACTCTTCCCATTTCCTAATTGTCACCGCCTGCTACCCACTATTCTCCTCCATTCTCCATTGTTCTGCATTGTTGCCCACATTTCTAAACTGTTCATCATTTCTTGCACACTGCTCCCCATCCGTTCAAAATAGGTTAACCAGAGGTCCACGCTGTTCCCCAGCAGTTGCCCCTATTCCCCCACTGTTCTCCACTGATCCCCTCATTTCCCAATCTGTTCCCCACTTTCCCCACGGTTACCCACATTTCCGCAGGTTCTCCACTGTTCGTCATCTGTTCCCACGCTTCTGCTGCATTTCCCCACCATTGCTCCACTGTTACCTACTGCTAACCTCCTGTTCCCCACTGTTCACCATCTGTTCCCTACTGTTCCGCAGCTGTATCCCACAAGTTCAATAATGTTCCCCATGGATACCCACTCTTTCCCCATTTCCAAATCTGTTTCCCACTTTTCCCCACTGTTCCCCCATTCTCCACAGTTCACCAGCTCTACCACTCTCTACCCCATTGTACCAAACTCTTTTCCACAATTCTTCAAGGTTCCCCAATTTTAACCAGTTGATCCCACACTGTTCCCCACTCTTTCTCTCTGTTCCCAAACTTTTACACAATTTTGACCACCGTTCCCTACATTCCACCCTCTTCCACTCTGTTCCCCACTGCTCCCAACTTTTCTCCACTGTTCCCCCACTCTCCACCTTCACAATATATTCCCCATTGCTCCCCATTATTCCCCTCTGTTCACCACATTTCTGCAGTTTTCCCAGTTCCCTATCTGTTCCCTCTCTTCCTCAATGTTGCCATTTTTTGTCCACTATTCTCCACTTTTCCCCAGCTGTCCCCACGGTTTTCCCTCTGTTCACCATTATTGTCCACCTGTCACGCTCTTTTGACCACTGTTCCCCACGTTCTCCATGGTTCACCATCTGATCCCCACTGCTCTCGCCTAATACCCGCTGATCCCCAGTATTCCCCATTATTTCGAAATCTGTTTTCAACTGTTTCCCACTGTTCCTCTTGTGATATAGAGAATTTAGGTTAAAAAGACTTAAGTTAAAATGTGATGATTAATCATAAACAGGTAAGCCAGAACGGACAGAGAGTTTACTAGCAGTCAAGGACAGAAGGATCTGCTGAATATGTTTTTTTAAACCTATCTTTTCATGGTCATAGTAAGAGACATGCAGGAGACAAAGGATTGATAAGAAGTGTGAGAAACAGAATTTAGTGAATGTAGAGTTCACAGCGTACGTAACGAACGTGATAATTAATAATGCAGTTATACTTAGAATGTTTTCGTAATACTAACCAATTAAAACAGTATTAATAAGAAGGGGAAGGGCAAACAATAAGGGTATAAAAATCAATGCACTGTATGTATCGGGGCTTAACTGGTGAGAAACCAGTTGAGTCCAACTCTGCAGACTTGTAAATAAAGCTTGTCGTGTCATCAGTTTTAAAGAGACTCATGTGTGAGAAGTTTTATTTCTGACAAATGGGGGCTCGTCCGGGATCTACACTCCGGCCGTGAGGGGAGGCGAGAAGAGGGACATCGGAGGCGGTGCACCCCGCTGAGTTCAGCGGCTCCTAGTCCCTTGCTCGTCGCTTCGGGCGGCTTGAGCGAGTGGTATCCGGACAAGGTGACACGACAAGACGGAGAGGAGAAGGGTGACGGTTCAATCCCCGGGAAGACACCGGTAAGTGACGACTTACGATTGTGGTGTGGGGATTGGGTAACAGGTGTAACGGGATACACCTGTTTGGATAAAAACCTAACGTAATAGATTAGGTATAGATCTTTTGTCGTAGCGTGAGGACCCTGTCGCGGGACTCTAGGATAGACCCCAGGGAAACCTCGGCGGTAACCGAAGGAGGGACAGCACCTCCGACGAAGTGCCGAGAAGAGAGGGGTCAACCCCAGGAAAACCTCAGCGGTAACCGAAGGAGGGACAGTACCTCCGACGAGGCGTCTGAGAAGAAGGGAGTAGGGTCCAGAACGAGAGGGTCCTCAGCAACGATAAACAGATCTAGGTGGGAAAATGGGAGGATCAAAATCTAAGGGCTCGTCTGAAAATTCAGGACAATTCCTGGGAGTACCCCTTGACAGCCCTTTGGGGAGAATGTTTGAAAATTGGGATAGTAAAAGATATCGGGACAAAAACAAGAAAAAGATGGTCCAATATTGTCTCCTTTGGTCAAAACAACCTATTAAAGGTTCCTCGGTCTGGTGGCCGAAATTTGGATCTGATGAGGATTGGGTTAGACAAGCATTAAACATATATGTAAATTCGAGACCAAAGGTGAATCAAGAAGAGTCAGCATATGCATTTTGTTGGGTTCCCTGGCCAGGATCCTTAACAGAATGTTTTAAATTGAGGGTAGCGGAAGAAAAGAAATGGGAACCTCTGGACAAACTTCCCCCTCCTTATATTCCCTTGGTGCCTACTGCGCCCGAGGAAAGCTTATTACCGGAGGGGAAAGGTGATGAATCTGATTGCCCCGAAGGGGGCCGAGAAAAAAAGAATGAATTAAGGGAGTCGGACCCTAAACTTCCACCTATAAACCGACCCCAGACTGGTCCAGGACCATCAAAGTTTTCAATAAACCTAAATCCCCTGAGAGAAGTTCCTATGGGAGGACCGGGAGGGGGAACGGGATATGTGAATGTTCCCCTAACTAGTACAGAGGTACGGGGATTTAAGAAAGAAATGAAAAAGTTATTGGAAGATCCTATAGGACTGGCTGAACAGCTTGACCAATTCTTGGGACCAAACACATATACGTGGGAAGAGATGCAGGCAATAATGGGAACATTATTTTCACCCCAGGAGAGGCAGATGATTCGACGGGCTGCCCTCCTCATGTGGGAATATGAACAACCTGGGGACCCTAGACCCCATGAACAAAAATATCCCTTAAATGAACCCAGGTGGGACAAACGAACACCCGAGGGATTGGCAAGTATGAGACAATATAGAGAGTGGACAATTAAAGGGATACGGGAGGCTGTGCCAAAGGGTCACAATTTTACCAAGGCATTTGGGAACCACCAGGGGAAAGACGAGTCCCCTACTGATTTTTTGGAGAGGGTGAGAAAGAATGTCCAACAGTATGCTGGTGTGGACCCTAGTACACCAATGGGTGAACAGCTTATTCGAATTGAATTTGTTTCCAAATCATGGCAAGACATTAGAAAGAAACTAGAAAAGGAGGAGGACTGGAGTGAAAAACCCCTAAGTGAACTGTTAAAAAAGGCACAAAAAGTATATGTGCAGAGAGAAGAAGAAGATCAAAAGAGGGCGACAAAGGTTATGGTACAGACTATCCGACAGATGAATGCTGAATCCAGAGGGGAAAGAAAACAAAACCTTCCTTTAAACAATCCAAGATATCCAAGAGAGGGAAGACCCCGGAGGTTCGTTAAGTGCTATTACTGCAATGAGGAAGGACACTTTAAGAGGGAATGCCCCCGATACAAGAGGGAATTGCGTGCCCTCGAACTTATGGAAGAAGATTAGGGGTGTCAAGGGTTCCAAATGTTAGGGACCAAATCTAAGAGGGAACCCCTGGTAAAACTAAAAATTGGTCCCAAGGGAGAAGAGGTGGTGTTTATGGTGGACACAGGAGCGGAACGAAGTAGTGTAATAACTGTGCCAATCGGAACTGAGACTGTAAAAAGTAATTTGACAATTTCTGGGATAGAAGGGGGTCCCAGAATGGTATCAATAATTCCACAAGTAACAGTGAAACTGAAAGAAAGAGAAGGGGTACAAGACCTCTTGTTATTACCGTCGGCTGGATTTAACCTCCTAGGAAGGGACTTACAGGCTCTCCTAGGTTTGGGTGCTCTCCCTGTGGACGGAGAAGTGCGAGTCCACCTCTGCGCTTTAAAGGAAGAGGATGAACGGCAGATTGACGAGAGAGTCTGGTATAAGGAGGGAAATCGAGGAGGTCTGGACATCCCACCTTTACATGTCACATTGATACCAGGTCATCAGCCGGTAAGGAAACGTCAGTATCCTATTTCTTTGGAAGGGAGAAAAGGGCTACAGCCGGTAATTGAGACTTTAATACGAGACGGACTATTAGAAGAATGCATGTCACCTTATAACACCCCTATACTCCCAGTGAAAAAGTCAGATGGATCCTATCGCTTAGTTCAGGATCTAAGAAGTTTAAATGCTATTGTTCAGACCCGCCACCCAGTGGTGCCTAATCCCTATACTATTATGAGTCGGATTTCCCCAGACCATGAGTGGTTTAGTGTTATCGACTTGAAGGATGCCTTCTGGACGTGTCCATTAGAAGAGGAAAGTAGAGATATGTTTGCGTTTGAATGGGAAAATCCATGGACAGGAGACAGTTTCGGTGGACTGTATTGCCCCAAGGGTTCACTGAATCTCCAAACCTGTTTGGACAAATGCTAGAACAAATCCTGATGGACTATCCACAATCTGATGATTCCCAACTAATGCAGTATGTGGATGATTTACTATTATCAGGACCCAAGGAAAAAGAAATGAGGGGAGAGACCATTAGACTCTTGAATTATCTGGGGAAAAAGGGTCTACGGGTGTCCAGGAACAAGTTACAGTTTGTTGAGAAAACTGTGATATATCAGGGACACCAGATAAGTAAAGGACAGAAACGGATTACCCCTGAACGAATTGCGGGAATCACTAGAATGCCTCTACCCCGTAATAAGAAGGAAATAAGACAATTCCTGGGACTCTTAGGTTACTGTAGGTTATGGATAGAGGACTACTCAGCTTTGGTGAAGTTTATGTATGAAAAACTGACAAATGAAAATGAATATCCATTGAAATGGACCCAGGAGGAGGAGGGATGGTTCGAGGACTTGAAGCATCGTCTGACACGAGCCCCAGTACTTACTCTGCCCTCTTTAAAACAGCCCTTCCAGCTATTTGTCACTCATAACCAAGGAACAGCTGTGGGCGTTTTAACACAGGAAAAAGGCGGTCAGCGACACCCAGTGGCTTTCCTTTCCAAAATGATGGACCCAGTGTCTCGCGGATGGCCGACGTGTATCCAGGGAGTAGCGGCTGCTGCTCTGTTGGTAGAGGAAGCACGTAAACTAACTTTTGGAGGAAAGATGACTGTGTACACCTCCCATTCTGTGAGTGTTTTATTAACACAAACTGCCCATCGATGGCTGACTGATTCTCGCATATTAAAGTATGAAACCATTTTAATGGTTGGAGAAGATTTACAGTTTGCAAAAATTAATAGCTGCAACCCAGCTCAGTTTTTATACGGCAGTGAAACAGAGAAAGAGGTGGAGCATGACTGTGTCGAGTTGACAGATCTTCAGACCAAGACCCGAGAAGACCTTTGCGATACTCCGCTGGGAGAAGGATATGAATTCTACATTGACGGCTCCGCCAGATGTGTTGACGGAATGAGAAGAAATGGGTATGCTATAATAGAAGGAAATACTTGGAAAGTAGTAGAATCCACGAGACTACCCGGAAGCTGGTCAGCACAATCCTGTGAACTATATGCCTTGCAGAGAGCCCTCAGAATACTGGCAAAGAAAATTGGAACGATTTACACAGATTCCAAATACGCATACGGGGTAGTTCATACCTTTGGTAAGATCTGGAAGGAGCGTGGTCTAATTACATCAAGAGGAAAGGAATTGGCACACGAACAGATGATTACTCTGACTTTAGAAGCCTTAACATTACCCCAAGAAATAGCAGTGGTCTACATACCAAGCCATCAAAGGGGAGATGACCCGACAGCAATTGGAAACAGACTGGCTGATGAAGAAGCCAAAAGAGCAGCCATGCAACAAGAAGTCCGTTTGCTGACTTTAATCCCAATAAGGCAAGGCATAAAGAAAGCTCCCATTTTCACTGCTAAGGAAGAAAAGGACATGGATCAGCTGGGCGCAAGCCAGTTGCCTGATGGAACATGGAAGACACCAGATGGAAGAATGGTTCTAAATAAAGAAATAACTCGCAATATTTTAAAACACCTGCATCATCAGAGCCACTGGGGCACCCAAGCCTTATGTGACACAGTGCTTCGAGAATATGTGTGTAAGGGAATCTACACCTTGGCCCAACAGGAGGTGCAAAATTGTTACCTATGCACAAAAATTAATAAGAAGGTAATGAGGACAGGAACCATGGGAGGTCAACCATTAGCCATACGCCCTTTTCAACGTATCCAGATCGACTTCACAGAGTTACCTCAAGTTCAAAGATGGAAATATCTGTTGGTGATAATAGATCACTTTACCCGATGGGTAGAAGCCTTCCCAACAATAAATACTACAGCCTCTACAGTAGCTCGCCTCCTCCTAGAGCAGATAATCCCCAGATATGGTATAATGGATTCTATAGACTCAGACAGAGGTCCACATTTTTCTTCAAAAATTCAGCAATTGATTTGTAATGCATTACAGGTCTCTTGGAAATTACATACCCCTTGGCATCCACAAAGCTCAGGGAAGGTTGAACGTATGAATGGAACACTAAAAATGCAATTGACAAAGTTAATGGTGGAAACTAAAATGCCTTGGATAAAGTGTCTGCCCCTGGCTTTATTGAGAATTCGTACTGCCCCACGAAAAGATGTAGGGCTGTCCCCTTATGAAATGATGTTTGGGCTTCCCTTCTGGAGTACAATTGAGGGGTGTCCCACCTTGGGGGAAGGGGATATATTTGTTAGGAACTATTTACAGGCACTGTCACGCTCTCTTACAGATTTACGAAAGAGAGGACTATTGGCACAAACACCGCCTCTAGACTTTTCTTTACACAAAGTGGAACCAGGAGACTGGATTCTCATCAAGACCTGGAAGACTGAAAAACTCCAGCCCCAGTGGGAAGGTCCATACCAAGTTCTCTTAACTACAGAAGCTGCAGCACGAACAAGAGAGAAGGGGTGGACACACGCATCCAGATTTAAGGGACCTGTAGAGGCGCCTCAGGACCCTCATACGAACTCAGATTGGACTTGTGTTCCTGGAGAAAAACCTCTTACCTTACGATTTCGCAAAAAGACTTAATTCACAATGTTATTGTTATGTTCTTTGATTTTTCTTAGTTTGCCTATGTCTTTATCAGGTGTGAAATGTAAGAAATGCAGAGACACAGTGGTCCTGTTTCAGGACCACATTTGGGGAAGAAAGGAAGGTAATTTCATTTCCCATACCTCAGTTCCTGAGAAATGCTGGGCAGAAAATACCACCCAACATCCATATACCCCTTGTGTGGAAAAAGAAGGAAATAATATGGGTCATTATATACAGATTCCTAATACCACTCCTTTCCCTCTTAACGGTTGGAAGGGTGACTCAAGCCCACCATGCCCTGATGGACTCTGGTTTTGCATACACCAGCGTACTGTTCCAATGAAAAGTTACACTCCACACTCGAAATTGCCTGTCCCTTTAAGACAGCCGGACTTAGTTCGAGTCCATCCAAATAACCATGTAAGTTTCGGTAATGCAATTGGGGGAGATAACCTTTTTGTAGATCTGGCAACTAAAATTGCAGGAACTTTTAATGTAACCAATTGTTGGGTCTGCGGGGGTCCACGGATGTCAGAGCAATGGCCTTGGTGGGGGGAGCCCCTCAATTCATTGACCATGATTTCCCGAATTTGGACAACTAACCGAACGAGATCAAGAGAAACTTGGTCTCTCTCTAACGTCCCCTCTGGTTTTTATTGTCTCTCACGAGCTGGCAAATACCCAGTAGGAGAAAGTCCCTGCAAGGCTGTATGGATTCGCATTTCGCCTGGTGTTTTCACTTGGTTTCTTAAACCCCAGACTTGGTTCTTATCCACTGTTTTTAAAACTAATTGCCTACCCCTGTCTAATAGCAGTATTCAGTTTTGGAATTGTACCACTTCCACCATCACAGGACCATACCAATCAAATCCCGTTCTTAAAAGAGTTTGGGAAAGGGGGTATGAAGTATCCCCAAATGGATTATTCTGGGTATGTGGTAATAAAGCTTATACTCGTCTTCCCTCACAGTGGAGTGGAACTTGTTTCCTAGGAATAATCCGCCCAGAAATTTTCCTCCTACCCCACGATCACGGTCATAAATTAGGCGTGAAGGTATTTGATACATTACATCGTCAACCCCGCTCTACCACGGTACATTTGGGACAATGGAGAGATGATTGGCCTCCAGAACGCATAATTCAATATTATGGTCCCGCTACATGGGCTCAAGATGGATCCTGGGGTTATCGTACTCCTATATATATGTTAAATCGTATAATTCGCTTACAAGCAGTCCTTGAAATTGTTACAAATCAAACAGCTCTAGCCCTGCAATTACTTGCATCCCAGCAAGGTCAAATGCGCTCTGCTATATATCAGAACCGTCTGGTCCTAGACTATCTCCTAGCCACGGAAGGAGGTGTATGTGGAGAGCTTAATTTGACTAACTGCTGCTTACAGATTGATGATAATGGAAAAGCCATTCGAAAAATCGCTGATAATATTCGTACATTGTCCCATGTACCGGTTCAAACCTGGCATCCTTTCCCACAATTTAATTGGATGGACAAATGGTTTGGAGGAACCTGGTGGCGTACCTTCTTGTGGGTCATCGGAGGTATTTTATTCCTCCTACTTATTTTGCCCTGTATTATTCCCTGTCTACGCAGCCTGGTGATTTTCATGGTCGAACAAGCTATGCAACCAGGGGGGATGGGAGACTCTGTAAGACTTTTATTTCAGCGTGAGATTAATGTATCATAAAACATTTCTCTTCTCTAGCTTAGAATCCCCATTCATATCTATACATATATTCAACACATTTTAAAGAGAGAAAGGGGTGGATTGTGATATAGAGAATTTAGGTTAAAAAGACTTAAGTTAAAATGTGATGATTAATCATAAACAGGGAAGCCAGAACGGACAGAGAGTTTACTAGCAGTCAAGGACAGAAGGATCTGCTGAATATGTTTTTTTAAACCTATCTTTTCATGGTCATAGTAAGAGACATGCAGGAGACAAAGGATTGATAAGAAGTGTGAGAAACAGAATTTAGTGAATGTAGAGTTCACAGCGTACGTAACGAACGTGATAATTAATAATGCAGTTATACTTAGAATGTTTTTGTAATACTAACCAATTAAAACAGTATTAATAAGAAGGGGAAGGGCAAACAATAAGGGTATAAAAATCAATGCACTGTATGTATCGGGGCTTAACTGGTGAGAAACTAGTTGAGTCCAACTCTGCAGACTTGTAAATAAAGCTTGTCGTGTCATCAGTTTTAAAGAGACTCATGTGTGAGAAGTTTTATTTCTGACACCTCTCAGTTCGCCACTGATCCCAACATTTCTACAATGTTCCCCACTGTTCTCCAGTTGTTCCCGAACTTTTTCCCTCTGTTACCCCATTCTAGATTGTTCGCCATCTGTTTCTTACTGTTCCACAGTGCTTCCCACTGTTCTTCACTGTAGTGCAATGTTCCTATCTGGTACCCCCCTATCCAACTCTGTTCCCCTCTGCTCCCCATTATTCCCCTCAGTTCCCCGTTGTTCTGTACTGTTCTGCAGTTTCCCCTTCTGTTCCCATATTTTCTCTCCATTCGTTAATGTTCAGTGCGCCCTATCCACCAGCTGTTCCCGAGAAGTTCCCAAAATATTTTCCTCACTGTCCCCAACCTGCCACACACTTTTAACCACTCTTCCCCATGATTCACTATCTGTTCCCCACGGCTCTCCCCTTTTAATCTCTGTTCCCCACTGTTACGAATTATTCACTGTTCCCCACTGTTTACCAATGCTCCCTTCAGTTCCCCACTGTTCCCCAATTCAGCACTTTTACCCATATGGCCCACTGTTCCCCACATTTCTTCGCTCTATCCCACTGTTCTTCACCTGTTCTGCAACTGTTCCCCATCAAACTCTACTGTTTCCCTGCTGTGTTGCACATGTTCCACATAGTTCCTCCCTGCATCCAATCAGTTCCACATCTGTTCTCCCTGCTCCCAACTCTTACCCTCTTTTCTCCACCATTCTGCAGTGTTCCCTACTCTTCCCATTTCCTAATTGTTACCGCCTGCTCCCCACTATTCTCCTCCATTCCCCATTGTTCTACATTGTTGCCCACGATTCTAAACTGTTCATCATTTCTTGCACACTGCTCCCCATCCGTTCAAAATAGGTTAACCAGAGGTCCACGCTGTTCCCCAGCAGTTGCCCCTATTGCCCCACTGTTCTCCACTGATCCCCTCATTTCCCAATGTTCCCCACTTTCCCCACGGTTACCCACATTTCCGCAGGTTCTCCACTGTTCGTCATCTGTTCCCACGCTTCTGCTGCATTTCCCCACCATTGCTCCACTGTTTCCTACTGCTAACCTCCTGTTCCCCACTGTTCGCCATCTGTTCCCTACTGTTCCGCAGCTGTATCCCACAAGTTCAATAATGTTCCCCATGGATACCCACTCTTTCCCCATTTCCAAATCTGTTTCCCACTTTTCCCCACTGTTCCCCCATTCTCCACAGTTCGCCAACTCTACCACTCTCTACCCCATTGTACCAAACTCTTTTCCACAATTCTTCAAGGTTCCCCAATTTTAACCAGTTGATCCCACACTGTTCCCCACTCTTTCTCTCTGTTCCCAAACTTTTACACAATTTTGACCACCATTCCCTACATTCCACACTCTTCCACTCTGTTCCCCACTGCTCCCAACTTTTCTCCACTGTTCCCCCACTCTCCACCTTCACAATATATTCCCCATTGCTCCCCATTATTCCCCTCTGTTCTCCACATTTCTGCAGTTTTCCCAGTTCCCTATCTGTTCCCTCTCTTCCTCAATGTTGCCATTTTTTGTCCACTATTCTCCACTTTTCCCCAGCTGTCCCCACGGTTTTCCCACTGTTCCCCATTATTGTCCACCTGTCACGCTCTTTTGACCACTGTTCCCCACGTTCTCCACGGTTCACCATCAGATCTCCACTGCTCTCGCCTAATACCCACTGATCCCCAGTGTTCACCATTGTTCCCCTCTATTCCCCATTATTTCGAAATCTGTTTTCAACTGTTTCCCACTGTTCCTCTCAGTTCGCCACTGATCCCCACATTTCTACTATGTTCCCCACTGTTCTCCAGTTGTTCCCGAACTTTTTCCCTCTGTTATCCCATTCTCGATTGTTCGCCATCTGTTTCTTACTGTTCCCCAGTGCTTCCCACTGTTCTTCACTGTAGTGCAATGTTCCTATCTGGGTACCCCCTATCCAACTCTGTTCCACTCTGCTCACCATTATTCCCCGCAGTTCCCCGTTGTTCTGTACTGTTCTGCAGTTTTGTCTTCTGTTCCCATATTTTCTCTCCATTCATTAATGTTCAGTGCGCCCTATCCACCAGCTGTTCCTGAGAAGTTCCCAAAATGTTTTCCAATGTTCCTCACTGTTCCCAACCTGCCACACACTTTTAACCACTCTTCCCCACGATTCACTATTTGTTCCCCACGGCTCTCCCCTTTTAAGCTCTGTTCCCCACTGTTACGAATTATTCACTGTTCCCCACTGTTTACCAATGCTCCCTTCAGTTCCCCACTGTTCCCCAATTCAGCACTTTTACCCATATTGCCCACTGTTCCCCACATTTCTTTGCTCTATCCCACTGTTCTTCACCTGTTCTGCAACTGTTCCCCATCAAACTCTACTGTTTCCCTGCTGTTTTGCACATGTTCCATATAGTTCCTCCCTGCATCCAATCAGTTCCACATCTGTTCTCCCTGCTCCCAACTCTTACCCTCTTTTCTCCACCATTCTGCAGTGTTCCCTACTCTTCCCATTTCCTAATTGTTACCGCCTGCTCCCCACAATTCTCCTCTATTCCCCATTGTTCTGCATTGTTGCCCACGATTCTAAACTGTTCATCATTTCTTGCACACTGCTCCCCATCCGTTCAAAATAGGTTAACCAGAGGTCCACGCTGCTCCCCAGCAGTTGCCCCTATTCCCCCACTGTTCTCCACTGATCCCCTCATTTCCCAATCTGTTCCCCACTTTCCCCACGGTCACCCACATTTCCGCAGGTTCTCCACTGTTCGTCATCCATCTGTTCCCACGCTTCTGCTGCATTTCCCCACCATTGCTCCACTGTTTCCTACTTCTAACCTCCTGTTCCCCACTGTTCGCCATCTGTTCCCTACTGTTCCGCACCTGTATCCTACAAGTTCAATAATGTTCCCCATGGATACCCACTCTTTCCCCATTTCCAAATCTGTTTCCCACTTTTCCCCACTGTTCCCCCATTCTCCACAGTTCGCCAACTCTACCACTCTCTACCCCATTGTACCAAACTCTTTTCCACAATTCTTCAAGGTTCCCCAATTTTAACCAGCTGATCCCACACTGTTCCCCACTCTTTCTCTCTGTTCCCAAACTTTTACACAATTTTGACCACCGTTCCCTACATTCCACCCTCTTCCACTCTGTTCCCCACTGCTCCCACCTTTTCTCCACTGTTCCCCCACTCTCCACCTTCACAATATATTCCCCATTGCTCCCCATTATTCCCCTCTGTTCACCACATTTCTGCAGTTTTCCCAGTTCCCTATCTGTTCCCTCTGTTCCTCAATGTTGCCATTTTTTGCCCACTATTCTCCACTTTTCCCCAGCTGTCCCCACGGTTTTCCCACTTTCCCCACATTTCTTCACTCTATCCCACTGTTCTTCACCTGGCCTGCAACTGTTCCCCACCAAAATCTACTGTTTAACAGCCGTGTTGCACCTGTTACCCACAGTTCCATCCTGCATCCAATCAGTTGGATGTTCTCCCTGCTCCCAACTCTTACCCACTTTTCTCCACCATTCTGCAGTGTTCCCTACTCTTCCCATTTCCTAATTGTTACCGCCTGCTCCCCATTATTCCCATCCATTCCCCATTGTTCTGCAGTGTTGCCCACTATTCTAAACTGTTCATCATTTCTTCCACACTGTTCCCCATCCGTTCAAAATAGGTTAACCAGAGGTCCATGCTGTTCCCCAGCAGTTGTCCCCATTCCCCCACTGTTCTCCACTGATCCCCTTATTTCCCAATCTGTTCCCCACTTTCTGCCACATTTCTCCAAGTTCTCCACTCTTCACCGGACCCCACAATTACGCAGCATTTCACCTTCATTTCACCACTGTTCCACACTGTTGCCACAGTCCTCCAGTGGTTGCTCATCTATTCTCCACTGTTTCCCACAGCTCCTCACCTCTTCCCCACTGTTCCCCACCTGTTCATAACAGGTTACCAGAAGTCCCCGCTATTCCCCAGCAATTCTCCACCATTTCACCACTGTTCCCTACTGTTCCCCACACTTGCCCACTGTTCACCATTAGTGCACCATCTGTTCTTCACTGTTCCTCACCTGTTCCTCTTTCCACATTGTTCCCCCTGCTCCACACCATTTCTCCACGCTTGCCCACTATTCACCACTGTTCACCGTCGGTTTCCCACCAGTTCCCCACTGGAAACAAGCATTTCTCACAACTTCCCCACTGTTCACAATTTCCCCCACAATTCCCCTCATTTCCTAATGCGTCCCCCACTTTCCCCACAGTCAACTACATATCCCCAGGTTCTCCACTGTTCGGCATCTTTCCCTATGCTTCTGCTGCATTTCCCCACCATTGCTCCACAGTTTCCTACTGCTACCCACCTGTTCCCCACTGTTCGCCATCTGTTCCCTACTGTTCCACAGCTGTATCCCACAACTACCATTATGTTCCCCTTGGATATCCACTCTTTCCCCATTTCCAAATCTGTTTCCCACTTTTCCCCACTGTTCCCCAATTCTCCACAGTGCGCCATCTGGTCCACTCTCTACCCCATTGTACCAAACTATTTTGCACAGTTGTTCAATGCTCCCAAATTTTAACCAGCTGATCCCACACTGTTCCCCACTGTTTACCAATGCTCCCTTCAGTTGCTCACTGTTCCCCAATTCAGCACTTTTACCCATATTTCCCACTGTTCACCACATTTCTTCGCTCTATCCCACTGTTCTTCACCTGTTTTGCAAATGTTCCCCATCAAACTCTACTGTTTCCCAGCTGTGTTGCACATGTTCCACATAGTTCCTCCCTGCATCCAATCAGTTCCACATCTGTTCTCCCTGCTCCCAACTCTTACCCTCTTTTCTCCACCATTCTGCAGTGTTCCCTACTCTTCCCATTTCCTAATTGTTACCGCCTGCTCCCCACTATTCTCCTCCATTCCCCATTGTTCTGCATTGTTGCCCACGATTCTAAACTGTTCATCATTTCTTGCACACTGCTCCCCATCCGTTCAAAAGAGTTTAACCAGAGGTCCACGCTGTTCCCCAGCAGTTGCCCCTATTCCCCCACTGTTCTCCACTGATCCCCTCATTTCCCAATCTGTTCCCCACTTTCCCCACGGTTACCCATATTTCCGCAGGTTCTCCACTGTTCGTCATCTGTTCCCACGCTTCTGCTGCATTTCCCCACCATTGCTCCACTGTTTCCTACTGCAAACCTCCTGTTCTCCACTGTTCGCCATCTGTTCCCTACTGTTCCGCAGCTGTATCCCACAAGTTCAATAATGTTCCCCATGGATACCCAGTCTTTCCCCATTTCCAAATCTGTTTCCCACTTTTCCCCACTGTTCCCCCATTCTCCACAATTCGCCAACTCTACCACTCTCTACCCCATTGTACCAAACTCTTTTCCACAGTTCTTCAAGGTTCCCCAATTTTAACCAGCTGATCCCACACTGTTCCCCACTCTTTCTCTCTGTTCCCAAACTTTTACACAATTTTGACCACCATTCCCTACATTCCACACTCTTCCACTCTGTTCCCCACTGCTCCCAACTTTTCTCCACTGTTCCCCCACTCTCCACCTTCACAATATATTCCCCATTGCTCCCCATTATTCCCCTCTGTTCACCACATTTCTGCAGCAGTTTTCCCAGTTCCCTATCTGTTCCCTCCCTTCCTCATTGTTGCCATTTTTTGTCCACTATTCTCCACTTTTCCCCAGCTGTCCCCACGGTTTTCACACTGTTCCCCATTATTGTCCACCTGTCGCACTCTTTTGACCACTGTTCCCCACGTTCTCCACGGTTCACCATCTGATCCCCACTGCTCTCGCCTAATACCTGCTGATGCCCAGTGTTCACCATTGTTCCCCTCTATTCCCCATTATTTCGAAATCTGTTTTCAACTGTTTCCCACTGTTCCTCTCAGTTCACCACTGATCCCCACATTTCTACAATGTTCCCCACAGTTCTCCAGTTGTTCCCGAACTTTTTCCCTCTGTTACCCCATTCTCGATTGTTCGCCATCTGTTTCTTAATGTTCCCCAGTGCTTCCCACTGTTCTTCACTGTAGTGCAATGTTCCTATCTGGTTCCCCCCTATCCAACTCTGTTCCACTCTGCTCCCCATTATTCCTCTCAGTTCCCCGTTGTTCTGTACTGTTCTGCAGTTTTCCCTTCTGTTCCCATGTTTTCTCTCCATTCATTAATGTTCAGTGCGCCCTATCCACCAGCTGTTCCAGAGTAGTTCCCAAAATGTTTTCCAATGTTCCTCACTGTTCCTAACCTGCCACACACTTTTAACCACTCTTCCCCACGATTCACTATCTGTTCCCCACGGCTCTCCCCTTTTAAGCTCTGTTCCCCACTGTTACGAATTATTCACTGTTCCCCACTGTTTACCAATGCTCCCTTCAGTTCCCCACTGTTCCCCAATTCCGCACTTTTACCTATATTGCTCACTGTTCCCCACATTTCTTTGCTCTATCCCACTGTCCTTCACCTGGTCTGCAACTATTCCCCACCAAATTCCACTGTTTCCCAGCCATGTTGCACATGTTCCCCACAGTTCCTCCCTGCATCCAATCAGTTCCATATCTGTTCTCCCTGCTCCCAACTCTTACCCTCTTTTCTCCACCATTCTGCAGTGTTCCCTACTCTTCCCATTTCCTAATTGTTACCGCCTGCTCCCCACTATTCCCATCCATTCCCCATTGTTCTGCAGTGTTGCCCACGATTCTAAACTGTTCATCATTTCTTCCACACTGCTCCCCATCCGTTCAAAATAGGTTAACCAGAGGTCCACGCTGCTCCCCAGCAGTTGCCCCTATTCCCCCACTGTTCTCCACTGATCCCCTCATTTCCCAATCTGTTCCCCACTTTCTGCCACTTTTCTCCAAGTTCTCCACTCTTCCCCGGACCCCACAATTACGCAGCATTTCACCACTGTTCCACACTGTTGCCACAGTTCTTCAGCGGCTGCTCATCTCTTCTACACTGTTTCCCACAGCTCCTCACCTCTTCCCCTCTGTTCCCCACCTGTTCATAACAGGTTACCAGAAGTTCCCGCTATTCCTCAGCAGTTCTCCATCATTTCACCACTGTTCCCTACTGTAACCCACACTTGCCCACTGTTCACCATTAGTGAACCATCTGTTCTTCACTGTTCCTCACCTGTTCCTCTTTCCACATTGTTCCCCCTGCTCCACACCATTTCTCCACGCTTGCCCACTATTCACCACAGATCACCATCGGTTTTCCACCAGTTCCCCACTGGAAACGAACATTTTCCACAACTTCCCCACTGTTCACAATTTCCCCCACAATTCCCCTCATTTACTAATGTGTCCCACACTTTCCCCACAGTCAACCACATTTCCCAGGTTCTCCACTGTTTGTCATCTGTCCCCACTCTTCTGCAGCTGTTTCCCACCATTGCTCCACTGTTTCCCACTCCTCCTCACCTGTTCCCCATCTGTTCCCTACTGTTCCACAGCTATTTCCCACAAGTTGCACACTGTTTCCCATGGATCACCACTGTTCCCCAATTTCCAAATCTCTTTACCACTTTTCCCCACTGCTCCCCCAGTCTCCACAGTTCGCCATCTGTTCCACTCTCTACGCCATTGCGCCAAACTGTTTTCCACAGTTCTTCAATGTTCTCCAATTTTAACCAGCTGAAAGCAAAGTGTTCCCCACTGTTCCCCACTATTTCTCTCTGTTCCCCTCATTTCCCAATCTGTTTCCCACTTTCTGCCACATTTCCCCAAGTTCTCCACTCTTCACCGGTCTCCACAGTTCCGTAGCAGTTCACCACCATTTCACCATTGTTCCACACTGTTCGCCACAGTTCTCCAGTGGTTGTGCATCTCTTCTCCACTGTTTCCCACAGCTCCTCACCTATTCCCCACTGTTCCCCACTATTTCTCTCTGTTCCCCTCATTTTCCAATCTGTTCCCCACTTTCTGCCACATTTCCCCAAGTTCTCCACTCTTCACCGGTCTCCACAGTTCCGTAGCAGTTCACCACCATTTCACCATTGTTCCACACTGTTCGCCACAGTTCTACAGCGGTTGTGCATCTCTTCTCCACTGTTTCCCACAGCTCCTCAACTATTCCCCACTGTTTTCCACATGTTCCCTACTGTTCCACAGCTGTTTCCCACATTCCCCACTGTTCCCCACATAGACTCTATAATGCCCACTATTCACCACAGTTCACCATCGGTTTCCCACCAGTTCCCCAATGCACAAAAGCCTTTCCACAAGTTCACCACTGTTCACACTTTCCCCCAATTTCCCTCATTTCCCAATATGTTCCCCACTTTCCCCACCATTACCCACATTTCCCAAGGTTCTCCACTGTTCGCCATCTGTTCCCTACTGTTCCGCAGCTGTATCCCACAAGTTCCATAATGTTCCCCATGGATACCCACTCTTTCCCCATTTCCAAATCAGTTTCCCACTTTTTCCCACTGTTCCCACATTCTCCACAGTTCGCCATCTGTTCCACTCTCTACGCCATTTTACCAAACTCTTTTCCACAGTTCTTCAATGTTCCCCTATTTTAACCGCCTGATCCCACACTGTTCCCCACAGTTTCTCTCTGTCCCCAAACTTTTGCACAATTTTGACCACCGTTCCCCGCATTCCCCACTCTTCCACTCTGTTCCCCACTGCTCCCAACTTTTTTCCACTGTTGTCCTGCTCTGCACACTTCGCAATGTATTCCCCACTGCTCCCCACTATTCACCTATGTTCACCACATTTCTGCAGTTTTCCCAGTTCCTAATATGTTCCTTCTGTTTGTCAATGTTGCCATTTGTTGCCCACTTTTCTCCACTTTTCCCCAGCTGTCCCCAAGTTTTTCCCTCTGATCCCCACAATTTTCCACCTGTCACACTCTTTTGACCTCTGTTCCTCACGTACTCCACAGTTCACATAACATAACATTACAATTACAGCACGGAAACAGGCCATTAGGCCATTCTAGTTCGCACCGAACCAAACACCCCTTTCTAGTCCCACCTCCCTGCACAATGCCCATAACCCTCCATCTTCTTCTCATCCATATACCTGTCCAACCTTTTCTTAAATAATACAATTGACTCCGCCGCCACTATTTCTCCCGGAAGATCATTCCACACAGCTACCACTCTCTGAGTAAAGAAGTTCCCCCTCATGTTACCTCTAAACCTCTGCCCCTTAATTCTTAACTCATGTCCTCTTGTTTTAATCTTTCCTCCTCTTAACGGAAATAGTCTATCCACATCCACTCTGTCTATCCCTTTCATAATCCTAAATACTTCTATCAAATCTCCTCTCAACCTTCTACGCTCCAAAGAATAAAGACCTAATCTGTCCAATCTCTCCCTATACTCTAGATGCTTAAACCCAGGTAACATTCTGGTAAACCTTCGCTGCACTCTCCCCACTCTGTTTATATCCTTCCTGTAATTAGGCGACCAGAACTGCACACAGAACTCCAAATTAGGCCGCACCAACGTCTTATACAATCTCAACATTACCTCCCAACTCCTATATTCCATGCAATGATTGATAAAGGCCAGCATACAAAAAGCCTTCTTCACCAACCTATTCACGTGAGTTTCTACCTTCAGGGAACGATGTACCGTTACTCCTAAATCTTTCTGCACTTCTGTATTCCTCAATGCTCTCCCATTTACCACGTATGTCCTATTCTGATTCTTCTTACCAAAATGAAGCACCTCACACTTATCAGCATTAAATTCCATCTGCCATTTTTCAGCCCACTTTTCTAAGCAGCCCAAATCCCTCTGCAATCCTTGAAAACCTTCTTCATTATCCACAATTCCACCTAGCTTGGTATCGTCTGCATATTTACTAATCCAATTCACAGTATCTGACGCAGTTCACCACTGTTAAAAATTCTCCCGAATGTGAACCTGGAGTCACGGTATCTGACCAAGTTCATCACTGTTAAACCATCTCCGCACCGTGAACCTCGTGTAACAGTATGTGAAACAGTTAATCACTATTGAACCTTCTGCCCACTGTGAACCTGGTGTAACAGTACCCGAAACAGTTAATCACTGTTGAACATTCTCCCCACTGTGAACGTGGTTTAAGAGTATGTGACACAATTCCTCACTGTAGAACCTTCTACCCAATGCGAACCTGGTTTAACAGTATATGACTTAGTTCATCACTGTTGATCCTTCTCTCCACTGTGAAGCTGGTGTAACAGGATCTGAAAAAGTTCATCACTGTTAAACTTTCTCCCCACTGTGAACCTGTTGTAAGAGTATGTGACGTAGTTCATCACTGTTAAACCTTCTCCGCTCATCGATCCTGGTGTTATACTTTCTGAAACAGCTCATCACTCTTAATCCTTCTCCTCACTATGAACTTGGTGTAACAGTAACTGACACAGTTCATTACTGTTAAACCTTCTCCTCACTGAGAACCTGGTGTAACTGTATCTGACTCAGTTCATCACTGTTAAACATTCACCCCCCACTGTGGGACTGGTGGAACACTATATGACACAGTTAATAATTGTTAAACATTTTCTTCACTGTGAAAATGGTGTAAAAGCATCTGAAACAGTTCATCACTGTGAAACATTCTGCCCACTGTGAACGTCGTGTCAGTGTTTGTGACACAATTCATCACTGTTCAACCTTCTCCCCACTGTGCATCTGGTTTAACTGTCTGTGACACAGTCATCGATGTTAAACCTTCTCCCCACTTTGAAATTGGGGTCGCAGTATCTGACAATGTTCATCAGTGTTAAACCTTCTCCCCACAGTGAGCCTGGTGTAACACTAGCAGACACAGTTAATCACTGTTAAACATTTTCCCCACTGTGAACCTGGTGTAACAGAATGTGACACCGTTCATCACTATTATACGTTCACCCCACACTATCCCTAGTGTAACAGTATCTGAGTAAGTTCATCATGGGTAAACATTCTCCCCATTGTGAAAATGGGGTCACAGGATCAGAAAGAGTTCATCACTGTTAAACATTCTCCCTACAGTGAACCTGGTGTAACAGTATGTGACACCGTTCATCACTATTATACATTCACCCCACTGTAACCCTAGTGTAACAGTATCTGACTAAATAAATCACGGGTAAACCTTCTCCGCACTGTCCAACTGAGGTCACAGTATCTGACACAGCTTACCACTGTTAAACATTCTCCCGAATGTGAACCTGGAGTCACGGTATCTGACCAAGTTCATCACTGTTAAACTTTGTCCGCACTGTGTAACTGGTTCACAGTATCTGACACAGTTCATCACTGTTAAACATTAACCCCATTGTGAACCTGGTGTAACAGTATGTGAAACAGTTGATCACTGTCAAACCTTCTCCACATTGTGATACTAGTGTCACAGTATCTCACCTAGTTCATCACTGTTAAACATTCTCCCCAATGTGAGCCTGGTGGAACACGAAAAGACACAGTTAATCATTGTTAAACATTTTCCCCACTGTGAACATGGTTTAAAGGTATCTGAAACAGTTCATCACTGTTAAACATTCTCCCCACTGTGAACGTGGTTTAAGTGTATGTGACACAATTCTTCACTGTTTAACCTTCTACCCACTGTGAACCTCGTTTAACTGTCTGTGACACAGTTCATCAATGCTAAACCTTCTCCCCACTTTGAAACTGGGGTCGCAGTATCTGACAAAGTTCATCAGTCTTAAACTTTCTCCCCACAGTAAACCAGGTGTAATACTATCTGACACCGTTCATCACTATTATACATTCACCCCACTGTAAACCTCGTGTAACAGAATCTGACTAAGTTCATCACGAGTAAACCTTCTCCACACTGTCAAACTGAGGTCACTGTATCTGACACAGTTCACGACTGTTAAACATTCTCCCCAAAGTGAGCCTAGTGGAACACTATGAGACACAGTTAATCACTGTTAAACATTTACCCCACTGTGAACCTGGTTTAACAGGATGTGAAAAAGTTCATCACTGTCAAACCTTCTCCCCATTGTTATACTGAGGTCACTGTATATGACACAGTTCATCACTGTTAAACCTGCTCCCCACTGTGAACCTGTTGTAAGAGTATGTGACGCAGTTCATCACTGTTGATCCTTCTCCCCACTGTGAACCTGGTTTAACTGTCTGTGACACAGTTCATCAATGTTAAACCTTCTCCCCATTGTTATACTGAGGTCACAGTATATGACACAGTTCATCACTGTTGATCCTTCTCACCACTGTGAACCTGGTGTCACAGTATGTGACACAGTTCATCACTGTTAAACCTGCTCCCCATTGTGATACTGGGGTAACAGTATATGACACAGTTCATCACTGTTGAACCTTCTCCCCACTGTGAACCTGGTTTAACTGTTTGTGACAAAGTTCATCAATGTTAAACCTTCAACCCACTTTGAATCTGGGGTCGCAGTATCTGACAAAGTTCATCAGTGTCAAACATTCTCCCCACATTGAGCCTGGTTTAACACTATCAGACACAGTTAATCACTGTTAAACATTTTCCCCACGGTGGACCTGGTGTAACAGAATGTGACACAGTTCATCACGGTTAAATCTGCTCCCCATTGTGAGACTGTGGTAACAGTATATGACACAGTTCATCACTGTTGATCCTTCTCACCACTGTGAACCTAGTGTAACAGTATGTGAAAAAGTTCATCACTGTTAAACCTTCTAACCACTGTGAACCTGTTGTAAGAGTTTGTGACGCAGTTCATCACAGTTGAATTTCTCTCCACTGTGAACCTGGTTTAACTGTCTGTGACACAGTTCATCAATGTTAAACCTTCTCCCCACTTTGAGTCTGGGGTTGCAGTATCTGATAAAGTTCATCAGTGTTAAAGCTTCTCCCCACAGTGAGCCTGGTGTAACACTATCAGACACAGTTAATCACTGTTAAACATTTTCCACACGGTGGACCTGGTGTGACAGAATGTGACACAGTTCATCACGGTTAAACCTGCTCCCCATGTGATATTGGGGGCACAGTATATGACACAGTTCATCAAAGTTGATCCTTCACACCACTGTGAATCTGGTGTAACAGTATGTGTCACAGTTAATCACTGTTAAACCTTTACCGCACTGTGAAACTGGGTTAACAGTAGCTGAAAAAGTTCATCACTGTTAAACCTTCTCACCACTGTGAGCCTTGTTTAACAGTATCTGACACAGTTCATAACTGTTAAACCATCTCCGCACCGTGAACCTGGGGTAACAGTATGTGAATCAGTTAATCACAGTTGAACCTTCTCCTCACTGTGAAAATGGTGTAATACTATATGGCACAGCTTATAACTGTTAATCCTACTCCCCAGTTTAACCTTGCTGTAAGTGTACGTGACACAATTCATCACTGTTGAAACGTCTACCCACAGTGAACCTGGTTTAACTGTCTGTGACACCGTTCATCAGTGTTAAACCTTCTCCCCACAGTGAACCTGGTGCAATAGTATCTGACACCGTTCATCACTATTATGCATTCACCCACTGTAACCCTAGTGTAACAGTATCTGAGTAAGTTCATCACGGGTAAACCTTCTCCCCATTGTGAAACTGGGGTCACAGGATATGAAACAGTTCACCACTGTTAAACATGCTCCCCATTGTGAAACTGGGGTTACAGGATCAGAAAGAGTTCATCACTGATAAAAATTCTCCCTACAGTGAACCTGGTGTCACAGTATGTGACACCGTTCATCACTATTATACATTCAACCCACTGTAACCTTACTGTAACAGTATCTGACTAAATTAATCACGGGTAAACCTTCTTCGCACTGTCAAACTGAGGTCACAGTATCTGACACAGCTTACCACTGTGAAACATTCTCCCGAATGTGAACCTGGAGTCACGGTACATGACCAAGTTCATCACTGTTAAACTTTCTCCGCACTGTGTAAATGGGTTCACAGTATCTGACACAGTTCATCACTGTTAAACATTCTCCCCAAAGTGAGCCTGGTGGGACACTATCAGACACAGTTAATCACTGTTAAACATTATCCCCACTGTGAATCTGGTGTAACAGCATGTGAAACAGTTAATCACTGTCAAACCTTCTCCCCATTGTGATACTGGGGTCACGGTATCTGACCTAGTTCATCACTGTTAAACATTATCCCCAACGTGAGCCTGGTGGAACATGAAAAGACACAGTTAATGATTGTTAAACATTTTCCCCACTGTGAACATGGTGTAACAGTATCTGAAACAGTTCATCACTGTTGAACATTCTCCCCACTGTGAACGTGGTTTAAGTGTATGTGACACAATTCTTCACTGATGAACCTTCTACCCACTGTGAACCTCGGTTAACTGTCTGTGACACAGTTCATCAATGCTAAACTTTCTCCCCACTTTGAAACTGGGGTCGCAGTATCTGACAAAATTTATCAGTGTTAAATCTTCTTCCCACAGTGAATCTGGTGCACTAGTATCTGACACAGTTCAGCACTCTTATACATTCGCCCCACTGTAAACCTAGTGTAACAGTATCTGACTAATTTCATCACGGGTATATCTTCTCCGCACTGTCAAACTGAGGTCACAGTATCTGACACAGCTTACCACTGTTAAACATTCTCCCGAATGTGAACCTGGAGTCACGGTATCTGACCAAGTTCATCACTGTTAAACTTTGTACGCACTGTGTAACTGGGTTCACAGTATCTGACACAGTTCATCACTGTTAAATATTCTCCCCAAAGTGAGCCTGGTGGGACATTATCAGACACAGTTATTCACTGTTAAACATTATTCCCACTGTGAACCTGGTGTAACAGTATGCGACACCGTTCATCACTATTATACATTCACACCACACTGACCCTAGTGTAACAGTGTCTGACTCAGTTCATCACGGGTAAACCTTCTCCGCACTGTCAAACTGAGGTTACTGTAACTGACACAGTTCACCACTGTTAAACATTCTCCCGAATGTGAACCTGGAGTCACAGTATCTGACCAAGTTCATCACGCTTAAACATTCTCCCCATTGTGAAACTGGTGTCGCAGGATCTGAAACAATTCATCACTGTTAAACGTTCACGCACTGTGACCCTTGTTTAACAGTATCTGAAAAGTTCATCACTGTTAAACCTTCTCCCCACTGTGAACCTTTTGTAAGAGTACGTGACGCAGTTCATCACTATTATACATTCTTCTCCCCTCTGTGAAGCTGGTTTAACTGTCTGTGACACAGTTCATCAATGTTAAACCTTTAACCCACTTTGAAACTGGGGTCGCAGTATCTGACAAAGTTCATCAGTGTTAAACATTCTCCCCACAGTGAGCCTGGTTTAACACTATCAGTCACAGTTCATCACGGTTAAACATTCTCCCTACTGTGAACCTGGTGTAATAGTAACCGAAACAGTTCATCACTGTTAAACCTTCTCCCCACTGTGAACCTGGTGCAACTGTATCTGACACAGTTAATCACTGTTAAACCTTCTCCGCTCATAGATCCTGGTGTCATACTATCTGACACAGCTCATCACTGTTAATCGTTCTCCACACTGTGAACTTGGTGTAACAGTAACAGACACAGTTCATTACTGTTAAACCTTCTCCCCACTGAGAATCTGGTGTAATTGTATCTGACTCAGTTCATCACTGTTAAACATAAACCCCCCCAATGTGAGCCTGGTGTAACAATATCTGACACAGTTAATCACTGGTATACATTCTCCGCACTGTGAACCTTTTGTCACAGGATCTGAAAAAGATCATTACTGTTGAACCTTTTTCCCACTGTGAGCCTTGCGTAACAGTATCTGACACAGTTCATCACTGTTAAACCAACTCCGCACCGTGAACCTGGTGTAACAGTATCTGAATCAGTTAATCACAGTTGAAACTTCTCCTCACTGTGAAAATGGTGTAATACTATATGGCACAGCTCATAACTGTTCATCCTACTCACCACTTTAACGTTGCTGTAAGTGTACGTGACACAATTTTTCACTGTTGAAACGTCTCCCCTCAGTGAACCTGGTTTAACTGTCTGTGACACCGTTCATCAATGATAACATTCTCCCCACTTTGAAACTGGGTCGCAGTATCTGACAAAGTGCATCAGTGTTAAACCTTCTCCCCACAGTGAACCTGGTGCAATAGTATCTGACACCGTTCATCACTATTATGCATTCACCCACTGTAACCCTAGTGTAACAGTGTCTGAGTAAGTTCATCGTGGGTAAACCTTCTCCCCATTGTGAAACTGGGGTCACAGGATCAGAAAGAGTTCATCACTGTTAAACATTCTCCCTACAGTGAACCTGGTGTAACAGTATGTGTCAACGTTCATCACTATTATACATTCACCCCACTGTAATCCTAGTGTAACAGTATCTGACTAAATTCATCACGGGTAAACGTTCTCCGCGCTGTGCAACTGGGTTCACAGTATCTGACACAGTTCATCACTGTTAAACATTCTCCCCAAAGTGAGCCTGGTGGGACACTATCAGACACAGTTAATCACTGTTAAATATTTTCATCACTGTGACCTGGTGTAACAGAATTTAACACAGTTCATGACTGTTAAACCTGCTCCCCATTGTGATACTGGGGTAACAGTATATGACACAGTTCATCACTGTTGATCCTTCTCACCACCATGAACCTGGTGTAATAGCATGTGACACAGTTCGTCACTGTTAAACCTTCTCCGAACTCTGAAACTGGGGTCACAGTATCTGAAAATGTTCATCACTGTTAAACCTTCTCACCACTGTGTGCCTTGTGTAACAGTATCTGACACAGTTTATCACTGTTAAACCATCTCCGCATCCTGAACCTGGTGTAACAGTATCTGAGACAGTTAATCACTGTTGAACCTTCTCTCCACTGTGAACATGGTGTAATACAATCTGACACAACTCATAACTGTTAATTCTACTCCCCACTGTGAACTTGCTGTAAGTGTATGTGACAAAATTCTTCACTGTTGAACCTTCTCCCCACAGTGAAACTGGTTTAACAGTCTGTGACACAGTTCATCAATATTAAACATTCTCCCCACTTTGAAACTGGGTCGCAGTATCTGAGAAAGTTTATCAGTGTTAAATCTTCTTCCCACAGTGAATCTGGTGCACTAGTATCTGACACAGTTCAGCACTCTTATACATTCACCCCAATGTAAACCTAGTGTAACAGTATCTGACTAATTTCATCACGGGTATATCTTCTCCGCACTGTCAAACTGAGGTCACAGTATCTGACACAGCTTACCACTGTTAAACATTGTCCCGAATGTGAACCTGGAGTCACGGTATCTGACCAAGTTCATCACTGTTAAACTTTGTACGCACTGTGTAACTGGGTTCACAGTATCTGACACAGTTCATCACTGTTAAATATTCTCCCCAAAGTGAGCCTGGTGGGACATTATCAGACACAGTTATTCACTGTTAAACATTATTCCCACTGTGAACCTGGTGTAACAGTATGTGAAACAGTTAATCACTGTCAAACCTTCTCCCCATTGTGATACTGTGGTCACAGTGTCTGACCTAGTTCATCACTGTTAAACATTCTCCCCAAAGTGAGCCTGGTGGAACACGAAAAGACACAGTTAATCATTGTTAAAAATTTTCCCCACTGTGAACATGCTGTAAAGGTATCTGAAACAGTTCATCACTGTTAAACATTCTCCCCACTGTGAACGTGGTTTAAGTGTACGTGACACAATTCTTCACTGTTGCACCTTCTACCCACTGTGAACCTCGTTTAACTGTCTGTGACACAGTTCATCAATGCTAAACCTTCTCCCCACTTTGAAACTGGGGTCGCAGTATCTGACAAAGTTCATCAGTCTTAAACTTTCTCCCCACAGTAAACCTGGTGTAATAGTATCTGACACCATTCATCACTATTATACATTCACCCCACTGTAAACCTAGTGTAACAGTATCTGACTAAGTTCATCACGGGTAAACCTTCTCCACACTGTCAAACTGAGGTCACTGTATCTGACACAGTTCATCAATGTTAAACCTTCTCCCCACTTTGAGTCTGGGGTCGCAGTATCTGATAAAGTTCATCAGTGTTAAACCTTCTCCCCACAGTGATCCTGGTGTAACACTATCAGACACAGTTAATCACTGTTAAACATTTTCCCCACGGTGGACCTGGTGTAACAGAATGTGACAAAGTTCATCACGGTTAAACCTGCTCCCCATTGTGATATTGGGGTCACAGTATATGACACAGTTCATCACTGTTGATCCTTCTCACCACTGTGAACCTGGTGTAACAGTATTTGTCACAGTTAATCACTGTTAAACATTTACCGCACTGTGAAACTGGGTTCACAGTATCTGAAAAAGTTCATCACTGTTAAACCTTCTCACCACTGTGAGCCTTGTTTAACAGTATCTGACACAGTTCATCACTGTTAAACCATCTCTGCACAGTGTACCTGGTGTAACAGTATGTGAATCAGTTAATCACAGTTGAACCACTAAATTAATCACGGGTAAACCTTCTCCGCACTGTCAAACTGAGGTCACAGTATCTGACACAGCTTACAACTGTTAAACATTCTCCCGAATGTGAATCTGGAGTCACGGTATCTGACCAAGTTCATCACTGTTAAACCATCTCCCCACTGTGAACCTGGTGCAACTGTATCTGACACAGTTCATCACTGTTAAACCTTCTCCGCTCATAGATCCTGGTGTCAGACTATCTGACACAGCTCATCACTGTTAATCGTTCTGCACACTGTGAAATTGGTGTAACAGTAACAGACACAGTTCATTACTGTTAAACCTTCTCCCCACTGAGAATCTGGTGTAGTTGTATCTGACTCAGTTCATCACTGTTAAACATACACCCCCCAATGTGAGCCTGGTGTAACAATATCTGACACAGTTAATCACAGTTATACATTCTCCGCACTGTGAACCTGTTGTCACAGGATCTGAAAAAGATCATTACTGTTAAACCTTTTTCCCACTGTGAGCCTTGCGTAACAGTATCTGACACAGTTCATCACTGTTAAACCATCTCCGCACCGTGAACCTAGTGTAACAGTATCTGTATCAGTTAATCACAGTTGAACCTTCTTCTCACTGTGAAAATGGTGTAATACTATATGGCACAGCTCATAACTGTTCATCCTAGTCCCCACTTTGACCTTGCTGTAAGTGTACGTGACACAATTCATCACTGTTGAAATGTCTACCCACAGTGAACCTGGTTTAACAGTCTGTGACACCGTTCATCAATGTTAAACATTCTCCCCACTTTGAAACTGGGTCGCAGTATCTGAAAAAGTTCTTCAGTGTTAAACCTTCTCCCCACAGTGAACCTGGTGTAATTGTATCTGACACCGTTCATCACTATTATACATTCAACGCACTGTAAACCTAGTCTAACGGTATCTGACTAAGTTCATAACGGGTAAACCTTCTCCACACTGTCAAACTGAGGTCACCATATCTGACACAGTTCACCACTGTTCAACAATCTCCCCAAAGTGAGCCTGGTGGAACACTATGAGACACAGTTAATCACTGTTAAACATTTACCCCACTGTGAAACTGGTGTAACAGTATGTGACACAGTTCATCACTGTTAAACCTGCTCCCCATTGTGATACTGGGGTAACAGTATATGACACAGTTCATCACTGTTGAACCTTCTCCCCACTGTGAACCTGGTTTAACTGTCTGTGACAAAGTTCATCAATGTTAAACCTTCAACCCACTTTGAATCTGGGATTGCAGTATCTGACAAAGTTCATCAGTGTTAAACATTCTCCCCACAGTGAGCCTGGTGTAACACTATCAGACACAGTTAATCACTGTTAAACATTTTCCCCACGGTGGACCTGGTGTAAAAGAATGTGACACAGTTCATCACGGTTAAACCTGCTCCCCATTGTGATACTGGGGTAACAGTATATGACACAGTTCATCACTGTTGATCCTTCTCACCACTGTGAACCTGGTGTAACAGTATGTGAAAAAGTTCATCACTGTTAAACCTTCTAACCACTGTGAACCTGTTGTAAGAGATTGTGACACAGTTCATCACAGTTGAACTTCTCCCCACTGTGAACCTAGTTTAACTGTCTGTGACACAGTTCATCAATGTTAAACCTTCTCCCCACTTTGAGTCTGCGGTCGCAGTATCTGATAAAGTTCATCAGTGTTAAACCTTCTCCCCACAGTGAGCCTGGTGTAACACTATCAGACACAGTTAATCACTGTTAAACATTTTCCCCACGGTGGACCTGGTGTGACAGAATGTGACACAGTTCATCACGGTTAAACCTGCTCCCCATTGTGATATTGGGGTCACAGTATATGACACAGTTCATCACTGTTGATCCTTCACACCACTGTGAATCTGGTGTAACAGTATGTGTCACAGTTAATCACTGTTAAACCTTTACCGCACTGTGAAACTGGGTTCACAGTAGCTGAAAAGGTTCATCACTGTTAAACCTTCTCACCACTGTGAGCCTTGTTTAACAGTATCTGACTCACTTCATCACTGTTAAACATAAACCCCCCAATTTGAGCCTGGTGTAACAATATCTGACACAGTTAATGACAGATATACATTCTCCGCACTGTGAACCTGTTGTCACAGGATCTGAAAAAGATCATTACTGTTAAACCTTTTTCCCACTGTGAGCCTTGCGTAACAGTATCTGACACAGTTCATCACTATTAAACCATCTCCGCACCGTGAACCTGGTGTAACAGTATCTGAATCAGTTAATCACAGTTGAACCTTCTCCTCACTGTGAAAATGGTGTAATACTATATGGCACAGCTCATAACTGTTCATCCTACTCCCCACTTTGACCTTGCTGTAAGTGTACGTGGCACAATTCATCACTGTTGAAACGTCTACCCACAGTGAACCTGGTTTAACTGTCTGTGACACCGTTCATCAATGTTAAACATTCTCCCCACTTTGAAACTGGGTCGCAGTATCTGAAAAAGTTCATCAGTGTTAAACCTTCTCCCCACAGTGAACCTGGTGTAATAGTATCTGACACCGTTCATCACTATTATACATTCACCCCACTGTAAACGTAGTGTAACAATATCTGACTAAGTTCATCACGGGTAAACCTTCTCCACACTGTCAAACTGAGGTCACTATATCTGACACAGTTCTCCACTGTTAAACATTCTCCCCAAAGTGAGCCTGGTGGAACACTATGAGACACAGTTAATCACTGTTAAACATTTACCCCACTGTGAACATGGTGTAACAGTATGTGACACAGTTCATCACTGTTGAAACTTCTCCCTACTGTGAACCTAGTTTAACTGTCTGTGACACAGTTCATCAATGTTAAACCTTCTTCCCACTTTGAGTCTGGGGTCGCAGTATCTGATAAAGTTCATCAGTGTTAAACCTTCTCCCCACAGTGAGCCTTGTGTAACACTATCAGACACAGTTAATCACTGTTAAACATTTTCCCCACGGTGGACCTGGTGTAACAGAATGTGACACAGTTCATCACGGTTAAACCTGCTCCCTATTGTGATACTGGGGTAACAGTATATGACACAGTTCATCACTGTTGATCCTTCTCACCACTGTGAACCTGGTGTAACAGTATGTGAAAAAGTTCATCACTGTTAAACCTTCTAACCACTGTGAACCTGTTGTAAGAGATGGTGACGCAGTTCGTCGCAGTTGAATTTCTCCCCACTGTGAACCTGGTTTAACTGTCTGTGACAAAGTTCATCAATGTTAAACCTTCTCCCCACTTTGAGTCTGGGGTCACAGTATCTGATAAAGTTCATCAGTGTTAAACCTTCTCCCCACAGTGATCCTGGTGTAACACTATCAGACACAGTTAATCACTGTTAAACATTTTCCCCACGGTTCACCTGGTGTAACAGAATGTGACAAAGTTCATCACGGTTAATCCTGCTCCCCATTGTGATATTGGGGTCACTGTATATGACACAGTTCATCACTGTTGATCCTTCTCACCACTGTGAACCTGGTGTAACAGTATGTGTCACAGTTAATCACTGTTAAACCTTTACCGCACTGTGAAACTGGGTTCACAGTATCTGAAAAAGTTCATCAGTGTTAAACCTTCTCACCACTGTGAGCCTTGTTTCACAGTATCTGACACAGTTCATCACTGTTAAACCATCTCTGCACAGTGAACCTGGTGTAACAGTATGTGAATCAGTTAATCACAGTTGAACCACTAAATTAATCACGGATGAACCTTCTCCGCACTGTCAAACTGAGGTCACAGTATCTGACACAGCTTACAACTGTTAAATATTCTCCCGAATCTGAATCTGGAGTCACGGTATCTGACGAAGTTCATCACTGTTAAACCTAATCCCCACTGTGAACCTGGTGCAACTGTATCTGACACAGTTCATCACTGTTAAACCTTCTCCGCTCATAGATCCTGGTGTCATACTATCTGACACAGCTCATCACTGTTAATCGTTCTGCACACTGTGAAGTTGGTGTAACAGTAACAGACACAGTTCATTACTGTTAAACCTTCTCCCCACTGAGAATCTGGTGTAATTGTATCTGACTCAGTTCATCACTGTTAAACATACACCCCCCAATGTGAGCCTGGTGTAACAATATCTGACACAGTTAATCACAGTTATACATTCTCCTCACTGTGAACCTGTTGTCACAGGATCTGAAAAAGATAATTACTGTTAAACCTTTTTCCCACTGTGAGCCTTGCGTAACAGTATCTGACACAGTTCATCACTGTTAAACCATCTCCGCACCGTGAACCTAGTGTAACAGTATCTGAATCAGTTAATCACAGTTGAACCTTCTCCTCACTGTGAAAATGGTGTAATACTATATGGCACAGCTCATAACTGTTCATCCTACTCCCCACTTTGACCTTGCTGTAAGTGTACGTGACACAATTCATCACTGTTGAAACGTCTACCCACAGTGAAGCTGGTTTAACTGTCTGTGACACCGTTCATCAATGTTAAACATTCTCCCCACTTTGAAACTGGGTCGCAGTATCTGATAAAGTTCATCAGTGTTAAACCTTCTCCCCACAGTGAACCTGGTGTAATAGTATCTGACACCGTTCATCACTATTATACATTCACCCCACTGTAAACCTAGTGTAACAGTATCTGACTAAGTTCATCACGGGTAAACATTCTCCCCAAAGTGAGCCTGGTGGAACACTATGAGACACAGTTAATCACTGTTAAACATTTACCCCACTGTGAACCTGGTGTAACAGTATGTGACACCGTTCATCACTATTATACATTCAACGCACTGTAAACCTAGTCTAACGGTATCTGACTAAGTTCATAACGGGTAAACCTTCTCCACACTGTCAAACTGAGGTCACTATATCTGACACAGTTCACCACTGTTAAACAATCTCCCCAAAGTGAGCCTGGTGGAACACTATGAGACACAGTTAATCACTGTTAAACCTGCTCCCCATTGTGATACTGGGGTAACAGTATATGACACAGTTCATCACTGTTGAACCTTCTCCCCACTGTGAACCTGGTTTAACTGTCTGTGACAAAGTTCATCAATGTTAAACCTTCAACCCACTTTGAATCTGGGATTGCAGTATCTGACAAAGTTCATCAGTGTTAAACATTCTCCCCACAGTGAGCCTGGTGTAACACTATCAGACACAGTTAATCACTGTTAAACATTTTCCCCACGGTGGACCTGGTGTAAAAGAATGTGACACAGTTCATCACGGTTAAACCTGCTCCCCATTGTGATACTGGGGTAACAGTATATGACACAGTTCATCACTGTTGATCCTTCTCACCACTGTGAACCTGGTGTAACAGTATGTGAAAAAGTTCATCACTGTTAAACCTTCTAACCACTGTGAACCTGTTGTAAGAGTTTGTGACACAGTTCATCACAGTTGAACTTCTCCCCACTGTGAACCTAGTTTAACTGTCTGTGACACAGTTCATCAATGTTAAACCTTCTCCCCACTTTGAGTCTGCGGTCGCAGTATCTGATAAAGTTCATCAGTGTTAAACCTTCTCCCCACAGTGAGCCTGGTGTAACACTATCAGACACAGTTAATCACTGTTAAACATTTTCCCCACGGTGGACCTGGTGTGACAGATGTGACACAGTTCATCACGGTTAAACCTGCTCCCCATTGTGATATTGGGGTCACAGTATATGACACAGTTCATCACTGTTGATCCTTCACACCACTGTGAATCTGGTGTAACAGTATGTGTCACAGTTAATCACTGTTAAACCTTTACCGCACTGTGAAACTGGGTTCACAGTAGCTGAAAAGGTTCATCACTGTTAAACCTTCTCACCACTGTGAGCCTTGTTTAACAGTATCTGACTCAGTTCATCACTGTTAAACATAAACCCCCCAATTTGAGCCTGGTGTAACAATATCTGACACAGTTAATGACAGATATACATTCTCCGCACTGTGAACCTGTTGTCACAGGATCTGAAAAAGATCATTACTGTTAAACCTTTTTCCCACTGTGAGCCTTGCGTAACAGTATCTGACACAGTTCATCACTATTAAACCATCTCCGCACCGTGAACCTGGTGTAACAGTATCTGAATCAGTTAATCACAGTTGAACCTTCTCCTCACTGTGAAAATGGTGTAATACTATATGGCACAGCTCATAACTGTTCATCCTACTCCCCACTTTGACCTTGCTGTAAGTGTACGTGACACAATTCATCACTGTTGAAACGTCTACCCACAGTGAACCTGGTTTAACTGTCTGTGACAAAGTTCATCAATGTTAAACCTTCTCCCCACTTTGAGTCTGGGGTCACAGTATCTGATAAAGTTCATCAGTGTTAAACCTTCTCCCCACAGTGATCCTGGTGTAACACTATCAGACACAGTTAATCACTGTTAAACATTTTCCCCACGGTTCACCTGGTGTAACAGAATGTGACAAAGTTCATCACGGTTAATCCTGCTCCCCATTGTGATATTGGGGTCACTGTATATGACACAGTTCATCACTGTTGATCCTTCTCACCACTGTGAACCTGGTGTAAAAGTATGTGTCACAGTTAATCACTGTTAAACCTTTACCGCACTGTGAAACTGGGTTCACAGTATCTGAAAAAGTTCATCAGTGTTAAACCTTCTCACCACTGTGAGCCTTGTTTCACAGTATCTGACACAGTTCATCACTGTTAAACCATCTCTGCACAGTGAACCTGGTGTAACAGTATGTGAATCAGTTAATCACAGTTGAACCACTAAATTAATCACGGATGAACCTTCTCCGCACTGTCAAACTGAGGTCACAGTATCTGACACAGCTTACAACTGTTAAATATTCTCCCGAATCTGAATCTGGAGTCACGGTATCTGACGAAGTTCATCACTGTTAAACCTAATCCCCACTGTGAACCTGGTGCAACTGTATCTGACACAGTTCATCACTGTTAAACCTTCTCCGCTCATAGATCCTGGTGTCATACTATCTGACACAGCTCATCGCTGTTAATCGTTCTGCACACTGTGAAGTTGGTGTAACAGTAACAGACACAGTTCATTACTGTTAAACCTTCTCCCCACTGAGAATCTGGTGTAATTGTATCTGACTCAGTTCATCACTGTTAAACATACACCCCCCAATGTGAGCCTGGTGTAACAATATCTGACACAGTTAATCACAGTTATACATTCTCCGCACTGTGAACCTGTTGTCACAGGATCTGAAAAAGATAATTACTGTTAAACCTTTTTCCCACTGTGAGCCTTGCGTAACAGTATCTGACACAGTTCATCACTGTTAAACCATCTCCGCACCGTGAACCTAGTGTAACAGTATCTGAATCAGTTAATCACAGTTGAACCTTCTTCTCACTGTGAAAATGGTGTAATACTATATGGCACAGCTCATAACTGTTCATCCTACTCCCCACTTTGACCTTGCTGTAAGTGTACGTGACACAATTCATCACTGTTGAAACGTCTACCCACAGTGAACCTGGTTTAACTGTCTGTGACACCGTTCATCAATGTTAAACATTCTCCCCACTTTGAAACTGGGTCGCAGTATCTGAAAAAGTTCATCAGTGTTAAACCTTCTCCCAACAGTGAACCTGGTGTAATAGTATCTGACACCGTTCATCACTATTATACATTCACCCCACTGTAAACCTAGTGTAACAGTATCTGACTAAGTTCATCACGGGTAAACATTCTCCCCAAAGTGAGCCTGGTGGAACACTATGAGACACAGTTAATCACTGTTAAACATTTACCCCACTGTGAACCTGGTGTAACAGTATGTGACACAGTTCATCACTGTTAAACCTGCACCCCATTGTGATACTGGGGTAACAGTATATGACACAGTTCATCACTGTTGAACCTTCCCCCATGTGAACCTGGTTTAACTGTCTGTGACAAAGTTCATCAATGTTAAACCTTCAACCCACTTTGAATCTGGGATCGCAGTATCTGACAAAGTTCATCAGTGTTAAACATTCTCCCACTGTGAGCCTGGTGTAACACTATCAGACACAGTTAATCACTGTTAAACATTTTCCCCACGGTGGACCTGGTGTAACAGAATGTGACACAGTTCATCACGGTTAAACATGCTCCCTATTGTGATACTGGGGTAACAGTATATGACACAGTTCATCACTGTTGATCCTTCTCACCACTGTGAACCTGGTGTAACAGTATGTGAAAAAGTTCATCACTGTTAAACCTTCTAACCACTGTGAACCTGTTGTAAGAGTTTGTGACGCAGTTCATCACAGTTGAACTTCTCCCTACTGTGAACCTAGTTTAACTGTCTGTGACACAGTTCATCAATGTTAAACCTTCTCCCCACTTTGAGTCTGGCGTCGCAGTATCTTATAAAGTTCATCAGTGTTAAACCTTCTCCCTACAGTGAGCCTGGTGTAACACTATCAGACACAGTTAATCGCTGTTAAACATTTTCCCCACGGTGGACCTGGTGTAACAGAATGTGACACAGTTCATCACTGTCAAACCTTCTCCCCATTGTTATACTGAGGTCACAGAAAATGACACAGTTCATCACTGTTGATCCTTCTCACCACTGTGAACCTGGTGTAACAGTATGTGACATAGTTCATCGCTGTTAAACCTGCTCCCCACTGTGAACCTGGTGTAACAGTATGTGTCACAGTTAATCACTGTTAAACCATCTCCGCACCGTGAACCTGGTGTAACAGTATGTGTCACAGTTAAACACAGTTGAACCTTCTCCTCACTGTGAAAATGGTGTAATACTATATGGCACAGCTCATAACTGTTCATCCTACTCCCCACTTTAACCTTGCTGTAAGTGTACGTGACACAATTCATCACTGTTGAAACGTCTACCCACAGTGAACCTGGTTTAACTGTCTGTGACACCGTTCATCAGTGTTAAACCTTCTCCCCACAGTGAACCTGGTGCAATAGTATCTGACACCGTTCATCACTATTATGCATTCACCCACTGTAACCCTAGCATAACAGTATCTGAGTAAGTTCATCGCGGGTAAACCTTCTCCCCATTGTGAAACTGGGGTCACAGGATCTGAAACAGTTCACCATTGTTAAACATTCTCCCCACTTTGAAACTGGGGTCGCAGTATCTGACAAAGTTCATCACTGTTAAACCTTCTCCTCACTGTGAAAATGGTGTAATACTATATGACACAGCTTATAACTGTTCATACTACTCCCCACTTTAACCTTGCTGTAAGTGTACGTGACACAATTCATCACTGTTGAAATGTCTACCCACAGTGAACCTGGTTTAACTGTCTGTGACACCGTTCATCAGTGTTAAACCTTCTCCCCACAGTGAACCTGGTGCAATAGTATCTGACACCGTTCATCACTATTATGCATTCACCCACTGTAACCCTAGTGTAACAGTATCTGAGTAATTTCATCACGGGTAACCCTTCTCCCCATTGTGAAACTGGGGTCACAGGATCAGAAAGAGTTCATCACTGTTAAAAATTCTCCCTACAGTGAACCTGGTGTAACAGTATGTGACACCGTTCATCACTATTATACATTCACCCCACTGTAACCCTAGTGTAACAGTATCTGACTAAATTAATCATGGGTAAACCTTCTCCGCACTGTCAAACTGAGGTCACAGTATCTGACACAGCTTACCACTGTTAAACATTCTCCCGAATGTGAACCTGGAGTCACGGTGTCTGACTAAGTTCATCACTGTTAAACATTCTCCCCAAAGTGAGCCTGGTGGGACACTATCAAACACAGCTAATCACTGTTAAACATTATCCCCACTATGAACCTGGTGTAACAGTATGTGAAACAGTTAATCACTGTCAAACTTTCACCCCATTGTGATACTGGGGTCACGGTATCTGACCTAGTTCATCACTATTAAACATTATCCCCAACGTGAGCCTGTTGGAACACGAAAAGACACAGTTAATCATTGTTAAACATTTTCCCCACTGTGAACATGGTGTAAAAGTATCTGAAACAGTTCATCACTGTTGAACATTCTCCCCACTGTGAACGTGGTTTAAGTGTATGTGACACAATTCTTCACTGTTGAACCTACTACCCACTGTGAACCTCGTTTAACTGTCTGTGACACAGTTCATCAATGCTAAACTTTCTCCCAACTTTGAAACTGGGGTCGCAGTATCTGACAAAGTTCATCAGTGTTAAACCTTCTCCCTACAGTGAACTTGGTGTTACAGTATGCGACACCGTTCATCACTATTATACATTCACCCCACACTGACCCTAGTGTAACCGAGTCTGACTCAGTTCATCACGGGTAAACCTTCTCCGCACTGTCAAACTGAGGTTACTGAAACTGACACAGTTCACCACTGTTAAATATTCTCCCGAATGTGAACCTGGAGTCACAGTATCTGACCAAGTTCATCACGGTTAAACATTCTCCCCATTGTGAAACTGGGGTCGCAGGATCTGAAACAATTCATCACTGTTAAACCTTCTCCCCACTGTGAACCTTTTGTAAGAGTACGTGACGCAGTTCATCACTATTATACATTCCTCTCCCCACTGTGAAGCTGGTTTAACTGTCTGCGACACAGTTCATCAATGTTAAACATTCAACCCACTTTGAAACTGGGGTCGCAGTATCTGACAAAGATCATCAGTGTTAAACATTCTCCCCACAGTGAGCCAGGTGTAACACTATCAGTCACAGTTCATCACGGTTAAACATTCTCCCCACTGTGAACCTGGTGTAATAGTATCCGAAACAGTTTATCACTGTTCAACCTTCTCCCCACTGTGAACCTGGTGCAACTGTATCTGACACAGTTCATCACTGTTAAACCTTCTCCGCTCATAGATCCTGGTGTCATACTATCTGACACAGCTCTTCACTGTTAATCGTTCTCCACACTCTGAACTTGGTGTAACAGCAACAGACACATTTCATTACTTTTAAACCTTCTCCCCACTGAGAATCTGGTGTAATTGTATCTGACTCAGTTCATCACTGTTAAACATACACCCCACAATGTGACCCTCGTGTAACAATATCTGATACAGTTAATCACTGTTATACATTCTCCGCACTGTGAACCTGTTGTCACAGGATCTGAAAAAGATCATTACTGTTAAAACTTTTTCCCACTGTGAGCCTTGCGTAACAGTATCTGACACAGTTCATCACCGTTAAACCATCTCCGCACCGTGAACCTGGTGTAACAGTATCTGAATCAGTTAATCACAGTTGAACCTTCTCCTCACTGTGAAAATGGTGTAATACTATATGGCACATATGGTTCATCCTACTCCCCACTTTAACGTTGCTGTAAGTGTACGTGACACAATTCATCACTGTTGAAACGTCTCCAAACAGTGAACCTGGTTTAACTGTCTGTGACACCGTTCATCAATGATAACATTCTCCCCACTTTGAAACTGGGTCGCAGTATCTGACAAAGTTCATCAGTGTTAAACCTTCTCCCCACAGTGAACCTGGTGCAATAGTATCTGACACCGTTCATCACTATTATGTAACCCTAGTGTAACAGTATCTGAGTAAGTTCATCATGGGTAAACCTTCTCCCCATTGTGAAAATAGGGTCACAGGATCTGAAACAGTTCAGCACTGTTAAACATTTTCCCCATTGTGAAACTGCTTTGTTGGGACCAAGGTAAACTACCTCAGGATCTTCGTGATGCCACCATCATCACCCTGTACAAAAACAAAGGCGAGAAATCAGACTGCTCAAACTACAGGGGAATCACGTTGCTCTCCATTGCAGGCAAAATCTTCGCTAGGATTCTACTAAATAGAATAATACCTAGTGTCGCCGAGAATATTCTCCCAGAATCACAGTGCGGCTTTCGCGCAAACAGAGGAACCATTGACATGGTCTTTGCCCTCAGACAGCTCTCACCACTGTGAACCTGGTGTAACAGTATGTGTCACAGTTAATCACTGTTAAACCTTTACCGCACTGTGAAACTGGTTTCACAGTATCTGAAAAAGTTCATCACTGTTAACCCTTCTCACCACTGTGAGCCTTGTTTAACAGTATCTGACACAATTCATCACTGTTAAACCATCTCCGCACCGTGAACCTGGTGTAACAGTATGTGATTCAGTTATTCACAGTTGAACCTTCTCCTCACTGTGAAAATGGTGTAATACTATATGGCACAGCTTATAACTGTTCATCCTACTCCCCACTATAAACTTGCTGAAAGTGTACGAGACACAATTCATCACTGTTGAAACGTCTACCCACAGTGAACCTGGTTTAACTGTCTGTGACACAGTTCATCAATGTTAAACTTTCTCCCCACTTTGAAACTGGGGTCGCAGTATCTGACAAAGTTAATCAGTGTTAAACCTTCTCCCTGCAGTGAACCTGGTGTAACAGTATGCGACACCGTTCATCACTATTATACATACACCCCACACTAACCCTAGTGTAACAGTATCTGACTATGTTCATTACGGGTAAACCTTCTCCGCACTCTCAAACTGATGTTACTGTGTCTGACACAGTACACCACTGTTAAACGTTCTCCCGAATGTGAACTTGGAGTCTCAGTATCTGACCAAGTTCATCACGGTTAAACATTCTCCCCATTCTGAAACTGGGGTCGCAGGATGTGAAATATTTCATGACTGTTAAACCTGCTACGCACTGTGAACCTTGTGCAACAGTATCTGAAAAGGTTCATCACTTTTAAACCTTCTCCCCACTGTGAGCCTTACGTAACAGTATCTGACACAGTTCATCACTGTTAAACCATCTCCGCACCGTGAACCTGGTGTAACAGTATCAGAAACAGTTAATCACTGTTAAACATTCTCTCCACTCTGAATGTGGTTTAAGTGTACGTGACACAATTCTTCACTGTAGAATCTTCTACCCACCGTGAACCTGCTTTAACCGTATATGACTCAACTCATCACTGTTGATCACTCTCACCACTGTGAACCTGGTGTAATAGTATCTGAAAAAGTTCATCACTGTTAAACATTCTCCCCACTGTGAACCTGTTGTAAGAGTATGTGACGCAGTTCATCACTGTTGAACCTTCTCCCAACAGTGAACCTGGTTTAACTGTCTGCGACACAGTTCATTACTGTTAAACCTTCTCCCCACTGAGAATCTGGTGTAATTGTATCTGACTCAGTTCATCACTGTTAAACATAAACCCCCCACTGTGAGCCTGGTGTAACAATATCTGACACTGTTAATCACTGTTATACATTCTCCGCACTGTAAACCTGTTGGCACAGGATCTGAAAAAGATCATTACTGTTGAACCTTTTTCCCACTGTGAGCCTTGCGTAACAGTATCTGACACAATTCATCACTGTTAAACCATCTCCGCACCGTGAACCTGGTGTAACAGTATCTGAATCAGTTAATCACAGTTGAACATTCTCCTCACTGTGAAAATGGTGTAATACTATATGGCACAGCTAATAACTGTTCATCCTACTCCCCACTTTGACCTTGCTGTAAGTGTACGTGACGCAATTCATCACTGTTGAAACGTCTACCCACAGTGAACCTGGTTTAACTGTCTGTGACACCGTTCATCAATGATAACATTCTCCCCACTTTGAAACTGGGTCGCAGTATCTGACAAAGTTCATCAGTGTTAAACCTTCTCCCCACAGTGAACCTGGTGCAATAGTATCTGACACCGTTCATCACTATTATGTAACCCTAGTGTAACAGTATCTGAGTAAGTTCATCATGGGTAAACCTTCTCCCCATTGTGAAAATAGGGTCACAGGATCTGAAACAGTTCAGCACTGTTAAACATTTTCCCCATTGTGAAACTGGGGTCACAGGATCAGAAAGAGTTCATCCCTGTTAAAAATTCTCCATACAGTGAACCTGGTGTAACAGTATTTGACACCGTTCATCAATATTATACATTCACCCCACTTTAACCCTATTGTAACAGTATCTGTCTAAATTAATCACGGCTAAACCTTCTCCGCACTGTCAAACTGAGGTCACAGTATCTGACACAGCTTACCACTGTGAAACATTCTCCCGAATGTGAAGCTGGAGTCACGGTATCTGACCAAGTTCATCACTGTTAAACTTTCTCCGCACTGTGTAAATGGGTTCACAGTATCTGACACAGTTCATCACTGTTAAACATTCTCCCCAAAGTGAGCTTGGTGGGACACTATCAGACACAGTTTATCACTGTTAAACATTATCCCCACTGTGAACCTGGTGTAACAGTATGTTAAACAGTTAATCACTGTCAAACATTCTCCCCATTGTGAAACTGGGGTCGCAGGATCTGAAACAATTCATCACTTTTAAACGTTCACGCACTGTGAGCCTTGTGTAACAGTATCTGAAAAAGTTCATCACTGTTAAACTTTCTCACCACTGTGAGCCTTGTGTAACAGTATCTCACACAGTTCATCAATGTTAAACCATCTCCGCACCGTGAACCTGATGTAACAGCATCCGAAACAGTTAATCACTGTTGAACATTCTCCCCACTGTGAATATGATATAATACTATCTGACACAGCTGATAAATGTTTATTCTCCTCCGCACTGTGAACTTAGTCTAACAGTATCTGACACAGCTCATCACTGTTAAACCATCAGCGCACCGTGAACCTCGTGTAACAGTTTCTGAAGCAGTTAATCACTGTTGAACCTTCTGCCAACTGTGAACATGTTGCAACAGTATCTGAAACAGTTCATCACTGTTGAACCTTCTCCCCACGGTGAACCTGGTTTCACTCTCTGTGACACAGTTCATCAATGTTAAACCTTCACCCCACTTTGAAACTGCGGTCGTAGTATCTGACAAAGTTCATCAGTGTTAAACCTCCTCCCCACAGTGAACCTGGTGTAATAGTATCTGACACCGTTCATCACTATTATACATTCACCCCACTGTAAACCTAGTGTAACAGTATCTGACTAAGTTCATCATGGGTAAACCATCTCCACACTGTCAAACTGAGGTCACTGTATCTGACACAGTTCACCACTGTTAAGCATTCTTCCGAATGTGAATCTGGAGTCACAGTATCTGACCAAGTTCATCACTGTTAAACATTCTCCCCAAAGTGAGTCTGGTGGAACAGTATATGACACAGTTAATCATTGTTAAACATTTTCTTCACTGTGAACATGAAGTAAAAGTATCTGAAACAGTTCATCACTGTGAAACATTCTCCCCACTGTGAACGTCGTGTCAGTGTTTGTGACACAATTGATCACTGTTCAACCTTCTCCCCACTGTGCATCTGGTTTACCTGTCTGTGACACAGTTCATCGATGTTAAACCTTCTCCCCACTTTAAAACTTGGGTCGCAGTGAACCTGGTGTCACAGTATGTGACACCATTCATCACTATTATACGTTCACCCCACACTATTCCTAGTGTAACAGTATCTGACTAAGTTCATCACGGGTAAACATTCTCCGCACTGTCAAACTGAGGTTACTCTATTTGACACAGTTCACCACTGTTAAACATTCTCCCGAATGTGAACCTGGAGCCACAGTATCTGACCAAGTTCATCACGGTTAAACATTCTCCCCATTGTGAAACTGGGGTCGTAGGATCTGACATAGTTCATCACGGTTATCCCATCTCCGCACCGTGAACCTCGTGTAACATTATCTGAAACAGTTAATCACTATTGAACCTTCTGCCCACTGTGAACATGGTGTAACATTACCTGAAACAGTTAATCACTGTTGAACTTTCTCCCCACTGTGAACCTGGTTTAACTCTCTGTGACACATTTTATCAATGTTAAACCTTCTCCCCACTTTGAAACTGCGGTCGCAGTATCTGACAAAGTTCATCAGTGTTAAACCTATTTTAACACAGTGAACCTGGTGTAATAGTATGTGAAAAAGTTCCTCACTGTCAAACCTTCTCCCCATTGTGATATTGGGGACACAGTATATGACACAGTTCATCACTGTTGATCCTTCTCACCACTGTGAACCTGGTGTAACTGTATGTGACACCGGTCATCACTATTATACATTCACCCCACTGGAAACCTAGTGTAACAGTACTGACTAAGTTCATCACGGGTAAACCTTCTCCGTACTGTAAAACTGAGGTCACAGTATCTGACACAGTTCATCACTGTTAAATATTCTCCTCACTGTGAACGTGGTTTAAGTGTATGTGACACAATTCTTCACTGTAGAACCTTCTCACTACTGTAAACCTGTTGTAAGTGTATGTGACGCAGTTCATTACTGTTGAACCTTCTCCCCGCTGTGAACCTGGTTTAACAGTATATAACTCAGTTCATCACTGTTGATTCTTCTCACCACTGTGAACCTGGTGTAACAGTATCTGAAAAAGTTCATCACTGTTAACCATTCTCGCCACTGTGAACCTGTTGTAAGAGTATGTGACACAGTTCATCACTGTTGAACATTCTCCCCACTGTGAACCTGGTTTAACTGTCTTCAACACTGTTCATCAATGTTAAAACTTCACCCCACTTTGAAACTGGGCTCTTAGTACCTGACGATGTTCATCAGTGTTAAAGGTTCTACCCACATTGAGCCTGGTATAACACTATCAGACACAGTTAATCACTGTTAAACATTTTCCCCACTGTGAACCTGGTATAACAAAATGTAACACAGTTCATCACTGTTAAACCTGCTCCCCATTGTGATACTGGGATAACAGTATATGACACAGTTCATCACTGTTGATCCTTCTCACCACTGTGGACCTGGTGTAACAGTATCTGAAAAAGTTCATCACTGTTAAACATTGTCCCCACTGTAAACCTGTTGTAAGAGTATGTGACGCATTTCATCACTGTTGAACCTTCTCCCCACTGTGAAGCTGGTTTAACTGTCTGCGACACAGTTCATCAATGTTAAACCTTCAACCCACTTTGAAACTGGAGTCGCAGTATCTGACTTCATCAGTGTTAAACATTCTCCCTACAGTGAACCTGGTGTAAAAGTATGCGACACCGTTCATCACTATTGTACATTCACCCCACACTAACCCCAGTGTAACAGTATCTGACTAGGTTCATCACGGGTAAACCTCCTCCGCACTCTCAAACTGAGGTTACTGTGTCTGACACAGTTCACCATGGTTAAACATTCTCCCGAATGTGAACCTGGAGCCACAGTACCTGACCAAATTCATCACTGTTAAACTAGCACCGCACTGTACAACTGGGTTCACAGTATCTGACACAGTTCATCACTGTTAAACATTCTTCCCAAAGTGAGCCTGGTGGAACACTATGAGACACAGTTCATCACTCTTGATCTTTCTCACCACTGTAAACCTGGTGTAACTCTATGTGACACAGTTCATCACTGTTAAATCTGCTCCCCATTGTGATACCGGGGTAACAGTATATGACACAGTTCATCACTGTTGATCCTTCTCACCACTGTGAACCTGTTGTAAGAGTTTGTGACGCAGTCCATCAGAGTTGAACCTTCTCCCCACTGTGAACCTGGTTTAATTGTCTGTGACACAGTTCATCAATGTTAAGCCTTCTCCCAAATTTGAAACTGGGGTCGCAGTATCTGACAAAGATCATCAGTGTTAAACCATCTCCCTACAGTGAAGCTGGTGTAACAGTATGCGACACCGTTCATCACTATTATACATTCACCCCACACTAACCCTAGTGTAACAGTGTCTGACTCAGTTCATCACGGGTAAACCTTCTCCGCACTGTCAAACTGAGGTTACTGTGTCTGACACAGTTCAGCACTGTTAAACATTCTCCCGAATGTGAACCTGGATTCTCAGTATCTGACCAAGTTCATCACGGTTAAACATTCTCCCCATTCTGAAACTGGGGTCGCAATATCAGAAACATTCATCACTGTTAAACCTGCTACGCACTGTGAGCCTTGCGTAACAGTATTTGACACAGTTCATCACTGTTAAAACATCTCCGCACCGTGAACCTGGTGTAACAGTATCCGAAACAGTTAATCACGGTTGAACATTCTCCCCGCTGTGTACGTGATATAAGTGTATGTGACACATTTCATCACTTTTGAGCATTCTCCCTACTGTGAACCTGGTTTTACTGTCTGTGACACAGTTCATCACTGTTAAACATTCTCCCCAAAGTGAGCCTGGTGGAACACTAAAAGACACAGTTAATCATTGTTAAACATTTTCCCCACTGTGAACCTGGTGTAACAAAATGTGACACAGTTCATCACTGTTAAACCTGCTCCCCATTGTAATACCAGGATAACAATATATGACACAGTTCATCACTGTTGATCCTTCTCACCACTGTGAACCTGGTTTTACTGTCTGTGACACAGTTCATCACTGTTAAACATTCTCCCCAAAGTGAGCCTGGTGGAACACTGAAAGACACAGTTAATCATTGTTAAACATTTTCCCCACTGTGAACCTGTTGTAACAGTATCTGAAACAGTTCATCACTGTTTAACATTCTCCCCACTGTGAACGTGGTTTAAGTGTATGTGACACATTTCCTCACTTTTGAGCATTCTCCCCACTGTGAACCTGGTTTAACTGTCTGTGACACAGTTCATCACTGTTAAACATTCTCCCCAAAGTGAGCCTGGTGGAACACTAAAAGACACAGTTAATTATTGTTAAACATTTTCCCCACTGTGAACCTGGTGTAACAAAATGTGACACAGTTCATCACTGTTAAACCTGCTCCCCATTGTGATACTGGGATAACAATATATGACACAGTTCATCACTGTTGACCCTTCTCACCACTGTGGACCTGGTGTAACAGTATCTGAAAAAGTTAATCACTGTTAAACCTTCTCCCCACTGTGAACCTTTTGTAAGAGTATGTGACGCAGTTCATCACTGTTGATCCTTCTCACCACTGTGGACCTGGTGTAACAGTATCTGAAAAAGTTAATCACTGTTAAACCTTCTCCCCACTGTGAACCTTTTGTAAGAGTATGTGACGCAGTTCATCACTGTTGATCCTTCTCACCACTGTGGACCTGGTGTAACAGTATCTGAAACAGTTCATCACTGTTAAACATTCTCCCCACTGTGAACGTGGTTTAAGTGTATGTGACACAATTCTTCACTTTAGAACCTTCTACCCACTGTGAACTTGGTTTAACAGTATATAACTCAGTTCATCACTGTTGATTCTTCTCACCACTGTGAACCTGGTGTAACAGTATCTGAAAAAGTTCATCACTGTTAAACATTCTCCCCACTGTGAACCTGTTGTAAGAGTATGTGACGCAGTTCATCATTGTTGAACATTCTCCCCACTGTGAACCTGGTTTAGCTGTCTGAACACTATTCATCAATGTTAAAACTTCACCCCACTTTGAAACTGGGCTCTTAGTACCTGACGATGTTCATCAGTGTTAAAGGTTCTCCCCACATTGAGCCTGGTGTAACACTATCAGACACAGTTCATCACTGTTAAACCTGCTCCCCATTGTCATTCTGGGGTAACAGTATATGAAACACTTCATCACTGTTGATCCTTCCCCCCACTGTGAATCTGGTTTAACTGTCTGTGACACAGTTCATCAATGTTAAACCTTCAACCCACTTTGAAACTGGGCTCTTACTACGTGACGATGTTCTTCAGTGTTAAAGGTTCTCCCCACATTGAGCCTAGTGTAACACTATCAGACACAGTTCATCAGTGTTAAACATTCTCCCCAAAGTGAGCCTGGTGGAACACTATCAGACACAGTTAATCACTGTTAAACATTTTCCCCACGGTGAACCTGTTGTAACAGTATGTGAAAAAGTTCATCACTGTCAAACCTTCTCCCCATTGTTATACTGGGGTCATAGTATTTGACACAGTTCATCACTGTTGATCCTTCTCACCACAGAGAACCTGGTGTAACACTATGTGACACAGTTCATCACTGTTAAACCTGCTCCCCATTGTGATACTGGGGTAACAGTATTTGACACACTTCATCACTGTTGATCCTTCTCACCTCTGTGAACCTGGTGTAACAGAATCTTAAAATGTTCATCACTGTTAAACCTTCTCACCACTGTGAACCTGGTGTAACACAGTCAGAAACAGTTAATCACTGTTAATCCTTCACCCCACAGTGAATCTCATGTAAAAGTATCTGAAACAGTTAATCTCTTATAAACCTTCTCACCACTGTGAGCCTGGTGCAACAATATCTCACACAGTTTATTTCTGTTATACATTCTCCCCACTGTGAACCTGTTGTAACTGTATCTGAAATGGTTCATCACTGTTAAACCATCTCCTCACTGTGAACCTGGTTTAATGTTAAAATTTCACCCCACTGTGAAAGTTGGGTCACAGTATCTGACAAGGTTCATCACTGTTGAACCTTCTCACCACTGTGAGCCTTGTGTAACAGTGTCAGACACATTTCATCACTCTTAAACCTTCTCCGCACAGAGATCCTGGTGTAATAGTATCTGACTCAGTTCATCACTGTTAAACATACACCCCACTCTGAGCCTGGTGTAACAATATCTGACACAGTAAAACACTGTTATACATTCTCCGCACTATAAACCTGTTGTATCAGTATCTGAAACGTTTCATCACAGGTAAACCATCAATGGACCGTGAACTTGGTATAACAGTATTTGAAAATTTCATTACTGTTAAATCTTTTCCCCACTGTGAACCTGGTGTAACAGTATGTGACACAGTTCATCACTGTTAAAACTTCTTCCCACTGTAAACTTCGTGTAAAAGGATATGACACAGTTCATCAATATTAAACCTTCTTCCCACTGTGAAACTGGGGTCACAGAATCTGACAAAGTTCATCACTGTTAAACATTCTTCCCACAGTGAGTCTGGTGTAACAACATCTTAAAGAATTCATCACTGTTAAACCCTCTCCAAACTATGAGCCTGGTGTAACAGTATCTGACACCGTTCATCATTATTATGCATTCTCCCTACTCTAAACCTAGTGTAAAATTATCTGACCAAGTTCAATACGGTTAAACCCTCTCCGCACTGTGAAACAGAGGTCACAGTATCTGAAACAGTTCACCACTTTTAAACATTTTCCTCACTGTGAACCTGGTGCAACTGTATGGGACACAGTCCATCACTGTTAACCCTTCTCCCCACTGTGAACCTGATGTAACTGTATCTGAAACAGTTGAACACTGTCAAACTTTCTCCCCTCTGTGAAGCTGGTGTAACAGTATCTGACACAGTCCATCACTGTTAACCCTTCTCCCCACTGTGAACCTGATGTAACCGTACCTGACACAGTTCATCACTGTCAAACTTTCTCCCCTCTGTGAAGCTGGTGTAACAGTATCTGACACGGTTCATCACTTGTAAACCTTCTCCCCACTGTGAACCTTCTGTAACCGTATCTGAAACAGTTCATCACTGTCAAACTTTCTCCCCTCTGTGAAGCTGGTGTAACAGTTTCTGACACAGTTCATCACTTTTAAACATTCTCTCCACATTTAATCACGTAACATAACATAACATAACATAACATAACAATTACAGCATGGAAACAGGCCATTAGGCCCTTCTAGTCTGCACTGAACCAAACACCCCTTTCTAGTCCCACCTCCCTGCACAATGCCCATAACCCTCCATCTTCTTCTCATCCATATACCTGTCCAACCTTTTCTTAAATAATACAATTGACTCCGCCGCCAATATTTCTCCCGGAAGATCATTCCACACGGCTACCACACTCTGAGTAAAGAAGTTCCCCCTCATGTTACCTCTAAACCTCTGCCTCTTATTTCTTAACTCATGTCCTCTTGTTTTAAACTTTCCTCCTCTTAACGGAAATAGTCCAGATGCTTAAACCCAGGTAACATTCTGGTAAACCTTCTCTGCACTCTTTCCACTCTGTTTATATCCTTCCTATAATTAGGCGACCAGAACTGCACACAGAACTCCAAATTAGGCCTCACCAACGTCTTATACAATCTCAACATCACCTCCCAACTCCTATATTCCATGCAATGATTGATAAAGGCCAGCATACTAAAAGCCTTCTTCACCACCCTATTCACGTGAGTTTCTACCTTCAGGGAACGATGTACTGTTACTCCTAAATCTTTCTGCTCTCTTGTATTCCTCAATGCTCTCCCATTTACCACGTATGTCCTATTCTGATTCTTCTTACCAAAATGAAGCACCTCACACTTATCAGCATTAAATTCCATCTGCCATTTTTCAGCCCACTTTTCTAAGCAGCCCAAATCCCTCTGCAATCCTTGAAAACCTTCTTCATTATCCACTATTCCACCTATCTTAGTTTCGTCTGCATATTTACCAATCCAATTCACCACCCCATCATCTAGATCATTAATGTATATAACGAACAACAATGGGCCCAATACAGATCCTTGAAGCACACCACTGGTCACCGGCCTCCAACCTGACAGACAATTATCCACTACCACTCTCTGGCCTCTCCCTTTCAGCCAATGTTCAATCCATTTGACTATCTTAAAATTTATACCTAAAGACTGCACCTTCCTAACTAACCTTCCATGTGGTACCTTATCGAAGGCCTTACTGAAGTCCATATAGACAACATCCACTGCGCTACCCTCATCCACATTCCTAGTCACCTCTTCAAAAAATTCAATCAGATTGGTCAAACATGACCTTCCTCCCACAAATCCATGTTGAGTGCTCCTGATCAGACCCTGTCTATCCAGATGTTTATAAGTACTATCTCTAAAAATTTTCTCCATTAATTTACCTACCACAGATGTCAAACTTACAGGCCGATATTTGCCAGGCTTCCTCCTTGAACCCTTTTTAAAAACGGAACCACATGCACAATGCGCCAATCCTGTAACAGAATTTGACACAGTTCATCACTATTAATATTTCTCCCTACTGTGAACCTGGTGTAACACAGTATGTGACACAGTTCATCAATGTTAAACATTCTCCCCTCTGTGAAACTAGGGTTACAGAATCCGACACAGTTAATCACTGTTTAACCTCCTCCGCACAGAGATCCTGGTGTAACAGCATCTGACACAGTTCATCACTGTTAAACCTGATCTGCACCATGAACTTTGTGTAACAGTATCTGAAATAGTTCATTACTGTTAAACCTTCTCCCCACTGTGAACCTGGTGTAACACAGTATGTGACAGAGTTCATCAATGTTAAACTTTCTCCCCTCTGTGAAACTAGGGTGACAGAATCTGACAAAGTTCATCACTGTTAAACCGTCTCACCACTGTGAGCCTTATGAAACAGTCTCTGACACAGTTCATCACTGTTAAACATTCTCCGCACAGAGATCCTGGTGTAATACTATCTGTCGCAGCTCCTTCTACCCACTATGAACTTGGTGTAACAGTATCTGACATAGTCCCTCACTGTTAAACTTTCTCCCCACTGCAAACCTGATGTAACAGCATCTGACACAGTTCATCACTGTTAATCCTTCACCCCACAGTGAATGTCGTGTAAAAGTATCTGAAGCAGTTAATCTCTTATAAACCTTCTCACCACTGTGAGCCTGCTGTAACAATATCTCACACAGTGAAACACTGTTATACATTCTCCGCATTCTGAACCTGTTGTATCAGTATCTGAAACGGTTCATCACAGGTAAACCATCTTCGGACCGCGAACCTTGTATAACAGTACTTGAAAATTTCATTATTGTTAAAGCTTCTTCCCACTGTGAACCTGGTGTAAGAGTATGTCACACAGTTCATCGCTTTTAACGTTCTGCCCACTGTGAACCTGGTGTAACAGTATGTGTTACAGTTCATCACTGTTAAACATTCTCCCCACTGTGAACCTGGTGTAACACAGTCAAAAACAGTTAATCACTGTTAAACATTTTCCCCACTGTGAAGCTGGTGTAACAGTATCTGACACAGTCCATCACTGTTGAACATTCTACGCAGTTTATCCTGGGGTCACCGTACCTGACACAATTCATCACTCTCAAACTTTCTCCCCTCTGTGAAGCTGGTGTAACAGTATCTGACACGCTTCATCACTTGTAAACCTTCTCCCCACTGTGAACCTTCTGTAACCGTATCTGAAACAGTTCATCACTGTCAAACTTTCATCCCTCTGTGAAGCTGGTGTAACAGTTTCTGACACAGTTTATTACTGTTAAACATTCTCTCCACATTGAATCTCGTGTAACAGTATTTGACACAGTTCATCACTATTAATATTTCTCCCCACTGTGAACCTGGTGTAACAGTATCCGACACAGTTAATCACTGTTTAACCTCCTCCGCATAGTGAATCTGGTGTAACAGTATCTGACACAGTTCATCACTGTTAAACCTGATCCGCACCGTGAAACTTGTGTAACGATCTCTGAAATAGTTCATTACTGTTAAACCTTCTCCCCACTGTGAACCTGGTGTAACACAGAATGTGACACAGTTCATCAATGTTAAACTTTCTCCCTGCTTTGAAACTAGGGTGACAGAATCTGACAAAGTTCATCACTGTTAAACCGTCTCACCACTGTGAGAATTGTGAAACAGTCTCTGACACAGTTCATCACTGTTAAACATTCTCCGCACAGAGATCCTGGTGTAATACTATCTGACGAAGCTCCTTCTACCCACTGCGAACCTGGTGTAATAGTAACTGACACAGTTCATCACTGTTAAACGTTCTCCCCACTTTATTCTGGGTTCACAGTACCTTACAGAGTTCATCACTGTTGAACATTCTCCCCACTGTGATCCTGGTGTAACACTGTCAGAAACAGTTAATCACTGCTTAACATTTTCCACACTGTGAACCTAGTGTAACAGTATGTGCTACAGTACATCACTGTTAAACCTTCTTCCCACTCTGAACTTCGTGTAACAGTATGTGACAAAGTTCATCAATATTAAACCTTCTTCCAACTGTGAAACCGGGTTCATCGTATCTGTCAAAGTTCATCACTGTTAAACCTTCTTTAGAGAGTGACAGATAGGAATAGTGAGGAGCAGTGTGTAACGCATGATGAAGATATGGGAAAAGTGGAGAATAGTGGGGAACAGATGGCAACATTGAGGAACAGAGTCAACAGATGGAGAACTGGGGAAAACTGCAGAAAAGTGGTGAACAGAGGGAATTAATGGGGAGCAGTGGGGAACAGGGTGGAATAGTGGAGAATGCGGGGAACAGTGTGTAACAGTGATCAAAGGTGTGTAACAGAGGAAACAGATGTGGAACTGGGGAAAACTGCAGAAAAGTGGTGAACAGAGGGGAAAAGTGGGGAGCAGAGTGGAATGGATAGCGAACTGTGGAGCGGGGGTACAGTGGAGAAAAGTGAGGAGAAGTGGGGAACTGATTTGAACAGTGGGCAATGTGGGGAACAGTGGTAAAAATTGTGTAAAATGTGGGGAACAGAGAGAAACAGTGGGGAACAGTGGGGAACAGTGTGGGATCAGCTGGTTAAAATTGGGTAACATTAAAAAACTATGGAAAACAGGTGGTGCAATGGCGTAGAGAGTGGAGCAGATGGCGAACTGTGGATAACGGGGGAACAAAGGGGTAAAGTGCGAAAGGAATTGGTAAATGAGGGAAACAGTGGGTATCCATGGGGAACATTGTGGAACTTGTAGGAAACAACTATGGAACAGTAAGAAACAGATGGAAAACAGTGGGGAACTGGTGGGGAGCAGTGGGAAACAGTGGTGCAATGGTAGGGAATTGCTGCAGAAGAATGAGGACAGATGACGAACAGTGGAGAACCAGGGGAAGTGTGGGGAACTGTTGGGAAAGTGGGGAACAGATTGGAAAATGAGGTGAATTTTGGGGGACAGTGTGAACAGTGGGAAACTGGTAGAAAATGATTAGCGTAGGGGGGAACAGGTGAAAAACTGATGGTGAACTGTGGTGAATATTGGGCATTATTGAGTCTATGTGGGGAACAGTGGGTAACGTGGGAAACAGCTGTGGAACAGTAGGGAACATGTGGGGAACAGTGGGAAAGAGGTGAGCAGCAGTGGGAAATAGTGGAGAAGAGATGCGCAACTTATGGAAAACTGTGGCGAACAGTGCGGAACAGTGGGAAATGGTGGTGAACTGCTGCAGAACTGTGGGGAACCGGGGAACAGTGGAGAACTTGGGGAAATGTGGCAGAAAGTGGGGAAAAGATTGGGAAATGAGGGGAACAGGGGAGAACAGTGGGGAAATCTGGGGAACAGTGGAGAACAGTGGTGAAGTGGGTGGGAACTGCTGGGGAACAGCAGGGACCTCTGGTTAACCTATTTTTAACGGATGGGGTAAAGTGTGGAAAAAATGGTGCACAGTTTGGAAGCGTGGGGAACACTGCAGAACAATGGGAAATGGAGAGGAATAGTGTGGAGCAGGAAGTAACAATTAGGAAATGGGAATAGTAGGGAATACTGCAGAATGGTGGAAAAAAAGAGGGAAACAGTAGGGAGCAGGGGGAACAGATGTGGAACTGATTGGATGCAGGGAGGAACAGTAGCGAACAGATGGGAAACTGCTGGGAAACAGTAGAAATTGGTTGGGAACAGTTGCAGAACAGGTGAAGAACAGTGGGATACAGCGAAGAAATGTGGAGAACGGTGGGGAATCTGAGGAAAGTTGGGGAACTTGGGAACAGTGGGAAACAGTAGGGAGCATAGGTAAACAGTGGGGAATAGCGAAGAACTAGGGATAAATTGAGAACAGAGGGGAATAATTCGTAACAGTGGGAACAGAACGTAAAAGGGGAGAGCAGTGGGGAACAGATGGTGAATCGTTGGGAAGAGTGGTGAAAAGTTTGTGGCAGGTGGGGAACAGTGAGGAACATTGGAAATTATTTGGGGAACATCTCGGGAACAGCGGTGGATAGGGTTCACTGAACATTAAGGAATGGAGAGAAAAGATTGGAACAGCAGTTGAAACTGCAGAACAGTGGAGAACAGCGGGGAACAGAGTTGAATAGGGGGGAATCAGGTGGAGACACTGCACAACAGTTAAGAACACAGGGGAGCAGTGGGGAACAGACAGAACAGTGGGGAGTACTGGGGAACAGTGGGAAACAGATGGCGATCAATGGAGAATAGGGTAACAGAGGGAAACAATTCGGGAACAGCTGGAGAACAGTGGAGAACATTGTAGAAATGTGGGGATCAGTGGGGAACTGAGAGGAAGAGTGGGGAACAGATGGAAAAAGATTGCAGAATAATGGAGAAGTGTGGGGAACAATGGTGAACTGGGGATCAGAGGGTATCAGGGGAGAGCTGTAGGCATCAGATGGTGAATCGTGGAGAACGTGGGGAACAGTGGTCAAAAGAGTGTGACAGGCGGACAATAATGGGTAACAATGGGAAACCTTTGGTAACAGCTGGGGAAAAGTGAAGAATAGTGGGCAACAGATGGCAACATTGAGGAACAGAGGGACAAATGGGGTACTGGGGAAAACTGCAGAAAAGTGGTGAATAGGGGAATAGTGGGGAGCAGTGGGGAACAAATAGCGAACTGTAAAGCGGGGGTACAGTGGAGAAAAGTAGGGAGCAGTGCAGTTCTTCACCTGTTCTGCATCTGTTCCCCACCAAACTCTACTGTTTCCCAGCAGTTTCCCACCTGTTCCCCACAGTTCCTCCCTGCATCCAATCATTTGCACATCTGTTCTGTCCTGTTCCCTACTGTTTCCCCCTTTTCTCCACCATTCTGCAGTGTTCCCAACTGTCCCCTTTCCTAATGGTTACTGCCTGCTCCCCACTATTCCTCTCCATTCCCCATTGTTCTGCAGTGCTCCCCACGCTTCTAAACTGTTCACCATTTCTTCCACACTGTTTCCCAACCGTTCAAAATATTTTAACCGCAAGTCCCTGCTGTTCCCCAGCAGTTCCCCCCATTTTACCACTGTTCTGTACTGTTCCACACAGTTCCCCACTGTTCTCCACTGTTCCCTTTATTTCCCAATCTGTTCCCCACTTTCTGCCACATTTCCCCAAGTTCTCCACTGTTCACCATCGGTCCCAACAGTTCCGTAGCAGTTCAGAACCATTTCACCACTGTTCCGCACTGTATGCCACAGTTCTCCACCGGTTGCCCATCTCTTCTCCACTGTTTCTCATTGCTCCTCACCTCTTCCCCAGTGTTCCCCACATGTTCCCTACTGTTCAACAGATGTTTCCCATGATCCCCAAAGTTCAACACATAGAATCTATAATAACATAACAAAACAATTACAGCACGGAAACAGGCCATTAGGCCCTTCTAGTCTGCACCGAACCAAACACCCCTTTCTAGTCCCACCTCCCTGCACAATGCCCATAACCTTCCATCTTCTTCTCATCCATATACCTGTCCAACCTTTTCTTAAATGATACAATTGACTCCGCCGCCACTATTTCTCCCGGAAGATCATTCCACACAGCTACCACTCTCTGAGTAAAGAAGTTCCCCCTCATGTTACCTCTAAACCTCTGCCCCTTAATTCTTAACTCATGTCCTCTTGTTTTAAACTTTCCTCCTCTTAACGGAAATAGTCTATCCACATCCATTCTGTCTATCCCTTTCATAATCTTAAATACTTCTATCAAATCCCCTCTCAACCTTCTACGCTCCAAAGAATAAAGACCCAATCTGTCCAATCTCTCCCCATACTCCAGATGCTTAAACCCAGGCAACATTCTGGTAAACCTTCTCTGCACTCTCTCCACTCTGTTTATATCCTTCCTATAATTAGGCAACCAGAACTGCAATTAGGCTGCACCAATGTCTTATACAATCTCAACATCACCTCCCAACTCCTATATTCCATGCAATGATTGATAAAGGCCAGCATACTAAAAGCCTTCTTCACCACCCTATTCACGTGAGTTTCTACCTTCAGGGAACGATGTACCGTTACTCCTAAATCTTTCTGCTCTTCTGTATTCCTCAATGCTCTCCCATTTACCACATATGTCCTATTCTGATTCTTCTTACCAAAATGAAGCACCTCACACTTATCAGCATTAAATTCCATCTGCCATTTTTCAGCCCACTTTTCTAAGCAGCCCAAATCCCTCTGCAATCCTTGAAAACCTTCTTCATTATCCACTATTCCACCTATCTTAGTTTCGTCTGCATATTTACCAATCCAATTCACCACCCCATCATCTAGATCATTAATGTATATAACGAACAACAATGGGCCCAATACAGATCCTTGAGGCACACCACTGGTCACCGGCCTCCAACCTGACAGACAATTATCCACTACCACTCTCTGGCCTCTCCCTTTCAGCCAATGTTCAATCCATTTGACTATCTTAAAATTTATACCTAAAGACTGCACCTTCCTAACTAACCTTCCATGTGGTACCTTATCGAAGGCCTTACTGAAGTCCATATAGACAACATCCACTGCGCTACCCTCATCCACATTCCTAGTCACCTCTTCAAAAAATTCAATCAGATTGGTCAAACATGACCTTCCTCCCACAAATCCATGTTGAGTGCTCCTGATCAGACCCTGTCTATCCAGATGTTTATAAGTACTATCTCTAAGAATTTTCTCCATTAATTTACCTACCACAGACGTCAAACTTACAGGCCGATAGTTGCCAGGCTTCCTCCTTGAACCCTTTTTAAATAACGGAACCACATGCGCAATGCGCCAGTCCTCCGGCACTATCCCCATATCTAATGACATTTGAAAAATTACCGCCAGAGCCTCTGCTATTTCCTCCTTCACTTCTCTCAATGTCCTGGGGAAGATCCCGTCTGGTCCAGGAGACTTATCCACCTTTATATTCTTCAAAAGCCTTAAAACTACACCTTTTGTAATCTCTATATTCCCCATATTTACCCAATTTGCTTTTTTTTTATCCCACATCTCCCAATATCCTTCTCCTTAGTGAATACTGAAGAAAAGAAACTGTTCAATATCTCCCCCATTTCTCTAGGTTCCACACACAGTTTTCCACTCTGATTTTCTAATGGACCAATTTTGTCTCTAGCTTTCCTCTTACCATTAACATATTTGTAGAACTCTTTTGGATTAGTTTTCACCCTGCTTGCCATAGTTTTCTCGTACCTTCTTTTAGCTTTCGTAATTCCTCTCTTAATGCCAACTATTCACCACTTCACCATCGGTTTTTCACCAGTTCCCCACTACTACCAAGCATTTCCCACCAGTTCCCCACTGTTAACACTGTCCCCCACAATTCCCCTCATTTTCCAATCTGTTCCCCACTTATCCCACGGATACCCACACTTTCCCAGGCTCTCCACTGCTCGTCATTTGTCCCCACTCTTCTGCAGCAGTTCCCAAACATTGCTGCACACTTTCCCACTGCTCCTCACCTGTTCCCCACTACTCTCCATCAGTTCCACATCTGTTCCTGCCTGCTCACCACTATTCTCCTCCATTCCGTATTGTTCTGCTGTGTTCCCCACGCTCCCAATCTGTTCCCCATTTCTTTTTCACTGTTCCTCACGTGTTCTAAACAGGTTATTCAGAAGTCCCCGCTGTTCCCCAGCAGTTCTCCTCCATTTCACCACTGTTCACCACTGTTCCCCACACTTCCCCACTGTTCACCATTAGTGCCCCATCTGTTCTTCACTGTTCCACACCTGTTCCTCTGTCCTTATTGTTCCCACTGGTCCCCACCATTTCTCCACGATTCCCCACTATTCACCACAGTTTACCATCGGTTTCCCGCCAGTTCCCCACTGCACCCAAGCATTTTCCACAAGTTCCCCACTGTTCACACTTTACCCCAGAATTCCCCTCATTTCCCAAACTGTTCTCCATTTTCCCACAGTTAACCACATTTCCCCAGGTTCTCCACTGTTTGTCATCTGTCCCCACTCTTCTGCAGCAGTTTCCCACCATTGCTCCACTGTTTCCCAGTGCTCCTCACCTATTCCCCCCTGTTTCCCATCTGTTCCCTACTGTTCCACAGCAGTTTTCCACAAGTTCCACACTGGTTCCCATGGATCCCCACTGTTCCCCTCATTTCAAAATCTGTTTCCCAATTTTCCCCACTGTTCCCCCTGCTCCCCACATTTCACCACAATTCACCATCAGTTTCCCATCAGTTCCCGACTGCACCCAAGCAGTTTTCCACCAGTTCCCCACTGTTCACACTGTCCCCCACAATTCCTTCATTTCCCAATCTTTTCCCCACTGCTCCCCACTTTCCTCCACTGTACCCCAGTTCCACAGTTCGCTAACTATTCCCACTGCTCCCCACTATTCCCCTCCTTTCACCACTTTTCTGCAGTTTACAACAGTTCCCCAACTGTTCCCTCTGTTCCTCAATGTTGCTATCTGTTGCCCACTATTCTCCACTTTTCCCCAGCTGTCCCCAAGGGATTCCCACTGTTCCCCACTCTTGTCAACCTGTCACACTCTTGTGACCACTCTTCCCCACGTTCTTCAACGTTCACCATCTGATACCCACTGATCTCGCCTGGTACCCGCTGATGCCCAGTGTTCACCATTGTTCCTCACTCTTCCCCATTATTTCGCAATCTGTTTCCAGCTGTTCCCTACTGTTCCTCTGAGTTCCGCACTGATCCCCATATTTCGTCAAAGTTCTCCACTGTTGTCCAGCAGTTCCCGAAATATTTCCCTCTGTTACCGCATTCTCCATTTTACCCCATCTGTTTCCCACTGTTCCCCAGTGCACACCACTGTTCTGCTCTGTTCCCCACTGCTCCCCACTATTCCCCTCCTTTCACCACTTTTCTGCAGTTTCCCGACAGGTCCCCATTTTTCCCACTGTTCCTCAATGTTCCGCTCTGTTGCCCACTATTCTCCACTTTTCCCCAGCTCTTCCCCAAGCGTTTCCCACTGTTCCTCAATATTTCCCACCTGTCAAACTCTTTTGAGCACTGTTCCCCATGTTCTCCACAGTTCACCATCTGTTCTCCCCTGATACTCTCTGAACCACACTGTTCTACATTATTCCCCTCTGTTCCCCACCGTTCCCCATCAGATCCACATTTGTTCCTGCCTGCTCCCCACTATTCTCCTCCATTCCCCATTTTTCTGCAGTGTTCACCACGGTTCCACTTTGTTCAGGATTTGTTTCTCACTGTTCCCCACCTGTTCAAAACAGGTTCACCAGAGGTCCCCACTGGTCCCCAGCAGTTCCCCACCATTTAATCAATGTACACCACTGGCATCTATCAGTTCCCCTTCTGTTCTACAGTTTCCCACTGCTACTCACCTGTGTCCCCAACTGTTCCCCAACTGTCACAGAATCTGACACCGTTCATCACTATTATGCATCCTCCCAACTCTAAACCTAGTGTAAAATTATCTGACCAAGTTCAATACGGTTAAACCTTCTCCGCACTGTGAAACAGAGGTCACAGTATCTGAAACAGTTCACCACTTTTAAACATTTTCCCCACAGTGAACCTGGTGCAACTGTATGTGAAACAGTTCATCACTGTTAAACTTTGTCCCCACTGTGAACCTGATGTAACCGTATCTGAAACATTTCATTACTGTCAAACTTCCTCCCCTCTGTGAAACTGGTGTAACAGTATCTGACACAGTCCATCACTGTTAAAAATTCTCCCCACTTTATCCTGGGGTCACCGTATCTGAAACAGTTCATCACTGTCAAACTTTCTCCCCTCTATGAAGCTGGTGTAACAGTTTTTAACACAGTTCATCACTGTTAAACATTCTCTCCACATTGAATCTCGTGTAACAGTATCTGAAACAGTTCATCACTATCACTATTTCTCCCAACTATGAATCTGGTGTAACAGTATCCGACACAGTTAATCACTGTTTAACCTCCTCCGCATAGTGAATCTGGTGTAACAGTATCTAACACAGTTCATCAATGTTAAACAATCATCAATCCGCACCGTGAACCTTGTGTAACAGTATCTGAAATAGTTCATTACTGTTAAACCTTCTCCCCACTGTGAACCTGCTGTAACACAGTATGTGACACAGTTCATCACTGTTAAACATTCTCCGCACAGAGATCCTGGTGCAATACTATCTGACACAGCTCCTTCTACCAACAATGAACTTGGTGTCACAGTATCTGACATAGTTCCTCACTGGTAAACGTTCTCCCCACAGCGAACCTGGTGTAACAGCAACTGACACAGTTCATCACTGTTAAACATTCTCCCCACTTTATCCTGGGGTCACAGTACCTTACACAGTTCATCACTGTTTAACATTCTCCCCACTGTGAACCTGGTGTAACATTGTCAGAAACAGTTAATCACTGTTGAACATTTTCTCCATTGTGAACCTCGTATGTGCTACAGTTCATCACTGTTAAACCTTCTTCCCACTCTGAACTTCGTGTAACAGTATGTGACAAAATTCATCAATATTAAAACTTCTTCCCACTGTGAAACCGGGTTCACCGTATCTGTCAAAGTTCATCACCTTATTTAGAATGTGACAGGTGGGATTAGTGAGGAGCAGTGTCTAAAGCTTGGTGAAGAGATGGGAAATATGGAGAATAGTGGACAACAGATGGCAACATTGAGGAACAGTGGGAACAGATGGGGAACTGTGGGGAAACTGCAGAAAACTGGTGAACAGAGGGAATTAATGGGGAGCAGTGTTGGAACAGAGAGGAATAGTGGAGAATACGGTGAACAGTGGGTAACAGAGAACAAAAGTGTGTAACGGAGGCAACAGATGGGGAACTGCGGAAAACTGCAGAAAAGTGGCAAACAGAGGGGAATAGTGGGGAGCAGAGTGGAATGGATAGCGAACTGTGGAGCGGGGGTACAGTGGAGAAAAATGAGGAGCAGTGAGGAACAGATTTCAACAGTGGGCAAAGTGGGGAACAGTGGTAAAATTGTGTAAGAGGTGGGGAACAGAGGTAAAATTGTGTAAGAGGTGGGGAACAGAGAGAAACAGTGGGGAACTGTGGAGAACAGTGTGGTGCAATGGCGTAGAGAGTGGAACAGATAGCGAACTGTCAAGAACGGGGGAAAAGTTGAAAACAGATTGGGAAATGAGCGAAACAGTGGGTATCCATGGGGAACATTGTGGAAATTGTAGGAAACAGCTGTGGAACAGTAGGGAACAGATGACGAACTGTGAGGAACAGGAGAGGAGCAGTGGGAAACTGGTGAAAAAATGGGGAACTGATAGGTACCAGTGGGGAACATTGGTAAAATGGGGGGGGGGGGTGACTGCTGGGGAACATTTGGAACTTCTGGCGAACCTGATTTGAAGAGGTGAGAAACAAATGGTGAACAGATTGGAACCTTGGGGAACACTGCCGAACAATGGTAAATGGAGGGGAAAAGTGGGGAGCAGGCAGGAACAGATGTGGAACTGATGGAGAACAGTGGGGAACAGGTGAGGAGCAGTGGGAAACAATGGAGCGATGGTGGGAAACAGCTGCAGAAGAGTGGGGACAGATGACGAACAGTGGAGAACCTGGGCAAATGTGGTTAACTGTGGGTAAAGTGTGGAACAGATTTGAAAATGAGGGGAATTGTGGGGAACAGTGTGAACAGTTGTGAACTGGTGGAAAATGCTTGGGCGTAGTGGGGAACTGGTGAAAAACCAATGGTGAACTGTGGTGAATATAGAGTCTATGTGGTGAACAGTGGGGAACGTGGGAAACAGCTGTGGAACAGTAGGGAACATGTGGGGAACAGTGGGGAAGAGGTGAGGAGCAATGAGAAACAGTGGAGAAGAGATGGGCAACCGGTGGAGAACTCTTCCCCATTATTTCGCAATCTGTTTCCAACTGTTCCCCACTGTTCCTCTCAGTTCGCCACTGATCCCCACATCTCTACAATGTTCCCCACTATTCTCCAGCTGTTCCCGAACTGTTTCCCTCTGTTACCCCATTCTCGATTGTTCGCCATCTGTTTCCTACTGTTCCCCAGTGCTTCCCACTGTTCTGCTCTGTTCCCCACTGCTCCCCTCTGTTCTTCACTGTTGAGCAATGTTCCTATCTGTTTTCCCCCTATTCCGCTCTGTTCCCCTCTGCTCCCCATTATTCCCCTCAGTTCCCCGCTGTTCTATACTGTTCTGCAGTTTTCCCTGCTGTTCCCATCTTTTTTCTCCTTTCATTAATGTTCAGTGCGCCCTATCCACCAGCTGTTCCCGAGAAGTTCCCCAAATGTTTTCAAATGTTCCTCACTGTTCCCCACCTGCCAGACACTTTTAACCAATCTTCCCCACGATTCACTCTCTGTTCCCCACTGCTCTCCCCTTTTACGCACTGTTTCCCACTGTTACGAATTATTCGCTGTTCCCAACTGTTTACCAATGCTCCCTTCAGTTCCCCACTGTTCCCCAATTCCGCACTTTTACCCATATTGCCCACTGTTCCCCACATTTCTTCGCTCTGTCCCACTGTTCTTCACCTGTTCTGCAACTGTTCCCCCAACTCTTACCCTCTTTTCTCCACCAATCTGCAGTGTTCCCTACTCTTCCCATTTCCTAACTGTTACCACCTGCTCCCCACTATTCCCCTGCATTCCCCATTGTTCTGCAGTGTTGCCCACGATTCTAAACTGTTTATCATTTTTATCACACTGTTCCCCATACGTTCAAAATAGGTTACCAGAGGTCCACGCTGTTCTCCAGCAGTTGTGCCCCATTACCCCACTGTTCTCCACTGATCCCCTCATTTCCCAATCTGTTCCCCACTTTCTGCCACATTTCTCCAAGTTCTCCACTCTTCACCGGAACCCACAATTCCGTAGTATTTCACCACCATTTCACCACTGTTCCACACTGTTGCCACAGTTCTCCAGCGGTTGCGCATCTCTTCTTAACTGTTTCCCACAGCTCCTCACCTCTTCCCCACTGTTCCCCACCTGTTCATAACAGGTTAGCAGGTTCCCCATGGACACCCACTCTTTCCCCATTTCTAAATCAGTTTCCCACTTTTCCCCACTGTTCCCCCATTCTCCACAGTTCGCCATCTGTTCCACTCTCAACCCCATTGTACCAAACTCTTTTGCACAGTTCTTCAATGTTCCCCAATTTTAACCAGCTGATCCCACACTGTTCCCCACTGTTTCTCTCTGTTCCCAACGTTTTACACAATTTTGACCACCGTTCCCCGCTTTCCCCACTCTTCCACTCTGTTCCCCGCTGCTCCCAACTTTTCTCCACTGTTCCCCCGCTCTCCACACTTTGCAATGTATTCCCCACTGCTCCCTTCTCCTCTGTTCACAACATTTCTGCAGTTTTCCCAGTTCCCTATATGTTCCCTATGTTCTTCAATAATGCCATTTGTTGCCCACTATTCTCCACATTTCCCCAGCTGTCCCCAAGTTTTTCCCACTGTTCCCCACTATTGTCCACCTGTCACACTCTTTTGACCACTGTTCCCCACGTTCTCCACGGTTCACCATCTGATCCCCAGTGCTCTCGCCTGATACCTGCTGATCCCCAGTGTTCACCATTGTAACCCTCTCTTCTCCATTATTTCGCAATCTGTTTTCAACTGTTCCCCACTGTTCCTCTCAGTTCACCACTGATCCCCACATTTCTGCAATGTTCCCCACTGTTCTCCAGCTGTTCCCGAACTGTTTCCATCTGTTACCCCATTCTTGATTGTTCGCCATCTGTTTCCTACTGTTCTCCAGTGCTTCCTACTGATCTGCTCTGTTCCCCACTGCTCCCCTCTGTTCTTCACTGTAGTGCAGTGTTCCTATCTGATTCCCCCTATCCAACTCTGTTCGCCTCTGCTCCCCATTATTCCCCTCAGTTCCCCGCTGTCCTATACTGTTCTGCAGTTTTCCCTGCTGTTCCCATCTTTTCTCTCCATTCGTTAAAGTTCAGTGCGCCCAATCCACCAGCTGTTCCCGAGATGTTCCCCAAATGTTTTCCAATGTTCCTCACTGTTCCCCACCAGCCACACACTTTTAAACGCCCTTCCCCACGTTTCACTATCTGTTCCCCACTGCTCTCCCCTTTTACGCTCTGTTCCCCACTGTTATGAATTATTCACTGTTCCCCACTGTTTACCAATGCTCCCTTCAGTTCCCCACTGTTCCCTAATTCCGCACTTTTACCCATATTGCCCACTGTTCCACACATTTCTTCGCTCTATCTCACTGTTCTTCACCTGTTCTGCAACTCTTCCCCACAAAACTCCACTGTTTCCCAACCGTGTTGCAGATGTTCCCCACAGTTCCTCCCTGCATCCAATTAGTTCCACATCTATTCTCCCTGCTCCCAACACTAAACCTCTTTTCTCCACCATTCTGCAGTGTTCCCTACTCTTCCCATTTCCTAATTGTTACCGCCTGCTCCCCACTATTTCCCTCCATTCCCTATTGTTCTGCAGTGTTGCCCACGATTCTAAACTGTTCATCATTTATTCCACACTGTTCCCCATCCGTTCAAAATAGGTTAACCAGAGGTCCACGCTGTTCCCCAGCAGTTGTCCCCAATTCCCCCACTGTTCTCCACTGATCCCCTCATTTCACAATCTGTTCCCTACTTTCTACCACATTTCTCCAAGTTCTCCACTCTTCACCGGACCCCCCAATTCCGCAGCATTTCACCACCATTTCACCAGTGTTCCACACTGTTGCCACAGTTCTCCAGCGGTTACGCATCTCTTCTCCACTGTTTCCCACAGCTCCTCACCTCTTCACCACTGTTCCCCACCTGTTCAAAACAGCTTCCCAGAAGTCCCCGCTATTCCCCAGCAATTCTCCACCATTTCACCACTGTTCCCTACTGTTCCCCACACTTGCCCACAGTTCACCATCAGTTTCCCACCAGTTCCCCACAGGAAACAAGCATTTTCCACAACTTCCCCACGGTTCACAATTTCCACCACAATTCCCCTAATTTCCCAATGTGTCCCCCACTTTCCCCACAGTCAACCACATTTCCCCAGGTTCTCCACTGTTCGTCATTTGTCCCCACTCTTCTGCAGCAGTTTCCCACCATTGCTCCACTGTTTCCACTCCTCCTCATCTGTTCCCCATCTGTTCCCTACTGTTCCACAGCTATTTCCCACAAGTTGAACACTGTTTCCCATGGATCACCACTGTTCCCCCATTTCCAAATCTCTTTACCACTTATCCCCACTGCTCCCCCATTCTCCACAGTTCGCCATCTGTTCCACTCTCTACGCCATTGCACCAAACTGTTTTCCACAGTTCTTCAAAGTTCTCTAATTTTAATCAGCTGATACCAAACTGTTCCCCACTGTTACCCACTATTTGTCTCTTTTGCCCTCATTTCCCAATCTGTTCCCCACTTTCTGCCACATTTCCGCAAGTTCTCCACTCTTCACCGGTCTCCACAGTTCCGTAGCAGTTCACCACCATTTCACCATTGTTCCACACTGTTCGCGACAGTTCTCCAGCGGTTGTGCATCTCTTCTACACTGTTTCCCACAGCTTCTAACCTATTCACCACTGTTCCTCACATGTTCCCTACTGTTCCACAGCTGTATCCCACAAGTTTCATAATGTTCCCCATGGATACACTCTTACCCCATTTCCAAATCTGTATCCCACTTTTCCCCACTGTTCCCCCATTCTCCACAGTTCGCCATCTGTTGCACTCTCTACCCCATTGTACCAAACTCTTTTGCACAGTTCTTCAATGTTCCCCAATTTTAACCAGCTGATCCCACACTGTTCCCCACTGTTTCTCTCTGTTCCCAACGTTTTACACAATTTTGACCACCGTTCCCCGCTTTCCCCACTCTTCCACTCTGTTCCCTACTGCTCCCAAATTTTCTCCACTGTGCCCCCGCTCTCCACACTTCGCAATGTATTCCCCACTGCTCCCCACTATTCCCCTCTGTTCACCACTTTTTTGCAGTTTTCCCAGTTCCCTATCTGTTCCCTCTGTTCCTCAATGTTGCCATTTTTTGCCCACTATTCTCCACTTTTCCCCAGCTGTCCCCACGGTTTTTCCACTGTTCCTCAGTATTGTTCATCTGTCACACTCTTTTGACCACTGTTCCCCACGTTCTCCACGGTTCACCATCTGATCCCCTCTGCTCTCGCCAAATGCCCGCTGATCCCCAGTGTTCACAATTGTAACCCTCTCTTCCCCATTATTTCGCAATCTGTTTTCAACTGTTCCCCACTGTTCCTCTCAGTTCGCCACTGATCCCCACATTTCTACAATGTTCCCCACAGTTCTCCAGCTGTTCCCGAACTGTTTCCCTCTGTTACCCCATTCTCGATTGTTCGCCATCTGTTTCCTACTGTTCCCCAGTGCTTCCCACTGTTCTGCTCTGTTCCCCACTGATCCCCTCTATTCTTCACTGTAATGCAGTGTTCCTATCTGGTTCCCCCCTATTCCACTCTGTTCCCCTCTGCTCCCCATTATTTCCCTCAGTTCCCCACTGTTCTCCACTGTTCTGCATTTATCCATGCTGTTCCCATCTTTTCTCTCCATTCGTTAAAGTTCAGTGCGCCCTATCCACCAGCTGTTCCCGAGATGTTCCCCAAATGTTTTCCAATGTTCCTCACTGTTCCCCACCTGCCATACACTTTTAAACACCCTTCCCCACGTTTCACTATCTGTTCCCCACTGCTCTCCCCTTTTACGCTCTGTTCCCCACTGTTTACCAATGCTCCCTTCAGTTCCCCACTGTTCCCCAATTCCGCACTTTTACCCATATTGCCCACTGTTCCCCACATTTCTTCGCTCTATCCCACTGTTCTTCTCCTGTTCTGCAACTGTTCACCACCAAACTCTACTGTTTCCAAGCCGTGTTGCACATGTTCCCCACAGTTCCTCCCTGCATCCAATCAGTTCCACATCTGTTCTCCCTGCTCCCAACTCTTACCCTCTTTTCTCCACCATTCTGCAGTGTTCCCTACTCTTCCCATTTCCAAATTGTTACCACCTGCTCCCCACTATTCCCCTCCATTCCCCATTGTTCTGCAGTGTTGCCCACGATTCTAAACTGTTCATCATTTCTTCCACACTGTTCCCCATCCATTCAAAATAGGTTACCAGAGGTCCACGCTGTTCTTCAGCAGTTGTGCCCCATTACCCACTGCTCTCCACTGATTCCCTCATTTCCCAATATGTCCCCCACTTTCGCCACAGTCAACCACATTTCCCCAGGTTCTCCACTGTTCGTCATCTGTCCCCACTCTTCTGCAGCTATTTCCCACAAGTTGCACACTGTTTCCCATGGATCACTACTGTTACCCCATTTCCAAATCTCTTTACCACTTTTCCCCACTGATCCCCCATTCTCCACAGTTCGCCATCTGTTCCACTCTCTACGCCATTGCACCAAACTGTTTTCACAGTTCTTCAAAGTTCTCCAATTTTAACCAGCTGATACCAAACTGTTCCCCACTGTTCCCCACTATTTCTATCTTTTCCCCTCATTTCCCAATCTGTTTCCCACTTTCTGCCACATTTCCCCAAGTTCTCCACTCTTCACCGGTCTCAACAGTTCCGTAGCAGTTCACCACCATTTCACCATTGTTCCACACTGTTCGCCACATTTCTCCATCAGTTGTGCATCTCTTCTCCACTGTTTCCCACAGCTGCTTACCTATTCCACACTGTTCCCCACATGTTCCCTACTGTTCCACAGCTGTTTCCCACGTTCCCCTCTGTTCCCCACATAGACTCTACAATGCCCACTATTCACCGCAGTTCACCAACGGATTCCCACCAGTTCCCCACTGCACCCAGGCATTTTCAACAAGTTCCCCACTGTTCACACTTTCCCCCCAATTCCCCTTATTTCCCAATCTGTTCCCCACTTTCCCCACCGTTACCCACATTTCCCCAGGTCCTCCACTGTTCGCCATCTGTTACCTACTGTTCCACAGCTGTACCCCACAAGTTCCATAATGTTCCCCATGGACACCCACTCTTTCCCCATTTCCAAATCGGTTTCCCACTTTTCCCCACTGTTCCCCCATTCTCCACAGTTCGCCATCTGTTCCACTCTCAACCCCATTGTACCAAACTCTTTTGCACAGTTCTTCAATGTTCCCCAATTTTAACCAGCTGATCCCACACTGTTCCCCACTGTTTCTCTCTGTTCCATATCTTTAACACAATTTTGACCACCGTTCCCTGCATTCGCCACACTTCCACTCTGTTCCCCGCTGCTCCCAACATTTCTCCACTGTTCCCCCGCTCACCACACTTCGCAATGTATTCCCCACTGCTCCCCACTATTCCCCTCTGTTCACCACATTTCTGCAGTTTTCCCAGTTCCCCATCTGTTCCCTCTGTTCCTCAATAATGCCATTTGTTGCCCACTATTCTCCACTTTAACCCCAGCTGTCCCCAAGTTTCTCCCACTGTTCCCCACTATTGTCCACCTGTCACACTCTTTGACCACTGTTCCCCACGTTCTCCACGGTTCACCATCTGATCCCCACTGCTCTCGCCTGATACCCGCTGATCCCCAGTGTTCAGCATTGTAACCCTCTCTTCCCCATTATTTCGCAATCTGTTTTCAACTGTTCCCCACTGTTCCTCTCAGTTCGCCACTGATCCCCACATTTCTGCAATGTTCCCCACTGTTCTCCAGTTGTTCCCGAACTGTTTCCCTCTGTTACCCCATTCTTGATTGTTCGCCATCTGTTTCCTACTGTTCTCCAGTGCTTCCCACTGATCTGCTCTGTTCCCCACTGATCCCCTCTGTTCTTCACTGTAGTGCAGTGTTCCTATCTGATTCCCCCTATCCAACTCTGTTCGCCTCTGCTCCCCATTATTCCCCTCATTTCCCCGCTGTTCTCTACTGTTGTGCAGTTTTTCCTGCTGTTCCCATCTTATCTCTCCATTCGTTAATGTTCAGTGCGCCCTATCCACCAGCTGTTCCCGAGATGTTCCCCAAATGTTTTCCAGTGTTCCTCACTGTTCCCCACCTGCCACACTCTTTTAACCAGTCTTCCCCACGATTCACTATCTGTTCCCCACTGCTCTCCCCTTTAAAGCTCTGTTCCCCACTGTTACTAAATATTCCCTGTTCCACACTGTTTACCAATGCTCCCTTCAGTTCCTCACTGTTCCCCAATTCCGCACTTTTACCCATATTGACCACTGTTCCACACATTTCTCTGCTCTATCCCACTGTCCTTCACCTGGTCTGCAACTATTCTCCACCAAACTCCTCTGTTTCCCAGCCGTGTTGCACATGTTCCCCACAGTTCCTCCCTGCATCCAATCAGTTCCATATCTGTTCTCCCTGCTCCCAACTCTTACCCTCTTTTCTCCACCATTCTGCAGTGTTCCCTACTTTTCCCATTTCCTAATTGTTACAGCCTGCTCCCCACTAATTGCCTCCATTCCCTATTGTTCTGCAGTGTTGTCCACGATTCTAAACTGTTCATCATTCCTTGCACACTGTTCCACATCCGTTCAAAATAGTTTAACCAGAGGTCCACGCTGTTCCCCAGCAGTTGTCCCCCATTCTTCCACTGTTCTCCACTGATTCCCTCATTTCCCAATCTGTTCCCCACTTTCTGACACATTTCTCCAAGTTCTCCAGTCTTCACCGGGCCCCACAATTCCGCAGCATTTCACCACTGTTCCACACTGTTGCCACAGTTCTCCAGCGGTTGCGCATCTCTTCTCCACTGTTTCCCACTGCTGCTCACCTCTTCCCCACTGTTCCCCACCTATTCAAAACAGGTTACCAGAAGTCCCCGCTATTCCCCAGCAATTCTCCACCATTTCACCACTGTTCCCTACTGTTCCCCACACATGCCCACTGTTCAACATTAGTGCACCATCTGTTCTTCACTGTTCCTCACCTGTTCCTCTTTCCACATTGTTCCCCCTGCTCCACACCATTTCTCCACGCTTGCCCACTATTCACCACAGTTCACCATCGGTTTCCCACCAGTTCCCCACTGGAAACAAGCATTTCCGACAACTTCCCCACTGTTCACAATTTCCCCCACAATTCCCCTCATTTCCTAATGCGTCCCCCACTTTCCCCACAGTCAACGACATTTCCCCAGGATCTCCACTGTTCGTCACCTGTCCCCACTCTTCTGCAGCAGTTTCCCACCATTGCTCCACTGTCTCCCACTCCTCGTCACCTCTTCCCCATCTGTTCCCTACTGTTCCACAGCTATTTCCCACAAGTTGCACACTGTTTCCCATGGATCACCACTGTTCCCCCATTTCCAAATCTCTTTACCTCTTTTCCCGACTGCTCCCCCATTCTCCACAGTTCGCCATCTGTTCCACTCTCTACGCCATTGCACCAAACTGTTTTCCACAGTTCTTCAATGTTCTCCAATTTTAACCAGCTGATACCAAACTGTTTCCCACTGTTTCCCACTATTTATCTCTGTTCCCCTCATTTCCCTATCTGTTCCCCACTTTCTGCCACATTTCCCCAAGTTCTCCACTCTTGACCGGTGTCCACAGTTCCGTAGCAGTTCACCACTATTTCACCATTGTTCCACACTGTTCGCCACAGTTCTCCAGCGGTTGTGCATCTTTTCTCCACTGTTTCCCACAGCTCCTCACCGATTCCCCACTGTTTCCCACAAGTCCCCTACTGTTCCACAGCTGTTTCCCACATTCCCCACTGTTCCCCACATAGACTCTATAATGCCCACTATTCACCACAGTTCACTATCAGTTTCCCACCAGTTCCCCACTGCATCAGAGCATTTTCCAGAAGTTCCCCACTGTTCACTCTTTCCCCCCAGTTCCCCTCATTTCCCAATCTGTTCCCCACTTTCCCCACCGTTACCCAAATTTCCCCAGGTTCTCCACTGTTCGTCATCTGTCTCCACGCTACTGCTGCATTTCCCCACCATTGCTCCACTGTTTCCTACCGCTCCCCTCCTGTTCCCCACTGTTCGCCACCTGTTCCCTACTGTTCCACAGCTGTATCCCACAAATTCAATAATGTTCCCCATGGATACCCACACTTTCCCCATTTCCAAATCTGTTTCCCACTTTTCCCCACTGTTCCCCCATTCTCCACAGTTCGCCATCTGTTCCACTCTCTACCCCATTGTACCAAACTCTTTTCCACAGTTCTTCAATGTTCCCCAATTTTAACCAGCTGATCGCACACTGTTCCCCACTGTTTCTCTCTGTTCCTAAATCTTACAAAATATTGACCACCGTTCCCCTCATTCCCCACTCTTCCACTCTGTTCCCCACTGTTACCCTCTGTTCTTCACTGTTACCCCGCTCTCCACCTTAACATTATATTCCCCCCTGCTCCCCATTATTCCCCTCTGTTCACCACATTTCTGCAGTTTTCCCAGTTCCCTATCTGTTCCCTCTCTTCCACAATGTTGCCATTTGTTGCCCACTATTCTCCATTTTTTCCCAGCTGTCCCTACGGTTTTCCCACTGTTCCCCATTATTGTCCACTAGTCACACTCTTTTGACCACTGTTCCCCACGTTTTCCACTGTTCACCATCTGATCCCCACTGCTCTCACCTAATACCCGCTGATCCCCAGTGTTCACCATTGTTCCCCTCTCTTCCCCATTATTTCGAAATCTGTTTTCAACTGTTCCCCAATGTTCCTCTCAGTTCGCCACTGATCCCAACATTTCTATAATGTTCCCCACCGTTCTCCAGTTGTTCCCGAAATTTTTCCCTCTGTTACCCCATTCTCGATTGTTCGCCATCTGTTTCCTACTGTTCCCCAGTGCTTCCCACTGTTCTGCTCTGTTCCCCACTGCTCCCCTCTGTTCTTCACTGTTGTGCAGTTTTCCTATCTGTTTGCCCCCTATTCCGCTCTGTTCCCCTCTGCTCCCCATTATTCCCTTCAGTTCCCCGCTGTTCTCCACCGTTCTGCAGTTTTCCCAGTTCCCCATCTATTCCCTCTGTTCCTCAATGTTGCCATTTGTTGCCCACTATTCTCCACTTTTCCCCAGCTGTCCCCAAGGTTTTCCCACTGTACCCCACTATTGTCCACCTGTCACACTCTTTTTACCACTATCCCCACGTTTTCCGTGGTTCACAAACTGATCCCCACTGCTCTCGCTTAATCGCCGCTGATCCCCAGTGTTCACCATTGTTCACCTCTCTTCCCCATTATTTCGCAATCTGTTTTCAACTTTTCCCCACTGTTCCTCTCAGTTTCCAACTTATCCACACATTTCTACAATGTTCCCCACTGTTCTCCAGCTATTCCCGAACTGTTTCCCTCTGTTACCCCATTCTCGATTGTTCACCATCTCATTCCTACTGTTCCCCAGTGCTTCCCACTGTTCTGCTCTGTTCACCACTGCTCCCCTCTGTTCTTCACTGCAGTGCAGTGTTCCTATCTGGTTCCCCGCTATTCCACTATGTTGCCCTCTGCTCCCCATTATTCCCCTCATTTCCCCGCTGTTCTCTACTGTTGTGCAGTTTTTCCTGCTGTTCCCGTCTTATCTCTCCATTCGTTAATGTTCAGTGCGCCTTAATCACCATCTGTTCCCGAGATGTTCCCCAAATGTTTTCCAGTGTTCCTCACTGTTCCCCACCTGCCACACTCTTTTAACCAGTCTTCCCCACGATTCACTATCTGTTCCCCACTGCTCTCCCCTTTAAAGCTCTGTTCCCCACTGTAACTAAATATTCCCTGTTCCCCACTGTTTACCAATGCTCCCTTCAGTTCCTCACTGTTCCCCAATTCCGCACTTTTACCCATATTGACCACTGTTCCACACATTTTCCCGCTCTATCCCACTGTCCTTCACCTGGTCTGCAACTATTCCCCACCAAATTCCACTGTTTCCCAGCCATGTTGCACATGTTCCCCACAGTTCCTACCTGCATCCAATCAGTTCCATATCTGTTCTCCCTGCTCCCAACTCTTACCCTCTTTTCTCCACCATTCTGCAGTGTTCCCTACACTTCCCTTTTCCTAATTGTTACCGCCTGCTCCCCACTATTTCCCTCCATTCCCCATCGTTCTGCAGTGTTGCCCACGATTCTAAACTGTTCATAATTTCTTCCACACCGTTCCCCATCCGTTCAAAATAGGTTAACCCGAGGTCCACGCTGTTCCCCAGCAGTTGTCCCCCATTCCCCCACTGTTCTCCACTAATCCCCTCATTTCCCAATCTGTTCCCCACTTTCTGCCACATTTCTCCAAGTTCTCCACTATTCACTGGACCCCACAATTCTGCAGCATTTCACCACCATTTCACCACTGTTCCCCAACGTTGCCACAGTTCTCCAGCGGTTGCGCATTTCTTCTCCACTGTTTCCCACAGCTTCTCACCTCTTCCCCACTGTTCCCCACCTGTTCATAACAGGTTACAAGAAGTCCCCGCTATTCCCCAGCAGTTCTCCACCATTTCACCACTGTTCCCTACTGTTCCCCACACTTGCACACTGTTCACAATTAGTGCACCATCTGTTCTTCACTGTTCCTCACCTGTTCCTCTTTCCACATTGTTCCCCCTGCTCCACACCATTTCTCCACGCTTGCCCACTATTCACCACAGTTCACCGTCGGTTTCCCACCAGTTCCCCACTGGAAACAAGCATTTCCGACAACTTCCCCACTGTTCACAATTTCCCCCACAATTCCCCTCATTTCCTAATGCGTCCCCCACTTTCCCCACAGTCAACTACATTTCCCCAGTTTCTCCACTGTTCGTCATCTGTCCCCACGCTTCTGCTGCATTTCCCCACCATTGCTCCACAGTTTTCTACTGCTGCCCACCTGTTCCCCACTGTTCGCCATCTGTTCCCTACTGTTCCACAGCTGTATCCCACAAGTTCAATAATGTTCCCCATGGATACCCACTCTTTCCCCATTTCCAAATCTGTTTCCCACTTTTCCCCACTGTTCCCCCATTCACCACAGTTCGCCATCTGTTCCACTCTCTACCCCATTGTACCAAACTCTTTGGCACAGTTCTTCAATGTTCCCCAATGTTAACAAGCTGATCCCGCACTGTTCCCCACTGTTTACCAATGCTCCCTTCAGTTCTCCACTATTCCCCAATTCCGCACATTTACCCATATTGCCCACTGTTCCCCACATTTCTTCGCTCTATCCCACTGTTCTTCACTTGTTCTGCAACTGGTCCCCATCAAACTCTACTGTTTCCCAGCCGTGTTGCACATGTTCCACACAGTTCCTCCCTGCATCCAATCAGTTCCACATCTGTTCTCCCTGCTCCCAACTCTTACACTCTTTTCTCCACCATTCTGCAGTGTTCCCTACTCTTCCCATTTCCTAATTGTTACCGCCTGCTCCCCACTATTCCCCTCCATTCCCCATTATTCTGCAGTGTTGCCCACGATTCTAAACTGTTCATCATTTCTTGCACACTGCTCCCCATCCGTTCAAAATAGTTTAACCAGTGGTCCACGCTGTTCCCCAGCAGTTTCCCCCCATTACCCCACTGTTCTCCACTGATCCACGCATTTCCCAATCTGTTCCCCACTTTCCCCACCGTTACCCACATTTCCCCAGGTTCTCCACTGTTCTTCATCTGTCCCCACGCTTCTGCTGCATTTCCCCTTCATTGCTCCACTGTTTCCTACTTCTCCCCTCCTGTTCCCCACTGTTCGCCACCTGTTCCCTACTGTTCCACAGCTGTATCCCACAAATTCAATGATGTTCCCCATGGATACCCACTCTTTCCCCATTTCCAAATCTGTTTCCCACTTTTCCCCACTGTTACCCCATTCTCCACAGTTCGCCATCTGTTCCACTCTCTACCCCATTGTACCAAACTCTTTTCCACAGTTCTTCAATGTTCCCCAATTTTAACCAGCTGATCGCACACTGTTCCCCACTGTTTCTCTCTGTTCATAAATTTTACAAAATATTGACCACCGTTGACCGCATTCCCCACTCTTCCACTCTGTTCCCCACTGCTCCCCTCTGTTCTTCACTCTTACCCCGCTCTCCACCTTCACAATATATTCCCCATTGCTCCCCATTATTCCCCTCTGTTCACCACATTTCTGCAGTTTTCCCAGTTCCCTATCTGTTCCCTCTCTTCCTCAATGTTGCCATTTTTTGTCCACTATTCTCCACTTTTCCCCAGCTGTCCCCACGGTTTTCCCACTGTTCCCCATTATTGTCCACCTGTCACACTCTTTTGACCACTGTTCCCCACGTTCTCCATGGTTCACCATCTGATCCCCACTGCTCTCGCCTAATACCCGCTGATGCCCAGTGTTCACCATTGTTCCCCTCTATTCCCCATTATTTCGAAATCTGTTTTCAACTGTTTTCCACTGTTCCTCTCAGTTCGCCACTGATCCCCACATTTCTACAATGTTCCCCACTGTTCTCCAGTTGTTCCCGAACTTTTTCCCTCTGTTACCCCATTCTCGATTGTTCGCCATCTGTTTCTTACTGTTCCCCAGTGCTTCCCACTGTTCTTCACTGTAGTGCAATGTTCCTATCTGGTTCCCCCCTATCCAACTCTGTTCGCCTCTGCTCCCCATTATTCCCCTCAGTTCCCCGTTGTTCTGTACTGTTCTTCAGTTTCCCCTTCTGTTCCCATATTTTCTCTCCATTCGTTAATGTTCAGTGCGCCCTATCCACCAGCTGTTCCCGAGAAGTTCCCAAAATGTTTTCCTCACTGTTCCCAACCTGCCACACACTTTTAACCACTCTACCCCACAATTCACTATCTGTTCCCCACGGCTCTCCCCTTTTAAGCTCTGTTCCCCACTGTTACGAATTATTCACTGTTCCCCACTGTTTACCAATGCTCCCTTCAGTTCCCCACTGTTCCCCAATTCTGCACTTTTTCCTATATTGCCCACTGTTCCCCACATATCTTCACGCTATCCCACTGTTCTTCACCTGGTCTGCAACTGTTCCCCATCAAACTCTACTGTTTCCCAGACATGTTGCACCTGTTACCCACAGTTCCTCCCTGCATCCAATCAGTTCCACATCTGTTTTTCATGCTCCCAACTCTTACCCTCTTTTCTCCACCATTCTGCTGTGTTCCCTACCCTTCCCATTTCCTAATTGTTACTGCCTGCTCCCCACTATTCCCATCCATTCCCCATTGTTCTGCAGTGTTGCCCACGATTCTAAACTGTTCATCATTTCTTCCACCCTGTTCCCCATCCGTTCAAAATAGGTTAACCAGAGGTCCATGCTGTTCCCCAGCAGTTGTCCACCATTCCCCCACTGTTCTCCACTGATCCCCTTATTTCCCAATCTGTTCCCCACTTTCTGCCACATTTTTCCAAGTTCTCCACTCTTCACCAGACCCCACAATTACGCAGCATTTCACCATCATTTCATCACTGTACCTCACTGTTGCCACAGTTCTCCAGTGGTTGCTCATCTCTTCTCCACTGTTTCCCACAGCTCCTCACCTCTTTCCCACTGTTCCCCACCTGTTCATAACAGGTTACCAGAAGTCCCCGCTATTCCCCAGCAGTTCTCCACCATTTCATCACTGTTCACTACTGTTCCCCACACTTGCCCACTGTTCACCATTAGTGCACCATCTGTTCTTCACTGTTCCTCACCTGTTCCTCTTTCCACATTGTTCCCCCTGCTCCACACCATTTCTCCACGCTTGCCCACTATTCACCACAGTTCACCGTCGGTTTCCCACCAGTTCCCCACTGGAAACAAGCATTTCCCACAACTTCCCCACTGTTCACAATTTCCCCCACAACTCCACTCATTTCCTAATGCGTCCCCCACTTTCCCCACAGTCAACTACATTTCCCCAGGTTCTCCACTGTTCGGCATCTGTTCCCACGCTTCTGCTGCATTTCCCCACCATTGCTCCACTGTTTCCTACTGCTAACCTCCTGTTCCCCAATGTTCGCCATCTGTCATCTGTTCCCTACTGTTCCGCAGCTGTATCCCACAAGTTCAATAATGTTCCCCATGGATACCCACTCTTTCCCCAATTCCAAATCTGTTTCCCACTTTTCCCCACTGTTCCCCCATTCTCCACAATTCGCCAACTCTACCACTCTCTATCCCATTGTACCAAACTCTTTTCCACAGTTCTTCAAGGTTCCCCAATTTTAACCAGCTGATCCCACACTGTTCCCCACCCTTTCTCTCTGTTCCCAAACTTTTACACAATTATGACCACCGTTCCCTACATTCCACACTCTTCCACTCTGTTCCCCACTGCTCCCAACTTTTCTCCACTGTTTCCCCACTCTCCACCTTCACAATATATTCCCCATTGCTCCCCATTATTCCCCTCTGTTCACCACATTTCTGCAGTTTTCCCAGTTCCCTATCTGTTCACTCTCTTCCTCAATGTTGCCATTTTATGTCCACTATTCTCCACATTTCCCCAGCTGTCCCCACAGTTTTCCCACTGTTCCCCATTATTGTCCACCTGTCACACTCTTTTGACCACTGTTCCCCACGTTCTCAATGGTTCACAATCTGATCCCAACTGCTCTCACCTAATACCCGCTGATCCCCAGTGTTCACCATTGTTCCCTTCTATTCCCCACTATTTCGAAATCTGTTTTCAACTGTTTCCCACTGTTCCTCTCAGTTCGCCACTGATCCCCACATTTCTACAATGTTCCCCACTGTTCTCCAGTTGTTCCCGAACTTTTCCCTCTGTTACCCCATTCTCGATTGTTCGCCATCTGTTTCTTACTGTTCCCCAGTGCTTCCCACTGTTCTTCACTGTAGTGCAATGTTCCTATCTGTTTCCCCCCTATCCAACTGTGTTACCCTCTGCTCCCCATTATTCCCCTCAGTTCCCCGTTGTTCTGTACTGTTCTGCAGTTTCTCCTTCTGTTCCCATATTTTATCTCCATTCGTTAATGTTCTGTGCGCCCTATCCACCAGCTGTTCCTGAGAAGTTCCCAAAATATTTTCCTCACTGTCCCCAACCTGCCACACACTTTTAACCACTCTTCCCCACGATTCACTATCTGTTCCCCACGGCTCTCCCCTTTTAAGCTCTGTTCCCCACTGTTACGAATTATTCACTGTTCCCCACTGTTTACCAATGCTCCCTTCAGTTCCACACTGTTCCCCAATTCAGCACTTTTACCCATATTGCCCACTTTTCCCCACATTTCTTTGCTCTATCCCACTGTTCTTCACCTGTTCTGCAACTGTTCCCCATCAAACTCTACTGTTTCCCTGCTGTGTTGCACATGTTCCACATAGTTCCTCCCTGCATCCAATCAGTTCCACATCTGTTCTCCCTGCTCCCAACTCTTACCCTCTTTTCTCCACCATTCTGCAGTGTTCCCTACTCTTCCCATTTCCTAATTGTTACCGCCTGCTCCCCACTATTCTCCTCCATTCCACATTGTTCTGCATTGTTGCCCACATTTCTAAACTGTTCATCATTTCTTGCACACTGCTCCCCATCCGTTCAAAATAGGTTAACCAGAGGTCCACGCTGTTCCCCAGCAGTTGCCCCTATTCCCCCACTGTTCTCCACTGATCCCCTCATTTCCCAATCTGTTCCCCACTTTCCCCACGGTTACCCACATTTCCGCAGGTTCTCCACTGTTCGTCATCTGTTCCCACGCTTCTGCTGCATTTCCCCACCATTGCTCCACTGTTACCTACTGCTAACCTCCTGTTCCCCACTGTTCACCATCTGTTCCCTACTGTTCCGCAGCTGTATCCCACAAGTTCAATAATGTTCCCCATGGATACCCACTCTTTCCCCATTTCCAAATCTGTTTCCCACTTTTCCCCACTGTTCCCCCATTCTCCACAGTTCACCAGCTCTACCACTCTCTACCCCATTGTACCAAACTCTTTTCCACAATTCTTCAAGGTTCCCCAATTTTAACCAGTTGATCCCACACTGTTCCCCACTCTTTCTCTCTGTTCCCAAACTTTTACACAATTTTGACCACCGTTCCCTACATTCCACACTCTTCCACTCTGTTCCCCACTGCTCCCAACTTTTCTCCACTGTTCTCCCACTCTCCACCTTCACAATATATTCCCCATTGCTCCCCATTATTCCCCTCTGTTCACCACATTTCTGCAGTTTTCCCAGTTCCCTATCTGTTCCCTCTCTTCCTCAATGTTGCCATTTTTTGTCCACTATTCTCCACTTTTCCCCAGCTGTTCCCACGGTTTTCCCACTGTTCACCATTATTGTCCACCTGTCACGCTCTTTTGACCACTGTTCCCCACGTTCTCCATGGTTCACCATCTGATCCCCACTGCTCTCGCCTAATACCCGCTGATCCCCAGTGTTCACCATTGTTCCCCTCTATTCCCCATTATTTCGAAATCTGTTTTCAACTGTTTCCCACTGTTCCTCTCAGTTCGCCACTGATCCCCACATTTCTACAATGTTCCCCACTGTTCTCCAGTTGTTCCCGAACTTTTTCCCTCTGTTACCCCATTCTCGATTGTTCGCCATCTGTTTCTTACTGTTCCACAGTGCTTCCCACTGTTCTTCACTGTAGTGCAATGTTCCTATCTGGTACCCCCCTATCCAACTCTGTTCCCCTCTGCTCCCCATTATTCCCCTCAGTTCCCCGTTGTTCTGTACTGTTCTGCAGTTTCCCCTTCTGTTCCCATATTTTCTCTCCATTCGTTAATGTTCAGTGCGCCCTATCCACCAGCTGTTCCCGAGAAGTTCCCAAAATATTTTCCTCACTGTCCCCAACCTGCCACACACTTTTAACCACTCTTCCCCATGATTCACTATCTGTTCCCCACGGCTCTCCCCTTTTAAGCTCTGTTCCCCACTGTTACGAATTATTCACTGTTCCCCACTGTTTACCAATGCCCCCTTCAGTTCCCCACTGTTCCCCAATTCAGCACTTTTACCCATATGGCCCACTGTTCCCCACATTTCTTCGCTCTATCCCACTGTTCTTCACCTGTTCTGCAACTGTTCCCCATCAAACTCTACTGTTTCCCTGCTGTGTTGCACATGTTCCACATAGTTCCTCCCTGCATCCAATCAGTTCCACATCTGTTCTCCCTGCTCCCAACTCTTACCCTCTTTTCTCCACCATTCTGCAGTGTTCCCTACTCTTCCCATTTCCTAATTGTTACCGCCTGCTCCCCACTATTCTCCTCCATTCCCCATTGTTCTACATTGTTGCCCACGATTCTAAACTGTTCATCATTTCTTGCACACTGCTCCCCATCCGTTCAAAATAGGTTAACCAGAGGTCCACGCTGTTCCCCAGCAGTTGCCCCTATTGCCCCACTGTTCTCCACTGATCCCCTCATTTCCCAATGTTCCCCACTTTCCCCACGGTTACCCACATTTCCGCAGGTTCTCCACTGTTCGTCATCTGTTCCCACGCTTCTGCTGCATTTCCCCACCATTGCTCCACTGTTTCCTACTGCTAACCTCCTGTTCCCCACTGTTCGCCATCTGTTCCCTACTGTTCCGCAGCTGTATCCCACAAGTTCAATAATGTTCCCCATGGATACCCACTCTTTCCCCATTTCCAAATCTGTTTCCCACTTTTCCCCACTGTTCCCCCATTCTCCACAGTTCGCCAACTCTACCACTCTCTACCCCATTGTACCAAACTCTTTTCCACAATTCTTCAAGGTTCCCCAATTTTAACCAGTTGATCCCACACTGTTCCCCACTCTTTCTCTCTGTTCCCAAACTTTTACACAATTTTGACCACCATTCCCTACATTCCACACTCTTCCACTCTGTTCCCCACTGCTCCCAACTTTTCTCCACTGTTCCCCCACTCTCCACCTTCACAATATATTCCCCATTGCTCCCCATTATTCCCCTCTGTTCTCCACATTTCTGCAGTTTTCCCAGTTCCCCATCTGTTCCCTCTCTTCCTCAATGTTGCCATTTTTTGTCCACTATTCTCCACTTTTCCCCAGCTGTCCAGTGGGAAAACACTGTTCCCCATTATTGTCCACATGTCACGCTCTTTTGACCACTGTTCCCCACGTTCTCCACGGTTCACCATCAGATCTCCACTGCTCTCGCCTTATACCCGCTGATCCCCAGTGTTCACCATTGTTCCCCTCTATTCCCCATTATTTCGAAATCTGTTTTCAACTGTTTCCCACTGTTCCTCTCAGTTCGCCACTGATCCCCACATTTCTACTATGTTCCCCACTGTTCTCCAGTTGTTCCCGAACTTTTTCCCTCTGTTATCCCATTCTCGATTGTTCGCCATCTGTTTCTTACTGTTCCCCAGTGCTTCCCACTGTTCTTCACTGTAGTGCAATGTTCCTATCTGGGTCCCCCCTATCCAACTCTGTTCCACTCTGCTCACCATTATTCCCCGCAGTTCCCCGTTGTTCTGTACTGTTCTGCAGTTTTGTCTTCTGTTCCCATATTTTCTCTCCATTCATTAATGTTCAGTGCGCCCTATCCACCAGCTGTCCCTGAGAAGTTCCCAAAATGTTTTCCAATGTTCCTCACTGTTCCCAACCTGCCACACACTTTTAACCACTCTTCCCCACGATTCACTATTTGTTCCCCACGGCTCTCCCCTTTTAAGCTCTGTTCCCCACTGTTACGAATTATTCACTGTTCCCCACTGTTTACCAATGCTCCCTTCAGTTCCCCACTGTTCCCCAATTCAGCACTTTTACCCATATTGCCCACTGTTCCCCACATTTCTTTGCTCTATCCCACTGTTCTTCACCTGTTCTGCAACTGTTCCCCATCAAACTCTACTGTTTCCCTGCTGTTTTGCACATGTTCCATATAGTTCCTCCCTGCATCCAATCAGTTCCACATCTGTTCTCCCTGCTCCCAACTCTTACCCTCTTTTCTCCACCATTCTGCAGTGTTCCCTACTCTTCCCATTTCCTAATTGTTACCGCCTGCTCCCCACAATTCTCCTCTATTCCCCATTGTTCTGCATTGTTGCCCACGATTCTAAACTGTTCATCATTTCTTGCACACTGCTCCCCATCCGTTCAAAATAGGTTAACCAGAGGTCCACGCTGCTCCCCAGCAGTTGCCCCTATTCCCCCACTGTTCTCCACTGATCCCCTCATTTCCCAATCTGTTCCCCACTTTCCCCACGGTCACCCACATTTCCGCAGGTTCTCCACTGTTCGTCATCCATCTGTTCCCACGCTTCTGCTGCATTTCCCCACCATTGCTCCACTGTTTCCTACTTCTAACCTCCTGTTCCCCACTGTTCGCCATCTGTTCCCTACTGTTCCGCACCTGTATCCTACAAGTTCAATAATGTTCCCCATGGATACCCACTCTTTCCCCATTTCCAAATCTGTTTCCCACTTTTCCCCACTGTTCCCCCATTCTCCACAGTTCGCCAACTCTACCACTCTCTACCCCATTGTACCAAACTCTTTTCCACAATTCTTCAAGATTCCCCAATTTTAACCAGCTGATCCCACACTGTTCCCCACTCTTTCTCTCTGTTCCCAAACTTTTACACAATTTTGACCACCGTTCCCTACATTCCACCCTCTTCCACTCTGTTCCCCACTGCTCCCACCTTTTCTCCACTGTTCCCCCACTCTCCACCTTCACAATATATTCCCCATTGCTCCCCATTATTCCCCTCTGTTCACCACATTTCTGCAGTTTTCCCAGTTCCCTATCTGTTCCCTCTGTTCCTCAATGTTGCCATTTTTTGCCAACTATTCTCCACTTTTCCCCAGCTGTCCCCACGGTTTTCCCACTTTCCCCACATTTCTTCACTCTATCCCACTGTTCTTCACCTGGCCTGCAACTGTTCCCCACCAAAATCTACTGTTTAACAGCCGTGTTGCACCTGTTACCCACAGTTCCATCCTGCATCCAATCAGTTGGATGTTCTCCCTGCTCCCAACTCTTACCCACTTTTCTCCACCATTCTGCAGTGTTCCCTACTCTTCCCATTTTCTAATTGTTACCGCCTGCTCCCCATTATTCCCATCCATTCCCCATTGTTCTGCAGTGTTGCCCACTATTCTAAACTATTCATCATTTCTTCCACACTGTTCCCCATCCGTTCAAAATAGGTTAACCAGAGGTCCATGCTGTTCCCCAGCAGTTGTCCCCATTCCCCCACTGTTCTCCACTGATCCCCTTATTTCCCAATCTGTTCCCCACTTTCTGCCACATTTCTCCAAGTTCTCCACTCTTCACCGGACCCCACAATTACGCAGCATTTCACCTTCATTTCACCACTGTTCCACACTGTTGCCACAGTCCTCCAGTGGTTGCTCATCTATTCTCCACTGTTTCCCACAGCTCCTCACCTCTTCCCCACTGTTCCCCACCTGTTCATAACAGGTTACCAGAAGTCCCCGCTATTCCCCAGCAATTCTCCACCATTTCACCACTGTTCCCTACTGTTCCCCACACTTGCCCACTGTTCACCATTAGTGCACCATCTGTTCTTCACTGTTCCTCACCTGTTCCTCTTTCCACATTGTTCCCCCTGCTCCACACCATTTCTCCACGCTTGCCCACTATTCACCACAGTTCACCGTCGGTTTCCCACCAGTTCCCCACTGGAAACAAGCATTTCTCACAACTTCCCCACTGTTCACAATTTCCCCCACAATTCCCCTCATTTCCTAATGCGTCCCCCACTTTCCCCACAGTCAACTACATTTCCCCAGGTTCTCCACTGTTCGGCATCTGTCCCTATGCTTCTGCTGCATTTCCCCACCATTGCTCCACAGTTTCCTACTGCTACCCACCTGTTCCCCACTGTTCCCTACTGTTCCACAGCTGTATCCCACAACTACCATTATGTTCCCCTTGGATACCCACTCTTTCCCCATTTCCAAATCTGTTTCCCACTTTTCCCCACTGTTCCCCAATTCTCCACAGTGCGCCATCTGGTCCACTCTCTACCCCATTGTACCAAACTATTTTGCACAGTTGTTCAATGCTCCCCAATTTTAACCAGCTGATCCCACACTGTTCCCCACTGTTTACCAATGCTCCCTTCAGTTGCTCACTGTTCCCCAATTCAGCACTTTTACCCATATTTCCCACTGTTCACCACATTTCTTCGCTCTATCCCACTGTTCTTCACCTGTTTTGCAAATGTTCCCCATCAAACTCTACTGTTTCCCAGCTGTGTTGCACATGTTCCACATAGTTCCTCCCTGCATCCAATCAGTTCCACATCTGTTTTCCATGCTCCCAACTCTTACCCTCTTTTCTCCACCATTCTGCAGTGTTCCCTACTCTTCCCATTTCCTAATTGTTACCGCCTGCTCCCCACTATTCTCCTCCATTCCCCATTGTTCTGCATTGTTGCCCACGATTCTAAACTGTTCATCATTTCTTGCACACTGCTCCCCATCCGTTCAAAAGAGTTTAACCAGAGGTCCACGCTGTTCCCCAGCAGTTGCCCCTATTCCCCCACTGTTCTCCACTGATCCCCTCATTTCCCAATCTGTTCCCCACTTTCCCCACGGTTACCCATATTTCCGCAGGTTCTCCACTGTTCGCCATCTGTTCCCTACTGTTCCGCAGCTGTATCCCACAAGTTCAATAATGTTCCCCATGGATACCCAGTCTTTCCCCATTTCCAAATCTGTTTCCCACTTTTCCCCACTGTTCCCCCATTCTCCACAATTCGCCAACTCTACCACTCTCTACCCCATTGTACCAAACTCTTTTCCACAGTTCTTCAAGGTTCCCCAATTTTAACCAGCTGATCCCACACTGTTCCCCACTCTTTCTCTCTGTTCCCAAACTTTTACACAATTTTGACCACCATTCCCTACATTCCACACTCTTCCACTCTGTTCCCCACTGATCCCAACTTTTCTCCACTGTTCCCCCACTCTCCACCTTCACAATATATTCCCCATTGCTCCCCATTATTCCCCTCTGTTCACCACATTTCTGCAGCAGTTTTCCCAGTTCCCTATCTGTTCCCTCCCTTCCTCATTGTTGCCATTTTTTGTCCAATATTCTCCACTTTTCCCCAGCTGTCCCCACGGTTTTCCCACTGTTCCCCATTATTGTCCACCTGTCGCACTCTTTTGACCACTGTTCCCCACGTTCTCCACGGTTCACCATCTGATCCCCACTGCTCTCGCCTAATACCTGCTGATGCCCAGTGTTCACCATTGTTCCCCTCTATTCCCCATTATTTCGAAATCTGTTTTCAACTGTTTCCCACTGTTCCTCTCAGTTCACCACTGATCCCCACATTTCTACAATGTTCCCCACTGTTCTCCAGTTGTTCCCGAACTTTTTCCCTCTGTTACCCCATTCTCGATTGTTCGCCATCTGTTTCTTAATGTTCCCCAGTGCTTCCCACTGTTCTTCACTGTAGTGCAATGTTCCTATCTGGTTCCCCCCTATCCAACTCTGTTCCACTCTGCTCCCCATTATTCCTCTCAGTTCCCCGTTGTTCTGTACTGTTCTGCAGTTTTCCCTTCTGTTCCCATGTTTTCTCTCCATTCATTAATGTTCAGTGCGCCCTATCCACCAGCTGTTCCAGAGAAGTTCCCAAAATGTTTTCCAATGTTCCTCACTGTTCCTAACCTGCCACACACTTTTAACCACTCTTCCCCACGATTCACTATCTGTTCCCCACGGCTCTCCCCTTTTAAGCTCTGTTCCCCACTGTTATGAATTATTCACTGTTCCCCACTGTTTACCAATGCTCCCTTCAGTTCCCCACTGTTCCCCAATTCCGCACTTTTACCTATATTGCCCACTGTTCCCCACATTTCTTTGCTCTATCCCACTGTCCTTCACCTGGTCTGCAACTATTCCCCACCAAATTCCACTGTTTCCCAGCCATGTTGCACATGTTCCCCACAGTTCCTCCCTGCATCCAATCAGTTCCATATCTGTTCTCCCTGCTCCCAACTCTTACCCTCTTTTCTCCACCATTCTGCAGTGTTCCCTACTCTTCCCATTTCCTAATTGTTACCGCCTGCTCCCCACTATTCCCATCCATTCCCCATTGTTCTGCAGTGTTGCCCACGATTCTAAACTGTTCATCATTTCTTCCACACTGCTCCCCATCCGTTCAAAATAGGTTAACCAGAGGTCCACGCTGCTCCCCAGCAGTTGCCCCTATTCCCCCACTGTTCTCCACTGATCCCCTCATTTCCCAATCTGTTCCCCACTTTCTGCCACTTTTCTCCAAGTTCTCCACTCTTCCCCGGACCCCACAATTACGCAGCATTTCACCACTGTTCCACACTGTTGCCACAGTTCTTCAGCGGCTGCTCATCTTTTCTACACTGTTTCCCACAGCTCCTCACCTCTTCCCCACTGTTCCCCACCTGTTCATAACAGGTTACCAGAAGTCCCCGCTATTCCTCAGCAGTTCTCCATCATTTCACCACTGTTCCCTACTGTTCCCCACACTTGCCCACTGTTCACCATTAGTGAACCATCTGTTCTTCACTGTTCCTCACCTGTTCCTCTTTCCACATTGTTCCCCCTGCTCCACACCATTTCTCCACGCTTGCCCACTATTCACCACAGATCACCATCGGTTTTCCACCAGTTCCCCACTGGAAACGAACATTTTCCACAACTTCCCCTCTGTTCACAATTTCCCCCACAATTCCCCTCATTTACTAATGTGTCCCACACTTTCCCCACAGTCAACCACATTTCCCAGGTTCTCCACTGTTTGTCATCTGTCCCCACTCTTCTGCAGCTGTTTCCCACCATTGCTCCACTGTTTCCCACTCCTCCTCACCTGTTCCCCATCTGTTCCCTACTGTTCCACAGCTATTTCCCACAAGTTGCACACTGTTTCCCATGGATCACCACTGTTCCCCAATTTCCAAATCTCTTTACCACTTTTCCCCACTGCTCCCCCAGTCTCCACAGTTCGCCATCTGTTCCACTCTCTACGCCTTTGCGCCAAACTGTTTTCCACAGTTCTTCAATGTTCTCCAATTTTAACCAGCTGAAAGCAAAGTGTTCCCCACTGTTCCCCACTATTTCTCTCTGTTCCCCTCATTTCCCAATCTGTTTCCCACTTTCTGCCACATTTCCCCAAGTTCTCCACTCTTCACCGGTCTCCACAGTTCCGTAGCAGTTCACCACCATTTCACCATTGTTCCACACTGTTCGCCACAGTTCTCCAGTGGTTGTGCATCTCTTCTCCACTGTTTCCCACAGCTCCTCACCTATTCCCCACTGTTCCCCACTATTTCTCTCTGTTCCCCTCATTTTCCAATCTGTTCCCCACTTTCTGCCACATTTCCCCAAGTTCTCCACTCTTCACCGGTCTCCACAGTTCCGTAGCAGTTCACCACCATTTCACCATTGTTCCACACTGTTCGCCACAGTTCTACAGCGGTTGTGCATCTCTTCTCCACTGTTTCCCACAGCTCCTCAACTATTCCCCACTGTTTTCCACATGTTCCCTACTGTTCCACAGCTGTTTCCCACATTCCCCACTGTTCCCCACATAGACTCTATAATGCCCACTATTCACCACAGTTCACCATCGGTTTCCCACCAGTTCCCCAATGCACAAAAGCCTTTCCACAAGTTCACCACTGTTCACACTTTCCCCCAATTTCCCTCATTTCCCAATATGTTCCCCACTTTCCCCACCATTACCCACATTTCCCAAGGTTCTCCACTGTTCGCCATCTGTTCCCTACTGTTCCGCAGCTGTATCCCACAAGTTCCATAATGTTCCCCATGGATACCCACTCTTTCCCCATTTCCAAATCAGTTTCCCACTTTTTCCCACTGTTCCCACATTCTCCACAGTTCGCCATCTGTTCCACTCTCTACGCCATTTTACCAAACTCTTTTCCACAGTTCTTCAATGTTCCCCTATTTTAACCGCCTGATCCCACACTGTTCCCCACAGTTTCTCTCTGTCCCTAAACTTTTGCACAATTTTGACCACCGTTCCCCGCATTCCCCACTCTTCCACTCTGTTCCCCACTGCTCCCAACTTTTTTCCACTGTTGTCCTGCTCTGCACACTTCGCAATGTATTCCCCACTGCTCCCCACTATTCACCTATGTTCACCACATTTCTGCAGTTTTCCCAGTTCCTAATATGTTCCTTCTGTTTGTCAATGTTGCCATTTGTTGCCCACTTTTCTCCACTTTTCCCCAGCTGTCCCCAAGTTTTTCCCTCTGATCCCCACAATTTTCCACCTGTCACACTCTTTTGACCTCTGTTCCTCACGTACTCCACAGTTCACATAACATAACATTACAATTACAGCACGGAAACAGGCCATTAGGCCATTCTAGTCCGCACCGAACCAAACACCCCTTTCTAGTCCCACCTCCCTGCACAATGCCCATAACCCTCCATCTTCTTCTCATCCATATACCTGTCCAACCTTTTCTTAAATAATACAATTGACTCCGCCGCCACTATTTCTCCCGGAAGATCATTCCACACAGCTACCACTCTCTGAGTAAAGAAGTTCCCCCTCATGTTACCTCTAAACCTCTGCCCCTTAATTCTTAACTCATGTCCTCTTGTTTTAATCTTTCCTCCTCTTAACGGAAATAGTCTATCCACATCCACTCTGTCTATCCCTTTCATAATCCTAAATACTTCTATCAAATCCCCTCTCAACCTTCTACGCTCCAAAGAATAAAGACCTAATCTGTCCAATCTCTCCCTATACTCTAGATTCTTAAACCCAGGTAACATTCTGGTAAACCTTCGCTGCACTCTCCCCACTCTGTTTATATCCTTCCTGTAATTAGGCGGCCAGAACTGCACACAGAACTCCAAATTAGGCCGCACCAACGTCTTATACAATCTCAACATTACCTCCCAACTCCTATAATCCATGCAATGATTGATAAAGGCCAGCATACAAAAAGCCTTCTTCACCAACCTATTCACGTGAGTTTCTACCTTCAGGGAACGATGTACCGTTACTCCTAAATCTTTCTGCTCTTCTGTATTCCTCAATGCTCTCCCATTTACCACGTATGTCCTATTCTGATTCTTCTTACCAAAATGAAGCACCTCACACTTATCAGCATTAAATTCCATCTGCCATTTTTCAGCCCACTTTTCTAAGCAGCCCAAATCCCTCTGCAATCCTTGAAAACCTTCTTCATTATCCACAATTCCACCTAGCTTGGTATCGTCTGCATATTTACTAATCCAATTCACAGTATCTGACGCAGTTCACCACTGTTAAAAATTCTCCCGAATGTGAACCTGGAGTCACGGTATCTGACCAAGTTCATCACTGTTAAACCATCTCCGCACCGTGAACCTCGTGTAACAGTATGTGAAACAGTTAATCACTATTGAACCTTCTGCCCACTGTGAACCTGGTGTAACAGTACCCGAAACAGTTAATCACTGTTGAACATTCTCCCCACTGTGAACATGGTTTAAGAGTATGTGACACAATTCCTCACTGTAGAACCTTCTACCCAATGCGAACCTGGTTTAACAGTATATGACTTAGTTCATCACTGTTGATCCTTCTCTCCACTGTGAAGCTGGTGTAACAGGATCTGAAAAAGTTCATCACTGTTAAACTTTCTCCCCACTGTGAACCTGTTGTAAGAGTATGTGACGTAGTTCATCACTGTTAAACCTTCTCCGCTCATCGATCCTGGTGTTATACTTTCTGAAACAGCTCATCACTCTTAATCCTTCTCCACACTATGAACTTGGTGTAACAGTAACTGACACAGTTCATTACTGTTAAACCTTCTCCCCACTGAGAACCTGGTGTAACTGTATCTGACTCAGTTCATCACTGTTAAACATAAACCCCCCAATGTGAGCCTGGTGTAACAATATCTGACACAGTTAATCACTGTAATACATTCTCCGCACTGTGAACCTGTTGTCACAGGATTTTAAAAGGATCATCACTGTCAAACCGTCTCCCCACTGTGATACTGGGGTCACAGTATATGACACAGTTCATCACTGTTGATAGTTCTCACCACTGTGAACCTGTTGTAAGAGTTTGTGACGCAGTTCATGACAGTTGAACTTTTTCCCAACTTTGAACCTGGTTTAACTGTCTGTGACACAGTACATCAATGTTAAACCTTCTCCCCACTTTGAAACTGGTGCAACAGAATCTGACAGAGTTCATCACTGTTAAACCTTCTCCGCTCATAGAATCTGGTGTCATACTATCTGAAACAGCTCATCAATGTTAATCCTTCTCCATACTATGAACTTGGTGTAACAGTAACTGACACAGTTCATTACTGTTAAACCTTCTCCTCACTGAGAACCTGGTGTAACTGTATCTGACTCAGTTCATCACTGTTAAACATTCACCCCCCACTGTGGGACTGGTGGAACACTATATGACACAGTTAATAATTGTTAAACATTTTCTTCACTGTGAAAATGGTGTAAAAGCATCTGAAACAGTTCATCACTGTGAAACATTCTGCCCACTGTGAACGTCGTGTCAGTGTTTGTGACACAATTCATCACTGTTCAACCTTCTCCCCACTGTGCATCTGGTTTAACTGTCTGTGACACAGTCATCGATGTTAAACCTTCTCACCACTTTGAAACTGGGGTCGCAGTATCTGACAATGTTCATCAGTGTTAAACCTTCTCCCCACAGTGAGCCTGGTGTAACACTAGCAGACACAGTTAATCACTGTTAAACATTTTCCCCACTGTGGACCTGGTGTAACAGAATGTGACACAGTTCATCACTGTTAAACCTGCTCCCCATTGTGATACTGGGGTAACAGTATATGACACAGTTCATCACTGTTGATCGTTCTCACCACTGTGAACCTGTTGTAAGAGTTTGTGACGCAGTTCATGACAGTTGAACTTTTTCCCAACTTTGAACCTGGTTTAACTGTCTGTGACACAGTCATCGATGTTAAACCTTCTCCCCACTTTGAAACTGGGGTCGCAGTATCTGACAATGTTCATCAGTGTTAAACCTTCTCCCCACAGTGAGCCTGGTGTAACACTAGCAGACACAGTTAATCACTGTTAAACATTTTCCCCACTGTGAACCTGGTGTAACAGAATGTGACACCGTTCATCACTATTATACGTTCACCCCACACTATCCCTAGTGTAACAGTATCTGAGTAAGTTCATCATGGGTAAACATTCTCCCCATTGTGAAAATGGGGTCACAGGATCAGAAAGAGTTCATCACTGTTAAACATTCTCCCTACAGTGAACCTGGTGTAACAGTATGTGACACCGTTCATCACTATTATACATTCACCCCACTGTAACCCTAGTGTAACAGTATCTGACTAAATAAATCACGGGTAAACCTTCTCCGCACTGTCCAACTGAGGTCACAGTATCTGACACAGCTTACCACTGTTAAACATTCTCCCGAATGTGAACCTGGAGTCACGGTATCTGACCAAGTTCATCACTGTTAAACTTTGTCCGCACTGTGTAACTGGTTCACAGTATCTGACACAGTTCATCACTGTTAAACATTAACCCCATTGTGAACCTGGTGTAACAGTATGTGAAACAGTTGATCACTGTCAAACCTTCTCCACATTGTGATACTAGTGTCACAGTATCTCACCTAGTTCATCACTGTTAAACATTCTCCCCAATGTGAGCCTGGTGGAACACGAAAAGACACAGTTAATCATTGTTAAACATTTTCCCCACTGTGAACATGGTGTAAAGGTATCTGAAACAGTTCATCACTGTTAAACATTCTCCCCACTGTGAACGTGGTTTAAGTGTATGTGACACAATTCTTCACTGTTTAACCTTCTTCCCACTGTGAACCTCGTTTAACTGTCTGTGACACAGTTCATCAATGCTAAACCTTCTCCCCACTTTGAAACTGGGGTCGCAGTATCTGACAAAGTTCATCAGTCTTAAACTTTCTCCCCACAGTAAACCAGGTGTAATAGTATCTGACACCGTTCATCACTATTATACATTCACCCCACTGTAAACCTCGTGTAACAGAATCTGACTAAGTTCATCACGAGTAAACCTTCTCCACACTGTCAAACTGAGGTCACTGTATCTGACACAGTTCACGACTGTTAAACATTCTCCCCAAAGTGAGCCTAGTGGAACACTATGAGACACAGTTAATCACTGTTAAACATTTACCCCACTGTGAACCTGGTTTAACAGGATGTGAAAAAGTTCATCACTGTCAAACCTTCTCCCCATTGTTATACTGAGGTCACTGTATATGACACAGTTCATCACTGTTGATCTTTCTCACCACTGTGAACCTGGTGTCACAGTATGTGACACAGTTCATCACTGTTAAACCTGCTCCCCATTGAGATACTGGGGTAACAGTATATGACACAGTTCATCACTGTTGAACCTTCTCCCCACTGTGAACCTGGTTTAACTGTTTGTGACAAAGTTCATCAATGTTAAACCATCAACCCACTTTGAATCTGGTGTCGCAGTATCTGACAAAGTTCATCAGTGTCAAACATTCTCCCCACAGTGAGCCTGGTTTAACACTATCAGACACAGTTAATCACTGTTAAACATTTTCCCCACGGTGGACCTGGTGTAACAGAATGTGACACAGTTCATCACGGTTAAATCTGCTCCCCATTGTGAGACTGTGGTAACAGTATATGACACAGTTCATCACTGTTGATCCTTCTCACCACTGTGAACCTAGTGTAACAGTATGTGAAAAAGTTCATAACTGTTAAACCTTCTAACCACTGTGAACCTGTTGTAAGAGTTTGTGACGCAGTTCATCACAGTTGAATTTCTCTCCACTGTGAACCTGGTTTAACTGTCTGTGACACAGTTCATCAATGTTAAACCTTCTCCCCACTTTGAGTCTGGGGTTGCAATATCTGATAAAGTTCATCAGTGTTAAAGCTTCTCCCCACAGTGAGCCTGGTGTAACACTATCAGACACAGTTAATCACTGTTAAACATTTTCCACACGGTGGACCTGGTGTGACAGAATGTGACACAGTTCATCACGGTTAAACCTGCTCCCCATGTGATATTGGGGGCACAGTATATGACACAGTTCATCACAGTTGATCCTTCACACCACTGTGAATCTGGTGTAACAGTATGTGTCACAGTTAATCACTGTTAAACCTTTACCGCACTGTGAAACTGGGTTAACAGTAGCTGAAAAAGTTCATGACTGTTAAACCCTCTCACCACTGTGAGCCTTGTTTAACAGTATCTGACACAGTTCATCACTGTTAAACCATCTCCGCACCGTGAACCTGGGGTAACAGTATGTGAATCAGTTAATCACAGTTGAACCTTCTCCTCACTGTGAAAATGGTGTAATACTATATGGCACAGCTTATAACTGTTAATCCTACTCCCCAGTTTAACCTTGCTGTAAGTGTACGTGACACAATTCATCACTGTTGAAACGTCTACCCACAGTGAACCTGGTTTAACTGTCTGTGACACCGTTCATCAGTGTTAAACCTTCTCCCCACAGTGAACCTGGTGCAATAGTATCTGACACCGTTCATCACTATTATGCATTCACCCACTGTAACCCTAGTGTAACAGTATCTGAGTAAGTTCATCACGGGTAAACCTTCTCCCCATTGTGAAACTGGGGTCACAGGATATGAAACAGTTCACCACTGTTAAACATGCTCCCCATTGTGAAACTGGGGTTACAGGATCAGAAAGAGTTCATCACTGATAAAAATTCTCCCTACAGTGAACCTGGTGTAACAGTATGTGACACCGTTCATCACTATTATACATTCAACCCACTGTAACCCTACTGTAACAGTATCTGACTAAATTAATCACGGGTAAACCTTCTTCGCACTGTCAAACTGAGGTCACAGTATCTGACACAGCTTACCACTGTGAAACATTCTCCCGAATGTGAACCTGGAGTCACGGTACATGACCAAGTTCATCACTGTTAAACTTTCTCCGCACTGTGTAAATGGGTTCACAGTATCTGACACAGTTCATCACTGTTAAACATTCTCCCCAAAGTGAGCCTGGTGGGACACTATCAGACACAGTTAATCACTGTTAAACATTATCCCCACTGTGAATCTGGTGTAACAGCATGTGAAACAGTTAATCACTGTCAAACCTTCTCCCCATTGTGATACTGGGGTCACGGTATCTGACCTAGTTCATCACTGTTAAACATTATCCCCAACGTGAGCCTGGTGGAACATGAAAAGACACAGTTAATGATTGTTAAACATTTTCCCCACTGTGAACATGGTGTAACAGTATCTGAAACAGTTCATCACTGTTGAACATTCTCCCCACTGTGAACGTGGTTTAAGTGTATGTGACACAATTCTTCACTGATGAACCTTCTACCCACTGTGAACCTCGGTTAACTGTCTGTGACACAGTTCATCAATGCTAAACTTTCTCCCCACTTTGAAACTGGGGTCGCAGTATCTGACAAAGTTCATCAGTGTTAAACATTCTCCCTACAGTGACCCTGGTGTAACAGTATGCGACACCGTTCATCACTATTATACATTCACACCACACTGACCCTAGTGTAACAGTGTCTGACTCAGTTCATCACGGGTAAACCTTCTCCGCACTGTCAAACTGAGGTTACTGTAACTGACACAGTTCACCACTGTTATACATTCTCCCGAATGTGAACCTGGAGTCACAGTATCTGACCAAGTTCATCACGGTTAAACATTCTCCCCATTGTGAAACTGGTGTCGCAGGATCTGAAACAATTCATCACTGTTAAACGTTCACGCACTGTGACCCTTGTTTAACAGTATCTGAAAAGTTCATCACTGTTAAACCTTCTCCCCACTGTGAACCTTTTGTAAGAGTATGTGACGCAGTTCATCACTATTATACATTCTTCTCCCCTCTGTGAAGCTGGTTTAACTGTCTGTGACACAGTTCATCAATGTTAAACCTTTAACCCACTTTGAAACTGGGGTCGCAGTATCTGACAAAGTTCATCAGTGTTAAACATTCTCCCCACAGTGAGCCTGGTTTAACACTATCAGTCACAGTTCATCACGGTTAAACATTCTCCCTACTGTGAACCTGGTGTAATAGTAACCGAAACAGTTCATCACTGTTAAACCTTCTCCCCACTGTGAACCTGGTGCAACTGTATCTGACACAGTTCATCACTGTTAAACCTTCTCCGCTCATAGATCCTGGTGTCATACTATCTGACACAGCTCATCACTGTTAATCGTTCTCCACACTGTGAACTTGGTGTAACAGTAACAGACACAGTTCATTACTGTTAAACCTTCTCCCCACTGAGAATCTGGTGTAATTGTATCTGACTCAGTTCATCACTGTTAAACATAAACCCCCCCAATGTGAGCCTGGTGTAACAATATCTGACACAGTTAATCACTGGTATACATTCTCCGCACTGTGAACCTTTTGTCACAGGATCTGAAAAAGATCATTACTGTTGAACCTTTTTCCCACTGTGAGCCTTGCGTAACAGTATCTGACACAGTTTATCACTGTTAAACCAACTCCGCACCGTGAACCTGGTGTAACAGTATCTGAATCAGTTAATCACAGTTGAAACTTCTCCTCACTGTGAAAATGGTGTAATACTATATGGCACAGCTCATAACTGTTCATCCTACTCACCACTTTAACGTTGCTGTAAGTGTACGTGACACAATTTTTCACTGTTGAAACGTCTCCCCACAGTGAACCTGGTTTAACTGTCTGTGACACCGTTCATCAATGATAACATTCTCCCCACTTTGAAACTGGGTCGCAGTATCTGACAAAGTGCATCAGTGTTAAACCTTCTCCCCACAGTGAACCTGGTGCAATAGTATCTGACACCGTTCATCACTATTATGCATTCACCCACTGTAACCCTAGTGTAACAGTGTCTGAGTAAGTTCATCGTGGGTAAACCTTCTCCCCATTGTGAAAATGGGGTCACAGGATCTGACACACTTCAGCACTGTTAAACATTCTCCCCATTGTGAAACTGGGGTCACAGGATCAGAAAGAGTTCATCACTGTTAAACATTCTCCCTACAGTGAACCTGGTGTAACAGTATGTGTCAACGTTCATCACTATTATACATTCACCCCACTGTAATCCTAGTGTAACAGTATCTGACTAAATTCATCACGGGTAAACGTTCTCCGCGCTGTGCAACTGGGTTCACAGTATCTGACACAGTTCATCACTGTTAAACATTCTCCCCAAAGTGAGCCTGGTGGGACACTATCAGACACAGTTAATCAATGTTAAATATTTTCATCACTGTGACCTGGTGTAACAGAATTTAACACAGTTCATCACTGTTAAACCTGCTCCCCATTGTGATACTGGGGTAACAGTATATGACACAGTTCATCACTGTTGATCCTTCTCACCACCATGAACCTGGTGTAATAGCATGTGACACAGTTCGTCACTGTTAAACCTTCTCCGAACTCTGAAACTGGGGTCACAGTATCTGAAAATGTTCATCACTGTTAAACCTTCTCACCACTGTGTGCCTTGTGTAACAGTATCTGACACAGTTTATCACTGTTAAACCATCTCCGCATCCTGAACCTGGTGTAACAGTATCTGAGACAGTTAATCACTGTTGAACCTTCTCTCCACTGTGAACATGGTGTAATACAATCTGACACAACTCATAACTGTTAATTCTACTCCCCACTGTGAACTTGCTGTAAGTGTATGTGACAAAATTCTTCACTGTTGAACCTTCTCCCCACAGTGAAACTGGTTTAACAGTCTGTGACACAGTTCATCAATATTAAACATTCTCCCCACTTTGAAACTGGGTCGCAGTATCTGAGAAAGTTTATCAGTGTTAAATCTTCTTCCCACAGTGAATCTGGTGCACTAGTATCTGACACAGTTCAGCACTCTTATACATTCACCCCAATGTAAACCTAGTGTAACAGTATCTGACTAATTTCATCACGGGTATATCTTCTCCGCACTGTCAAACTGAGGTCACAGTATCTGACACAGCTTACCACTGTTAAACATTGTCCCGAATGTGAACCTGGAGTCACGGTATCTGACCAAGTTCATCACTGTTAAACTTTGTACGCACTGTGTAACTGGGTTCACAGTATCTGACACAGTTCATCACTGTTAAATATTCTCCCCAAAGTGAGCCTGGTGGGACATTATCAGACACAGTTATTCACTGTTAAACATTATTCCCACTGTGAACCTGGTGTAACAGTATGTGAAACAGTTAATCACTGTCAAACCTTCTCCCCATTGTGATACTGTGGTCACAGTGTCTGACCTAGTTCATCACTGTTAAACATTCTCCCCAAAGTGAGCCTGGTGGAACACGAAAAGACACAGTTAATCATTGTTAAAAATTTTCCCCACTGTGAACATGCTGTAAAGGTATCTGAAACAGTTCATCACTGTTAAACATTCTCCCCACTGTGAACGTGGTTTAAGTGTACGTGACACAATTCTTCACTGTTGCACCTTCTACCCACTGTGAACCTCGTTTAACTGTCTGTGACACAGTTCATCAATGCTAAACCTTCTCCCCACTTTGAAACTGGGGTCGCAGTATCTGACAAAGTTCATCAGTCTTAAACTTTCTCCCCACAGTAAACCTGGTGTAATAGTATCTGACACCATTCATCACTATTATACATTCACCCCACTGTAAACCTAGTGTAACAGTATCTGACTAAGTTCATCACGGGTAAACCTTCTCCACACTGTCAAACTGAGGTCACTGTATCTGACACAGTTCATCAATGTTAAACCTTCTCCCCACTTTGAGTCTGGGGTCGCAGTATCTGATAAAGTTCATCAGTGTTAAACCTTCTCCCCACAGTGATCCTGGTGTAACACTATCAGACACAGTTAATCACTGTTAAACATTTTCCCCACGGTGGACCTGGTGTAACAGAATGTGACAAAGTTCATCACGGTTAAACCTGCTCCCCATTGTGATATTGGGGTCACAGTATATGACACAGTTCATCACTGTTGATCCTTCTCACCACTGTGAACCTGGTGTAACAGTATTTGTCACAGTTAATCACTGTTAAACATTTACCGCACTGTGAAACTGGGTTCACAGTATCTGAAAAAGTTCATCACTGTTAAACCTTCTCACCACTGTGAGCCTTGTTTAACAGTATCTGACACAGTTCATCACTGTTAAACCATCTCTGCACAGTGTACCTGGTGTAACAGTATGTGAATCAGTTAATCACAGTTGAACCACTAAATTAATCACGGGTAAACCTTCTCCGCACTGTCAAACTGAGGTCACAGTATCTGACACAGCTTACAACTGTTAAACATTCTCCCGAATGTGAATCTGGAGTCACGGTATCTGACCAAGTTCATCACTGTTAAACCATCTCCCCACTGTGAACCTGGTGCAACTGTATCTGACACAGTTCATCACTGTTAAACCTTCTCCGCTCATAGATCCTGGTGTCAGACTATCTGACACAGCTCATCACTGTTAATCGTTCTGCACACTGTGAAATTGGTGTAACAGTAACAGACACAGTTCATTACTGTTAAACCTTCTCCCCACTGAGAATCTGGTGTAGTTGTATCTGACTCAGTTCATCACTGTTAAACATACACCCCCCAATGTGAGCCTGGTGTAACAATATCTGACACAGTTAATCACAGTTATACATTCTCCGCACTGTGAACCTGTTGTCACAGGATCTGAAAAAGATCATTACTGTTAAACCTTTTTCCCACTGTGAGCCTTGCGTAACAGTATCTGACACAGTTCATCACTGTTAAACCATCTCCGCACCGTGAACCTAGTGTAACAGTATCTGTATCAGTTAATCACAGTTGAACCTTCTTCTCACTGTGAAAATGGTGTAATACTATATGGCACAGCTCATAACTGTTCATCCTAGTCCCCACTTTGACCTTGCTGTAAGTGTACGTGACACAATTCATCACTGTTGAAATGTCTACCCACAGTGAACCTGGTTTAACAGTCTGTGACACCGTTCATCAATGTTAAACATTCTCCCCACTTTGAAACTGGGTCGCAGTATCTGAAAAAGTTCTTCAGTGTTAAACCTTCTCCCCACAGTGAACCTGGTGTAATTGTATCTGACACCGTTCATCACTATTATACATTCAACGCACTGTAAACCTAGTCTAACGGTATCTGACTAAGTTCATAACGGGTAAACCTTCTCCACACTGTCAAACTGAGGTCACTATATCTGACACAGTTCACCACTGTTAAACAATCACCCCAAAGTGAGCCTGGTGGAACACTATGAGACACAGTTAATCACTGTTAAACATTTACCCCACTGTGAAACTGGTGTAACAGTATGTGACACAGTTCATCACTGTTAAACCTGCTCCCCATTGTGATACTGGGGTAACAGTATATGACACAGTTCATCACTGTTGAACCTTCTCCCCACTGTGAACCTGGTTTAACTGTCTGTGACAAAGTTCATCAATGTTAAACCTTCAACCCACTTTGAATCTGGGATTGCAGTATCTGACAAAGTTCATCAGTGTTAAACATTCTCCCCACAGTGAGCCAGGTGTAACACTATCAGACACAGTTAATCACTGTTAAACATTTTCCCCACGGTGGACCTGGTGTAAAAGAATGTGACACAGTTCATCACGGTTAAACCAGCTCCCCATTGTGATACTGGGGTAACAGTATATGACACAGTTCATCACTGTTGATCCTTCTCACCACTGTGAACCTGGTGTAACAGTATGTGAAAAAGTTCATCACTGTTAAACCTTCTAACCACTGTGAACCTGTTGTAAGAGTTTGTGACACAGTTCATCACAGTTGAACTTCTCCCCACTGTGAACCTAGTTTAACTGTCTGTGACACAGTTCATCAATGTTAAACCTTCTCCCCACTTTGAGTCTGCGGTCGCAGTATCTGATAAAGTTCATCAGTGTTAAACCTTCTCCCCACAGTGAGCCTGGTGTAACACTATCAGACACAGTTAATCACTGTTAAACATTTTCCCCACGGTGGACCTGGTGTGACAGAATGTGACACAGTTCATCATGGTTAAACCTGCTCCCCATTGTGATATTGGGGTCACAGTATATGACACAGTTCATCACTGTTGATCCTTCACACCACTGTGAATCTGGTGTAACAGTATGTGTCACAGTTAATCACTGTTAAACCTTTACCGCACTGTGAAACTGGGTTCACAGTAGCTGAAAAGGTTCATCACTGTTAAACCTTCTCACCACTGTGAGCCTTGTTTAACAGTATCTGACTCAGTTCATCACTGTTAAACATAAACCCCCCAATTTGAGCCTGGTGTAACAATATCTGACACAGTTAATGACAGATATACATTCTCCGCACTGTGAACCTGTTGTCACAGGATCTGAAAAAGATCATTACTGTTAAACCTTTTTCCCACTGTGAGCCTTGCGTAACAGTATCTGACACAGTTCATCACTATTAAACCATCTCCGCACCGTGAACCTGGTGTAACAGTATCTGAATCAGTTAATCACAGTTGAACTTTCTCCTCACTGTGAAAATGGTGTAATACTATATGGCACAGCTCATAACTGTTCATCCTACTCCCCACTTTGACCTTGCTGTAAGTGTACGTGACGCAATTCATCACTGTTGAAACGTCTACCCACAGTGAACCTGGTTTAACTGTCTGTGACACCGTTCATCAATGTTAAACATTCTCCCCACTTTGAAACTGGGTCGCAGTATCTGACAAAGTTCATCAGTGTTAAACCTTCTCCCCACAGTGAACCTGGTGTAATAGTATCTGACACCGTTCATCACTATTATACATTCACCCCACTGTAAACGTAGTGTAACAATATCTGACTAAGTTCATCACGGGTAAACCTTCTCCACACTGTCAAACTGAGGTCACTATATCTGACACAGTTCTCCACTGTTAAACATTCTCCCCAAAGTTAGCCTGGTGGAACACTATGAGACACAGTTAATCACTGTTAAACATTTACCCCACTGTTAACCTGGTGTAACAGTATGTGACACAGTTCATCACTGTTGAAACTTCTCCCCACTGTGAACCTAGTTTAACTGTCTGTGACACAGTTCATCAATGTTAAACCTTCTTCCCACTTTGAGTCTGGGGTCGCAGTATCTGATAAAGTTCATCAGTGTTAAACCTTCTCCCCACAGTGAGCCTTGTGTAACACTATCAGACACAGTTAATCACTGTTAAACATTTTCCCCACGGTGGACCTGGTGTAACAGAATGTGACACAGTTCATCACGGTTAAACCTGCTCCCTATTGTGATACTGGGGTAACAGTATATGACACAGTTCATCACTGTTGATCCTTCTCACCACTGTGAACCTGGTGTAACAGTATGTGAAAAAGTTCATCACTGTTAAACCTTCTAACCACTGTGAACCTGTTGTAAGAGTTGGTGACGCAGTTCGTCGCAGTTGAATTTCTCCCCACTGTGAACCTGGTTTAACTGTCTGTGACAAAGTTCATCAATGTTAAACCTTCTCCCCACTTTGAGTCTGGGGTCACAGTATCTGATAAAGTTCATCAGTGTTAAACCTTCTCCCCACTGTGATCCTGGTGTAACACTATCAGACACAGTTAATCACTGTTAAACATTTTCCCCACGGTTCACCTGTGTAACAGAATGTGACAAAGTTCATCACGGTTAATCCTGGTCCCCATTGTGATATTGGGGTCACTGTATATGACACAGTTCATCACTGTTGATCCTTCTCACCACTGTGAACCTGGTGTAACAGTATGTGTCACAGTTAATCACTGTTAAACCTTTACCGCACTGTGAAACTGGGTTCACAGTATCTGAAAAAGTTCATCAGTGTTAAACCTTCTCACCACTGTGAGCCTTGTTTCACAGTATCTGACACAGTTCATCACTGTTAAACCATCTCTGCACAGTGAACCTGGTGTAACAGTATGTGAATCAGTTAATCACAGTTGAACCACTAAATTAATCACGGATGAACCTTCTCCGCACTGTCAAACTGAGGTCACAGTATCTGACACAGCTTACAACTGTTAAATATTCTCCCGAATCTGAATCTGGAGTCACGGTATCTGACGAAGTTCATCACTGTTAAACCTAATCCCCACTGTGAACCTGGTGCAACTGTATCTGACACAGTTCATCACTGTTAAACCTTCTCCGCTCATAGATCCTGGTGTCATACTATCTGACACAGCTCATCACTGTTAATCGTTCTGCACACTGTGAAGTTGGTGTAACAGTAACAGACACAGTTCATTACTGTTAAACCTTCTCCCCACTGAGAATCTGGTGTAATTGTATCTGACTCAGTTCATCACTGTTAAACATACACCCCCCAATGTGAGCCTGGTGTAACAATATCTGACACAGTTAATCACAGTTATACATTCTCCGCACTGTGAACCTGTTGTCACAGGATCTGAAAAAGATCATTACTGTTAAACCTTTTTCCCACTGTGAGCCTTGCGTAACAGTATCTGACACAGTTCATCACTGTTAAACCATCTCCGCACCGTGAACCTAGTGTAACAGTATCTGAATCAGTTAATCACAGTTGAACCTTCTCCTCACTGTGAAAATGGTGTAATACTATATGGCACAGCTCATAACTGTTCATCCTACTCCCCACTTTGACCTTGCTGTAAGTGTACGTGACACAATTCATCACTGTTGAAACGTCTACCCACAGTGAACCTGGTTTAACTGTCTGTGACACCGTTCATCAATGTTAAACATTCTCCCCACTTTGAAACTGGGTCGCAGTATCTGAAAAAGTTCATCAGTGTTAAACCTTCTCCCAACAGTGAACCTGGTGTAATAGTATCTGACACCGTTCATCACTATTATACATTCACCCCACTGTAAACCTAGTGTAACAGTATCTGACTAAGTTCATCACGGGTAAACATTCTCCCCAAAGTGAGCCTGGTGGAACACTATGAGACACAGTTAATCACTGTTAAACATTTACCCCACTGTGAACCTGGTGTAACAGTATGTGACACAGTTCATCACTGTTAAACCTGCACCCCATTTTGATACTGGGGTAACAGTATATGACACAGTTCATCACTGTTGAACCTTCCCCCATGTGAACCTGGTTTAGCTGTCTGTGACAAAGTTCATCAATGTTAAACCTTCAACCCACTTTGAATCTGGGATCGCAGTATCTGACAAAGTTCATCAGTGTTAAACATTCTCCCACAGTGAGCCTGGTGTAACACTATCAGACACAGTTAATCACTGTTAAACATTTTCCCCACGGTGGACCTGGTGTAACAGAATGTGACACAGTTCATCACGGTTAAACATGCTCCCTATTGTGATACTGGGGTAACAGTATATGACACAGTTCATCACTGTTGATCCTTCTCACCACTGTGAACCTGGTGTAACAGTATGTGAAAAAGTTCATCACTGTTAAACCTTCTAACCACTGTGAACCTGTTGTAAGAGTTTGTGACGCAGTTCATCACAGTTGAACTTCTCCCTACTGTGAACCTAGTTTAACTGTCTGTGACACAGTTCATCAATGTTAAACCTTCTCCCCACTTTGAGTCTGGCGTCGCAGTATCTTATAAAGTTCATCAGTGTTAAACCTTCTCCCTACAGTGAGCCTGGTGTAACACTATCAGACACAGTTAATCGCTGTTAAACATTTTCCCCACGGTGGACCTGGTGTAACAGAATGTGACACAGTTCATCACTGTCAAACCTTGTCCCCATTGTTATACTGAGGTCACAGTATATGACACAGTTCATCACTGTTGATCCTTCTCACCACTGTGAACCTGGTGTAACAGTATGTGACATAGTTCATCGCTGTAAAACCTGCTCCCCACTGTGAACCTGGTGTAACAGTATGTGTCACAGTTAATCACTGTTAAACCATCTCCGCACCGTGAACCTGGTGTAACAGTATGTGTCACAGTTAAACACAGTTGAACCTTCTCCTCACTGTGAAAATGGTGTAATACTATATGGCACAGCTCATAACTGTTCATCCTCCTCCCCACTTTAACCTTGCTGTAAGTGTACGTGACACAATTCATCACTGTTGAAACGTCTACCCACAGTGAACCTGGTTTAACTGTCTGTGACACCGTTCATCAGTGTTAAACCTTCTCCCCACAGTGAACCTGGTGCAATAGTATCTGACACAGTTCATCACTATTATGCATTCACCCACTGTAACCCTAGCATAACAGTATCTGAGTAAGTTCATCGCGGGTAAACCTTCTCCCCATTGTGAAACTGGGGTCACAGGATCTGAAACAGTTCACCATTGTTAAACATTCTCCCCACTTTGAAACTGGGGTCGCAGTATCTGACAAAGTTCATCACTGTTAAACCTTCTCCTCACTGTGAAAATGGTGTAATACTATATGACACAGCTTATAACTGTTCATACTACTCCCCACTTTAACCTTGCTGTAAGTGTACGTGACACAATTCATCACTGTTGAAACGTCTACCCACAGTGAACCTGGTTTAACTGTCTGTGACACCGTTCATCAATGTTAAACATTCTCCCCACTTTGAAACTGGGTCGCAGTATCTGAAAAAGTTCATCAGTGTTAAACCTTCTCCCAACAGTGAACCTGGTGTAATAGTATCTGACACCGTTCATCACTATTATACATTCACCCCACTGTAAACCTAGTGTAACAGTATCTGACTAAGTTCATCACGGGTAAACATTCTCCCCAAAGTGAGCCTGGTGGAACACTATGAGACACAGTTAATCACTGTTAAACATTTACCCCACTGTGAACCTTGTGTAACAGTATGTGACACAGTTCATCACTGTTAAACCTGCACCCCATTGTGATACTGGGGTAACAGTATATGACACAGTTCATCACTGTTGAACCTTCCCCCATGTGAACCTGGTTTAGCTGTCTGTGACAAAGTTCATCAATGTTAAACCTTCAACCCACTTTGAATCTGGGATCGCAGTATCTGACAAAGTTCATCAGTGTTAAACATTCTCCCACAGTCAGCCTGGTGTAACACTATCAGACACAGTTAATCACTGTTAAACATTTTCCCCACGGTGGACCTGGTGTAACAGAATGTGACACAGTTCATCACGGTTAAACATGCTCCCTATTGTGATACTGGGGTAACAGTATATGACACAGTTCATCACTGTTGATCCTTCTCACCACTGTGAACCTGGTGTAACAGTATGTGAAAAAGTTCATCACTGTTAAACCTTCTAACCACTGTGAACCTGTTGTAAGAGTTTGTGACGCAGTTCATCACAGTTGAACTTCTCCCTACTGTGAACCTAGTTTAACTGTCTGTGACACAGTTCATCAATGTTAAACCTTCTCCCCATTTTGAGTCTGGCGTCGCAGTATCTTATAAAGTTCATCAGTGTTAAACCTTCTCCCTACAGTGAGCCTGGTGTAACACTATCAGACACAGTTAATCGCTGTTAAACATTTTCCCCACGGTGGACCTGGTGTAACAGAATGTGACACAGTTCATCACTGTCAAACCTTCTCCCCATTGTTATACTGAGGTCACAGTATATGACACAGTTCATCACTGTTGATCCTTCTCACCACTGTGAACCTGGTGTAACAGTATGTGACATAGTTCATCGCTGTTAAACCTGCTCCCCACTGTGAACCTGGTGTAACAGTATGTGTCACAGTTAATCACTGTTAAACCATCTCCGCACCGTGAACCTGGTGTAACAGTATGTGTCACAGTTAAACACAGTTGAACCTTCTCCTCACTGTGAAAATGGTGTAATACTATATGGCACAGCTCATAACTGTTCATCCTACTCCCCACTTTAACCTTGCTGTAAGTGTACGTGACACAATTCATCACTGTTGAAACGTCTACCCACAGTGAACCTGGTTTAACTGTCTGTGACACCGTTCATCAGTGTTAAACCTTCTCCCCACAGTGAACCTGGTGCAATAGTATCTGACACCGTTCATCACTATTATGCATTCACCCACTGTAACCCTAGCATAACAGTATCTGAGTAAGTTCATCGCGGGTAAACCTTCTCCCCATTGTGAAACTGGGGTCACAGGATCTGAAACAGTTCACCATTGTTAAACATTCTCCCCACTTTGAAACTGGGGTCGCAGTATCTGACAAAGTTCATCACTGTTAAACCTTCTCCTCACTGTGAAAATGGTGTAATACTATATGACACAGCTTATAACTGTTCATACTACTCCCCACTTTAACCTTGCTGTAAGTGTACGTGACACAATTCATCACTGTTGAAACGTCTACCCACAGTGAACCTGGTTTAACTGTCTGTGACACCGTTCATCAGTGTTAAACCTTCTCCCCACAGTGAACCTGGTGCAATAGTATCTGACACCGTTCATCACTATTATGCATTCACCCACTGTAACCCTAGTGTAACAGTATCTGAGTAATTTCATCACGGGTAACCCTTCTCCCCATTGTGAAACTGGGGTCACAGGATCAGAAAGAGTTCATCACTGTTAAAAATTCTCCCTACAGTGAAACTGGTGTAACAGTATGTGACAACGTTCATCACTATTATACATTCACCCCACTGTAACCCTAGTGTAACAGTATCTGACTAAATTAATCACAGGTAAACCTTCTCCGCACTGTCAAACTGAGGTCACAGTATCTGACACAGCTTACCACTGTTAAACATTCTCCCGAATGTGAACCTGGAGTCACGGTATCTGACTAAGTTCATCACTGTTAAACTTTCTCCGCACTGTGTAAATGGGTTCACAGTATCTGACACAGTTCATCACTGTTAAACATTCTCCCCAAAGTGAGCCTGGTGGGACACTATCAGACACAGCTAATCACTGTTAAACATTATTCCCACTATGAACCTGGTGTAACAGTATGTGAAACAGTTAATCACTGTCAAACTTTCACCCCATTGTGATACTGGGGTCACGGTATCTGACCTAGTTCATCACTATTAAACATTATCCCCAACGTGAGCCTGTTGGAACACGAAAAGACACAGTTAATCATTGTTAAACATTTTCCCCACTGTGAACATGGTGTAAAAGTATCTGAAACAGTTCATCACTGTTGAACATTCTCCCCACTGTGAACGTGGTTTAAGTGTATGTGACACAATTCTTCACTGTTGAACCTACTACCCACTGTGAACCTCGTTTAACTGTCTGTGACACAGTTCATCAATGCTAAACTTTCTCCCCACTTTGAAACTGGGGTCGCAGTATCTGACAAAGTTCATCAGTGTTAAACCTTCTCCCTACAGTGAACTTGGTGTTACAGTATGCGACACCGTTCATCACTATTATACATTCACCCCACACTGACCCTAGTGTAACCGAGTCTGACTCAGTTCATCACGGGTAAACCTTCTCCGCACTGTCAAACTGAGGTTACTGTAACTGACACAGTTCACCACTGTTAAAAATTCTCCCGAATGTGAACCTGGAGTCACAGTATCTGACCAAGTTCATCACGGTTAAACATTCTCCCCATTGTGAAACTGGGGTCGCAGGATCTGAAACAATTCATCACTGTTAAACGTTCACGCACTGTGAGCCTTGTGTAACAGTATCTGAAAAGTTCATCACTATTAAACCTTCTCCCCACTGTGAACCTTTTGTAAGAGTATGCAACGCAGTTCATCACTATTATACATTCCTCTCCCCACTGTGAAGCTGGTTTAACTGTCTGCGACACAGTTCATCAATGTTAAACCTTCTCCCCACTTTGAGTCCGGGGTCGCAGCATCTGATAAAGTTCATCAGTGTTAAACCTTCTCCCCACAGTGAACCTGGTGTAACACTATCAGACACAGTTAATCACTGTTAAACATTTTCCCCACGGTGGACCTGGTGTAACAGAATGTGACACAGTTCATCACTGTCAAACCTTCTCCCCATTGTTATACTGAGGTCACAGTATATGACACAGTTTTTCAATGTTGATCCTTCTCACCACTGTTTTTTCTTTGGCTTGGCTTCGCGGACGAATATTTATGGTAAAAAGTCCACGTCAGCTGCAGGCTCGTTTGTGGCTGACAAGTCCGATGCGGGACAGGCAGACACGATTGCAGCGGTTGCAAGGGAAAATTGGTTGGTTGGGGTTGGGTGTTGGGTTTTTCCTTCTTTGCCTTTTGTCAGTGAGGTGGGCTCTGCGGTCTTCTTCAAAGGAGGTTGCTGCCCGCCAAACTGTGAGGCGCCGAGATGCACGGTTTGAGGCGTTATCAGCCCACTGGCGGTGGTCAATGTGGCAGGCACCAAGAGCTTTCTTTAGGCAGTCCTTGTACCTTTTCTTTGGTGCACCTCTGTCACGGTGGCCAGTGGAGAGCTCGCCATATAACACGATCTTGGGAAGGCGATGGTCCTCCATTCTGGAGACGTGACCCATCCAGCGCAGCTGGATCTTCAGCAGCGTGGACACGATGCAGTCGACCTCTGCCATCTCGAGTACTTCGACGTTAGGGGTGTAAGCGCTCCAATGTATGTTGAGGATGGAGCGGAGACAACGCTGGTGGAAGCATTCTAGGAGCCGTAGGTGGTGCCGGTAGAGGACCCATGATTCGGAGCCGAACAGGAGTGTGGGTATGACAACAGCTCTGTATACGCTTATCTTTGTGAGGTTTTTCAGTTGGTTGTTTTTCCAGACTCTTTTGTGTAGTCTTCCAAAGGCGCTATTTGCCTTGGCGAGTCTGTTGTCTATCTCATTGTCGATCCTTGCATCTGATGAAATGGTGCAGCCGAGATAGGTAAACTGGTTGACCGTTTTGAGTTTTGTGTGCCCGATGGAGATGTGGGGGGGCTGGTAGTCATGGTGGGGAGCTGGCTGATGGAGGACCTCAGTTTTCTTCAGGCTGACTTCCAGGCCAAACATTTTGGCAGTTTCCGCAAAGCAGGACGTCAAGCGCTGAAGAGCTGGCTCTGAATGGGCAACTAAAGCGGCATCATCTGCAAAGAGTAGTTCACGGACAAGTTTCTCTTGTGTCTTGGTGTGAGCTTGCAGGCGCCTCAGATTGAAGAGACTGCCATCCGTGCGGTACCGGATGTAAACAGCGTCTTCATTGTTGGGGTCTTTCATGGCTTGGTTCAGCATCATGCTGAAGAAGATTGAAAAGAGGGTTGGTGCGAGAACACAGCCTTGCTTCACGCCATTGTTCATGGAGAAGGGTTCAGAGAGCTCATTGCTGTATCTGACCCGACCTTGTTGGTTTTCGTGCAGTTGGATAATCATGTTGAGGAACTTTGGGGGACATCCGATGCGCTCTAGTATTTGCCAAAGCCCTTTCCTGCTCACGGTGTCGAAGGCTTTGGTGAGGTCAACAAAGGTGATGTAGCCCCCAGAAAGAGGTTCAATGTTGGAAACCTGCAGTCAGACGAAGCGAGAGGAAACTTCCAGGCACACCTCAAAGCAAAGCTCGACGTTGCAACCCGCCTCACGGACCCGTCCCCTGAAACCCTCTGGGATCAGTTGAAGACTACCATACTGCAATCCACTGAAGAGGTACTGGGCTTCTCCTCCAGGAAAAACAAGGACTGGTTTGACGAAAACAGCCAGGAAATCCAGGAGCTGCTGGCAAAGAAGCGAGCTGCCCACCAGGCTCACCTTACAAAGCCGTCCTGTCCAGAGAAGAAACAAGCCTTCCGTCGCGCATGCAGCCATCTTCAGCGCAAACTCCGGGAGATCCAAAATGAGTGGTGGACTAGCCTCGCCAAACGAACACAGCTCAGCACGGACATTGGCGACTTCAGGGGTTTCTACGCGGCTCTAAAGGCTGTGTACGGCCCCTCACCCCAAGTCCAAAGCCCGCTGCGCAGCTCAGACGGCAAAGTCCTCCTCAGCGACAAGATCTCCATCCTCAACCGATGGTCAGAACACTTCCAATCTCTTTTCAGTGCCAACCGCTCAGTCCAAGATTCCGCCCTGCTCCAGCTCCCTCAACAGCCCCTAAGGCTAGAGCTGGATGAGGTTCCCACCCTGGATGAGACATATAAGGCAATCGAACAACTGAAAAGTGGCAAAGCAGCAGGTATGGATGGAATCCCCCCAGAAGTCTGGAAGGCTGGCGGTAAAACTCTGCATGCCAAACTGCATGAGTTTTTCAAGCTTTGTTGGGACCAAGGTAAACTACCTCAGGATCTTCGTGATGCCACCATCATCACCCTGTACAAAAACAAAGGCGAGAAATCAGACTGCTCAAACTACAGGGGAATCACGTTGCTCTCCATTGCAGGCAAAATCTTCGCTAGGATTCTACTAAATAGAATAATACCTAGTGTCGCCGAGAATATTCTCCCAGAATCACAGTGCGGCTTTCGCGCAAACAGAGGAACCATTGACATGGTCTTTGCCCTCAGACAGCTCTCACCACTGTGAACCTGGTGTAACAGTATGTGTCACAGTTAATCACTGTTAAACCTTTACCGCACTGTGAAACTGGTTTCACAGTATCTGAAAAAGTTCATCACTGTTAACCCTTCTCACCACTGTGAGCCTTGTTTAACAGTATCTGACACAATTCATCACTGTTAAACCATCTCCGCACCGTGAACCTGGTGTAACAGTATGTGATTCAGTTATTCACAGTTGAACCTTCTCCTCACTGTGAAAATGGTGTAATACTATATGGCACAGCTTATAACTGTTCATCCTACTCCCCACTATAAACTTGCTGAAAGTGTACGAGACACAATTCATCACTGTTGAAACGTCTACCCACAGTGAACCTGGTTTAACTGTCTGTGACACAGTTCATCAATGTTAAACTTTCTCCCCACTTTGAAACTGGGGTCGCAGTATCTGACAAAGTTAATCAGTGTTAAACCTTCTCCCTGCAGTGAACCTGGTGTAACAGTATGCGACACCGTTCATCACTATTATACATACACCCCACACTAACCCTAGTGTAACAGTATCTGACTATGTTCATTACGGGTAAACCTTCTCTGCACTCTCAAACTGATGTTACTGTGTCTGACACAGTACACCACTGTTAAACGTTCTCCCGAATGTGAACTTGGAGTCTCAGTATCTGACCAAGTTCATCACGGTTAAACATTCTCCCCATTCTGAAACTGGGGTCGCAGGATCTGAAATATTTCATGACTGTTAAACCTGCTACGCACTGTGAGCCTTGTGCAACAGTATCTGAAAAGGTTCATCACTTTTAAACCTTCTCCCCACTGTGAGCCTTACGTAACAGTATCTGACACAGTTCATCACTGTTAAACCATCTCCGCACCGTGAACCTGGTGTAACAGTATCAGAAACAGTTAATCACTGTTAAACATTCTCTCCACTCTGAATGTGGTTTAAGTGTACGTGACACAATTCTTCACTGTAGAATCTTCTACCCACCGTGAACCTGCTTTAACAGTATATGACTCAACTCATCACTGTTGATCACTCTCACCACTGTGAACCTGGTGTAATAGTATCTGAAAAAGTTCATCACTGTTAAACATTCTCCCCACTGTGAACCTGTTGTAAGAGTATGTGACGCAGTTCATCACTGTTGAACCTTTACCGCACTGTGAAACTGGTTTAACTGTCTGCGACACAGTTCATTACTGTTAAACCTTCTCCCCACTGAGAATCTGGTGTAATTGTATCTGATTCAGTTCATCACTGTTAAACATAAACCCCCCACTGTGAGCCTGGTGTAACAATATCTGACACTGTTAATCACTGTTATACATTCTCCGCACTGTAAACCTGTTGGCACAGGATCTGAAAAAGATCATTACTGTTGAACCTTTTTCCCACTGTGAGCCTTGCGTAACAGTATCTGACACAATTCATCACTGTTAAACCATCTCCGCACCGTGAACCTGGTGTAACAGTATCTGAATCAGTTAATCACAGTTGAACATTCTCCTCACTGTGAAAATGGTGTAATACTATATGGCACAGCTAATAACTGTTCATCCTACTCCCCACTTTGACCTTGCTGTAAGTGTACGTGACGCAATTCATCACTGTTGAAACGTCTACCCACAGTGAACCTGGTTTAACTGTCTGTGACACCGTTCATCAATGATAACATTCTCCCCACTTTGAAACTGGGTCGCAGTATCTGACAAAGTTCATCAGTGTTAAACCTTCTCCCCACAGTGAACCTGGTGCAATAGTATCTGACACCGTTCATCACTATTATGTAACCCTAGTGTAACAGTATCTGAGTAAGTTCATCATGGGTAAACCTTCTCCCCATTGTGAAAATAGGGTCACAGGATCTGAAACAGTTCAGCACTGTTAAACATTTTCCCCATTGTGAAACTGGGGTCACAGGATCAGAAAGAGTTCATCCCTGTTAAAAATTCTCCATACAGTGAACCTGGTGTAACAGTATTTGACACCGTTCATCAATATTATACATTCACCCCACTTTAACCCTATTGTAACAGTATCTGTCTAAATTAATCACGGCTAAACCTTCTCCGCACTGTCAAACTGAGGTCACAGTATCTGACACAGCTTACCACTGTGAAACATTCTCCCGAATGTGAAGCTGGAGTCACGGTATCTGACCAAGTTCATCACTGTTAAACTTTCTCCGCACTGTGTAAATGGGTTCACAGTATCTGACACAGTTCATCACTGTTAAACATTCTCCCCAAAGTGAGCTTGGTGGGACACTATCAGACACAGTTTATCACTGTTAAACATTATCCCCACTGTGAACCTGGTGTAACAGTATGTTAAACAGTTAATCACTGTCAAACATTCTCCCCATTGTGAAACTGGGGTCGCAGGATCTGAAACAATTCATCACTTTTAAACGTTCACGCACTGTGAGCCTTGTGTAACAGTATCTGAAAAAGTTCATCACTGTTAAACTTTCTCACCACTGTGAGCCTTGTGTAACAGTATCTCACACAGTTCATCAATGTTAAACCATCTCCGCACCGTGAACCTGATGTAACAGCATCCGAAACAGTTAATCACTGTTGAACATTCTCCCCACTGTGAATATGATATAATACTATCTGACACAGCTGATAAATGTTTATTCTCCTCCGCACTGTGAACTTAGTCTAACAGTATCTGACACAGCTCATCACTGTTAAACCATCAGCGCACCGTGAACCTCGTGTAACAGTTTCTGAAGCAGTTAATCACTGTTGAACCTTCTGCCAACTGTGAACATGTTGCAACAGTATCTGAAACAGTTCATCACTGTTGAACCTTCTCCCCACGGTGAACCTGGTTTCACTCTCTGTGACACAGTTCATCAATGTTAAACCTTCACCCCACTTTGAAACTGCGGTCGTAGTATCTGACAAAGTTCATCAGTGTTAAACCTCCTCCCCACAGTGAACCTGGTGTAATAGTATCTGACACCGTTCATCACTATTATACATTCACCCCACTGTAAACCTAGTGTAACAGTATCTGACTAAGTTCATCATGGGTAAACCATCTCCACACTGTCAAACTGAGGTCACTGTATCTGACACAGTTCACCACTGTTAAGCATTCTTCCGAATGTGAATCTGGAGTCACAGTATCTGACCAAGTTCATCACTGTTAAACATTCTCCCCAAAGTGAGTCTGGTGGAACACTATATGACACAGTTAATCATTGTTAAACATTTTCTTCACTGTGAACATGAAGTAAAAGTATCTGAAACAGTTCATCACTGTGAAACATTCTCCCCACTGTGAACGTAGTGTCAGTGTTTGTGACACAATTGATAACTGTTCAACCTTCTCCCTACTGTGCATCTGGTTTACCTGTCTGTGACACAGTTCATCGATGTTAAACCTTCTCCCCACTTTAAAACTTGGGTCGCAGTGAACCTGGTGTCACAGTATGTGACACCATTCATCACTATTATACGTTCACCCCACACTATTCCTAGTGTAACAGTATCTGACTAAGTTCATCACGGGTAAACATTCTCCGCACTGTCAAACTGAGGTTACTCTATTTGACACAGTTCACCACTGTTAAACATTCTCCCGAATGTGAACCTGGAGCCACAGTATCTGACCAAGTTCATCACGGTTAAACATTCTCCCCATTGTGAAACTGGGGTCGTAGGATCTGACATAGTTCATCACGGTTATCCCATCTCCGCACCGTGAACCTCGTGTAACATTATCTGAAACAGTTAATCACTATTGAACCTTCTGCCCACTGTGAACATGGTGTAACATTACCTGAAACAGTTAATCACTGTTGAAATTTCTCCCCACTGTGAACCTGGTTTAACTCTCTGTGACACATTTTATCAATGTTAAACCTTCTCCCCACTTTGAAACTGCGGTCGCAGTATCTGACAAAGTTCATCAGTGTTAAACCTATTTTAACACAGTGAACCTGGTGTAATAGTATGTGAAAAAGTTCCTCACTGTCAAACCTTCTCCCCATTGTGATATTGGGGACACAGTATATGACACAGTTCATCACTGTTGATCCTTCTCACCACTGTGAACCTGGTGTAACTGTATGTGACACCGGTCATCACTATTATACATTCACCCCACTGGAAACCTAGTGTAACAGTACCTGACTAAGTTCATCACGGGTAAACCTTCTCCGTACTGTAAAACTGAGGTCACAGTATCTGACACAGTTCATCACTGTTAAATATTCTCCTCACTGTGAACGTGGTTTAAGTGTATGTGACACAATTCTTCACTGTAGAACCTTCTCACTACTGTAAACCTGTTGTAAGAGTATGTGACGCAGTTCATCACTGTTGAACCTTCTCCCCGCTGTGAACCTGGTTTAACAGTATATAACTCAGTTCATCACTGTTGATTCTTCTCACCACTCTGAACCTGGTGTAACAGTATCTGAAAAAGTTCATCACTGTTAACCATTCTCGCCACTGTGAACCTGTTGTAAGAGTATGTGACACAGTTCATCACTGTTGAACATTCTCCCCACTGTGAACCTGGTTTAACTGTCTTCAACACTGTTCATCAATGTTAAAACTTCACCCCACTTTGAAACTGGGCTCTTAGTACCTGACGATGTTCATCAGTGTTAAAGGTTCTACCCACATTGAGCCTGGTGTAACACTATCAGACACAGTTAATCACTGTTAAACATTTTCCCCACTGTGAACCTGGTATAACAAAATGTGACACAGTTCATCACTGTTAAACCTGCTCCCCATTGTGATACTGGGATAACAGTATATGACACAGTTCATCACTGTTGATCCTTCTCACCACTGTGGACCTGGTGTAACAGTATCTGAAAAAGTTCATCACTGTTAAACATTGTCCCCACTGTAAACCTGTTGTAAGAGTATGTGACGCATTTCATCACTGTTGAACCTTCTCCCCACTGTGAAGCTGGTTTAACTGTCTGCGACACAGTTCATCAATGTTAAACCTTCAACCCACTTTGAAACTGGAGTCTCAGTATCTGACTTCATCAGTGTTAAACATTCTCCCTACAGTGAACCTGGTGTAAAAGTATGCGACACCGTTCATCACTATTATACATTCACCCCACACTAACCCCAGTGTAACAGTATCTGACTAGGTTCATCACGGGTAAACCTCCTCCGCACTCTCAAACTGAGGTTACTGTGTCTGACACAGTTCACCATGGTTAAACATTCTCCCGAATGTGAACCTGGAGCCACAGTACCTGACCAAATTCATCACTGTTAAACTAGCACCGCACTGTACAACTGGGTTCACAGTATCTGACACAGTTCATCACTGTTAAACATTCTTCCCAAAGTGAGCCTGGTGGAACACTATGAGACACAGTTCATCACTCTTGATCTTTCTCACCACTGTAAACCTGGTGTAACTCTATGTGACACAGTTCATCACTGTTAAATCTGCTCCCCATTGTGATACCGGGGTAACAGTATATGACACAGTTCATAACTGTTGATCCTTCTCACCACTGTGAACCTGTTGTAAGAGTTTGTGACGCAGTCCATCAGAGTTGAACCTTCTCCCCACTGTGAACCTGGTTTAATTGTCTGTGACACAGTTCATCAATGTTAAGCCTTCTCCCAAATTTGAAACTGGGGTCGCAGTATCTGACAAAGATCATCAGTGTTAAACCATCTCCCTACAGTGAAGCTGGTGTAACAGTATGCGACACCGTTCATCACTATTATACATTCACCCCACACTAACCCTAGTGTAACAGTATCTGACTAGGTTCATCACGGGTAAACCTTCTCCGCACTGTCAAACTGAGGTTACTGTGTCTGACACAGTTCAGCACTGTTAAACATTCTCCCGAATGTGAACCTGGATTCTCAGTATCTGACCAAGTTCATCACTGTTAAACCTTCTCACCACTCTGAGCCTTGCGTAACAGTATTTGACACAGTTCATCACTGTTAAAACATCTCCGCACCGTGAACCTGGTGTAACAGTATCCGAAACAGTTAATCACGGTTGAACATTCTCCCCGCTGTGTACGTGATATAAGTGTATGTGACACATTTCATCACTTTTGAGAATTCTCCCTACTGTGAACCTGGTTTTACTGTCTGTGACACAGTTCATCACTGTTAAACATTCTCCCCAAAGTGAGCCTGGTGGAACACTAAAAGACACAGTTAATCATTGTTAAACATTTTCCCCACTGTGAACCTGGTGTAACAAAATGTGACACAGTTCATCACTGTTAAACCTGCTCCCCATTGTAATACTAGGATAACAATATATGACACAGTTCATCACTGTTGATCCTTCTCACCACTGTGGACCTGGTGTAACAGTATCTGAAAAAGTTAATCACTGTTAAACCTTCTCCCCACTGTGAACCTTTTGTAAGAGTATGTGACGCAGTTCATCACTGTTGATCCTTCTCACCACTATGGACCTGGTGTAACAGTATCTGAAACAGTTCATCACTGTTAAACATTCTCCCCACTGTGAACCTGTTGTAAGAGTATGTGACGCAGTTCATCACTGTTGAACATTCTCCCCACTGTGAACCAGGTTTAACTGTCTGAACACTATTCATCAATGTTAAAACTTCACCCCACTTTGAAACTGGGCTCTTAGTACCTGACGATGTTCATCAGTGTTAAAGGTTCTCCCCACATTGAGCCTGGTGTAACACTATCAGACACAGTTAATCACTGTTAAACATTTTCCCCACTGTGAACCTGGTGTAACAAAATGTGACACAGTTCATCACTGTTAAACCTGCTCCCCTTTGTCATTCTGGGGTATCAGTATATGACACACTTCATCACTGTTGATCCTTCTCACCTCTGTGAACCTGGTGTAACAGAATCTGAAAAAGTTCATTACTGTTAAACCTTCTCACCACTGTGAACCTGTTGTAAGAGTATGTGACGCCGTTCATCACTTTTGAACCTTCTCCCCACTGTGAATCTGGTTTAACTGTCTGTGACACAGTTCATCAATGTTAAACCTTCAACCCACTTTGAAACTGGGCTCTTACTACGTGACGATGTTCTTCAGTGTTAAAGGTTCTCCCCACATTGAGCCTGGTGTAACACTATCAGACACAGTTCATCAGTGTTAAACATTCTCCCCAAAGTGAGCCTGGTGGAACACTATCAGACACAGTTAATCACTGTTAAACATTTTCCCCACGGTGAACCTGTTGTAACAGTATGTGATGTTATACTGGGGTCATAGTATTTGACACAGTTCATCACTGTTGATCCTTCTCACCACAGAGAACCTGGTGTAACACTATGTGACACAGTTCATCACTGTTAAACCTGCTCCCCATTGTGATACTGGGGTAACAGTATTTGACACACTTCATCACTGTTGATCCTTCTCACCTCTGTGAACCTGGTGTAACAGAATCTTAAAATGTTCATCACTGTTAAACCTTCTCACCACTGTGAACCTGTTGTAAGAGTATGTGACGCCGTTGATCACTTTTGAGCATTCTCCCCACTGTGAACCTGGTTTAACTGTCTGTGACACAGTTCATCACTGTTAAACATTCTCCCCAAAGTGAGCCTGGTGGAACACTAAAAGACACAGTTAATTATTGTTAAACATTTTCCCTACTGTGAACCTGGTGTAACAAAATGTGACACAGTTCATCACTGTTAAACCTGCTCCCCATTGTGATACTGGGATAACAATATATGACACAGTTCATCACTGTTGATCCTTCTCACCACTGTGGACCTGGTGTAACAGTATCTGAAAAAGTTAATCACTGTTAAACCTTGTCCCCACTGTGAACCTTTTGTAAGAGTATGTGACGCAGTTCATCACTGTTGATCCTTCTCACCACTGTGGACCTGGTGTAACAGTATCTGAAACAGTTCATCACTGTTAAACATTCTCCCCACTGTGAACGTGGTTTAAGTGTATGTGACACAATTCTTCACTTTAGAACCTTCTACCCACTGTGAACTTGGTTTAACAGTATATAACTCAGTTCATCACTGTTGATTCTTCTCACCACTGTGAACCTGGTGTAACAGTATCTGAAAAAGTTCATCACTCTTAAACATTCTCCCCACTGTGAACCTGTTGTAAGAGTATGTGACGCAGTTCATCACTGTTGAACATTCTCCCCAC